>NC_045030.1:150275873-150287534 GCF_008632895.1 Mastomys coucha
ACTTATCAGAGAGTGCATACTGTGTCTTAAGGTGCTTCTCAGCCATTTAAGATTCCTCAGTTGAGAATTCTTTGTTTAGCTCTGTACTCCATTTTAAATAGGGTTATTTGGTTCTCTGAAGTCTAACTTCTTGAGTTCTTTGTACATATTGGATATTAGCCCTCTATCAGATATAGGATTGGTAAAGGTCTTTTCCCAGTCTGTAGGTTAACATTTTGTACTGATGACAGTGTCCTTTGCTTTACAGAAGCTTTTCAATTTTATGAGGTCCCATTTGTCCATAGGTGATCTTAGATTCTGAGCTATTGTTGTTCAGGAAACTCAAAGAAACCATCCAGTTTAATCAAGTTTATTTTTAAATAAGGGTATGAGAGGATATATGTTAGATATTTTTCCCCTGGTAAAGTAAAGGATAAACTTACTTGACTGCCATGTACTGAGATTAAAGATCATATATTCTGTATGTTTTATATTATGTCTAGTGATGAGGAAACCAAGGTCCAAAAACCCTAACTTGCCCTATCACAATAAACATACACTTTAATTACACTAAGCCTCTTTTTTTCAAACACGATGCAGAGGTTTTTGCCTTTTGAAATTTAATAAATTAGTTTGTGTTAAGGGGGACAGATAAACATTTAGTCAAGAAAGTAATTCAATATATATTGAATGTATATATTGCATATATATGTATATATATACATATATATAAATATATGTTAGTAGTTAGGCAGATGCTAACAGTAAATGAGGATCTGAGCTACAGAATATTATTATTTCCATTTTATTTTTTGAGATTATAATCATTTCTGCTTCCTTTTCCTCCCTCCATACCTTCCCATGTATCTTCCCTTGCTCTCTTCCAAATTAATGGCTTCTTTTACTTTAATAGTTGTTGTTACACACAGACACATGTATGTATGTATTTATGTATGTATTTATATATTTATTTAATTATGTATGTATCAGTACATTGATGTAAGAATAATACTGATAGACTTGGTACAAAGATAAACTGACCTTATTAAAGAAATGTTGGGCTGTTCATCCCTTTTGTGTTTTAGAATAATTTTCAGATAATTGCCTTGTATTCTTCTTTGGATGTGTGTTAGAATTCTCTTCTGCCCTGTGTGGAAATATATATATATATATATATATATATATATATATATATATATGGAGATATATGTATATCTATGTTTTCAAGAATGATCATTTTATATTGGATAACTAACTGGTATACTTTTCCGAGGGAAAGACTATGATTTTAGGGATATTAATATTCTGTACAGCAGATGGGCAAACACTGTTCATGAAAATTACTTCTCTGATTCATGAACCCTAGGCCTTGCAATGTCACAAATTTTCATTTGTAAATTCACTCACTCTGTATATAATAAAAGGAACAACATGCCACCTCCCGAGGATATAATGAAGCAGCTGCTACATGTAGGTTCTAGAGTACATCTTGACCGAAACATCTCAATCCAAAGAATCTTTTTTTTCAGTTTAAACCAAACTATTAAATTGAAATAAAAAAAGAAGGCATATTAAGAGAAGAAACATCTGGCTGAGAATGGTGCCTAAGATTTAGACTAAATAAACTAGTTCCCACGAGAGCTGAAAATTAATGTTTGCCAGTCTGGGGTTAAATGGATAATACAGCAAGTAGTTCAGTGGACATGTTCATTTAATTTCTAGAGCAAGAGTCTGAGGATTTTCCAGGATTTTCCAAAAAGACAGTAATGAAAATAACCAAATATTTATTTTGTCAACACACCTTATTTAATAACAACCATTAATATCAATAGAGCTAGGTTAGTGAAAACATTCCAAACTCTGAAGTCAACAACAGAAAGTTCAGAAAACATTCATTTATGTACCTTAATTAGAACCAAGTCTGAAAGTTTAAATTTCATTCATTTTCTTAATTAGGCTATGTAGAACCCAACAGATGTCATAAGTACAAACTCCCTTATTCATCACACAAGGGATACAATTGAACAAGAATATTTTAAGAAGAAAACTAAAGGGGCTGGAAAGATGGCTCAGCGGTTAAGAGCCCTGACTGTTCTTCCAGAGGTCCTGGGTTTAATTCCCAGCAACCACATGGTGGCTTACAACCATCTGCAATCGGATCTGATGCCCTCTTCTGGTATGCATGAAAACAGTGACAGTGTGCTCACATATATTGAAGAAGAAGGAGGAGGAGGAGGAGGAGGAGGAGGAGGAGGAGGAGGAGGAGGAGGAGGAGGAGGAGGAGGAGGAGGAAGAGGAGGGAGAAGAAGAAAGCTAAAGGAGAATGATGATTTAACTGTAATAAAATATCTTGCTCATGGTACATTTGAAATCTAAATGGGACAATATGTAATAATTCTTTCATCTCTCAAAACATTATGAAGACTATCAAGCTATCTCCTTAATGAAAATAGTTAAGATATAAGAGAATCATTTTTCAAAAGTTATTTTACTATAGTTGATTTTACCTACAATGACTGAACATCTCTTCTAAGCTCACTTAAATCTCTTATCATTCAAAGACCAAAGCATCTCTTCTTGCAAGAATATATATATAGAGAGATATAGATATAGATAGATATAGATATAGATATGGAAATTATTTTAGTCATAAGGAGAATGAGGTTACATTGTAGAAAAATTAATACAGGTGGAAAGAATCATATTAAGTAAATTAAGACAGTCTCAGACAAATATCACATTTTTCTTTCATGTGTAGATACTGGATTTTATATAGATATGCAAAATTATGCATGTTGTCTTAATCACTGTTCTATTGCTATGAAGAAACACTATGACGAGCCGGGCAGTGGTGGCACACGCCTTTGATCCCAGCACTTGGGAGGCAGAGGCAGAAGGATTTCTGAGTTCAAGGCCAGCCTGGTCTACAGAGTGAGTTCCAGGACAGCCAGGGCTACACAGAGAAACTGTTGGAAAAAAGAAAAAGAAAGAAAGAAAGAAAAGAAAGAAAAAAAAAGAAACACTATGACAAGGGCAACTCTGATAAACAAAGGAAATTAATTGTATTTAATTGGGTGCTTGCTTACAGTTTCAGAAGCTTAGTTCATTGTCATCAAGGTGAGGTGCATGGCAGCATGCAGGCAGGTGCTGGAGCAGTACCTTGTGACCCTCCTACAGCTGAGGGCTGATAATGTCAGACCCTGCCTTGCCACATATAGCCACACCTCTCTCCAACCTCCGGCTAATAGCCATACTTCTCTACAAGTGCCTGTTATGCCAGAAGTTCCACCTCCAGAGACTGAAGTTGAAGCTGCTGGTTGGGCCAAGTTGCTGACGGACTTGGGGGAAGGGTTTTTGCTTTAGCTATCTACTTGTTTGCTTGTAACAAAGAGAATTCAATTAATGATGGCAGACTGAAAGCACACCATATGTCGGTCTAATTTTTCAAACCCCTTCCCGCATTTCCAGTACCCTTAATTTTTCAGGCCCTGACTCCCATTCCAGACAATCCATTCGTACGTGTGGCTGCAGGCAGCTATAGTACCTGAGAGAGCTAAGTGCTGATTTGTAGAAAGTGGAGGGTGAGAGAGAGGGAGGGAGGGAGAAAAGGAAGGAGGTAGGGAGGGAAGAAGGGAGGGAGGGAGAGACAGAGACAGAAAGCCAGAGGCCTGACATGAGTCATTAGAACCTCAAACTTCCTCCAACAAGGCCACACCTTTTAATCCTTGTAATCCCATTAAAGAGTTCTACTCCCTTGTGACTAAGCTCAAATATATGAGCCTATGAGGGGCATTCTTATTAAAACTACAACATGTATACACTGAACTTGAAAATAGAAGAAAAATGATTAGGGGACTAAAGAGGACTAATGTGAGGAGAAGGGAAAGAAAGCAAAGGATATTGAGGAAAATATATATTTAACAAACATGATATACTTATATGAAAGCATCCTTAGGAAACCTTAATAATGGTAATAATAATAATAATAATAATAATAATAATAATAATAATAATAATAATAACAATAACAATAATAACAACCAGGTAAAGGTATATTACTGGGATGAATGGTAAATTTGAAAAGATGTATCAAGAAGTTTTTAAAGAATTCATAACTTTCAAATCACAGAAATTCCATTCCTGGGTAGAAATCTATCAAAACTCCAAAAATAAAGAGAATACTTTTGGGAGGCAATGTTTATTTCTATGTTATATACAAAGAAAATTCGATAATTAGTCTGACAATGGATAAAAATTATGATATATCAAAAATGGTGATTTTAAATTTTTTCTACTTAGAGTTTATGTTTGAAAGTTTTATGCTGCAATAATATTTAGCATGAGTGTGTACATGTATGCATGTCTATGTGTGTGATCGAACACATGTGTGTGCATTCTTCTGGGGTGGTAGTGATTGCATATGTAGTTTACCACTGAGCTTCATCCCAGCCCCATTTGTTATTTTTTTAGTGGTATTTGTCTTTTCTGTTGTTAAAGTATGTGTTTCTAGGTTATGTCTCTTCTGGGAAGTTCTCGATGATATTTAGGAAAGCTCTGTAAAGCAATAGCTTCCCAGTAGGAAAGATCCATAATCAAAATGTCAAACAATAAATAAACAAATAACAAATCTGGGAAAAAGTAGACAAAAAAGAATCTACCTTTTTGATATATTCACATAACCAAACAATATGTATATAAATACACTTTTGAATATGTTGATTTCCTCTCCTTAGAATGCCCATTTGTATTTTAACACCTAGACATCTCAATGATTATAAATGCATCTCTCCAGGGACATCATTGTTCCTATATTGATACCCATCCATTTTTTCAGTCTATTTGCTAGACCTAAATCTTTTCTTTAAATTTCCAAATTCTGAGTTGAGTATGGGCATTGTTACCAAGGAAAGTGGAATGGGACTACTTCTGAGAGAAATCAACTAGTGTCTTTAGAACATCTCAAAAGTTCCTGAGCTCTTACCTAGAGCTGACATACAAGCACTGCTGGGAATGTCAGAAGGAAAAAATTCACACATTGATTGGATCCTGCCAAGAAGTAGAGAATTCAAACAGATCTAGCCACACAGAGATTTCTTTCCTTCAAGAAGCTAATAGCAAGTACAGGGTTCCAAAAGGGGCATAGGAGTAGATAAACCAAAGTAAAGCATTAAGAACTTGAAAAGAGGAAAGAAGTCTAAAAGTTGCTATGATTGCCTATGAAGGAAAAATAAAATATCAACTATCAGATAAGTAGCCTTAATAAGAGTGCAGCAGGAATAGAACCATACTAGAATATACTAGTAGCCTTAATAAGAGTGCAGCAGGAATAGAACCATACTAGAATATACTAGCAACAAAGGATATATGGAGGTTTTCTCAAAGAAACCATTTAAAATAGCAACATATGAGAGACATGGTAATAAACTTGTGTTATATCTTAATAAAATTACAAAACTACAATGATAAAAAATGGACAGCAGTAAAGGCTATCATTTGTCAATAAATCAATCTATAAATTGAATGGAAACTTAATTAAAAAACAACTCCAAGTAAGTTTGTAAATAAATCTAAAAGGTTGTAAAAGTTTTGAGGAATGGCAGACCAAATCTTGCCAAGATACATATGATAAAAGGTAAAGTATAAATACTTCCATGAGATGTTAAAACCTTATACACAACATCACAATTAAAATACTATAGATAAGGATATGAAAAGGGAGAGGCCAAATAATCCAAATACTCCAGTAACATAAAGAACCTAAAAATCAGATTCATCCCAACAGTGGGGAGATGGAACTCAAAGAGACCACCTTGAGTAGATACACAGGGCCCCCAGTGGAAGCATGGGTCACCAATCTACCTTCAAAATTTTTGACACAGAATTGTTCCTGTATAAAAGAAATACTGGGACAAGAATGAAGCAGAGATTGAAGGAGAGGACAGTGACTAGCCCAACTTGGGATCCATACCATGCAAAGGCACCAAATTGATGCTGAAATAGGCAAGGATAATTTGGTAAAGATCTTAAAAGTACAGGAAATAAAATCAAAAACTAGCAAAAGGTATTACAACAAACTAAATATCTTCTATACAGAAAATGATGAGCAAAGTGAAGAAACAAACTTCTTAATGAGGGAAATATTTGCAAACTGTACATTTGACAAGAAATTGATAGCCAGAGCAGATAAGAAACTTAAACACTTCAATAGCAAAGTACAAATAACCCAATCTTAAAATGCCTAAGAGTAGGGAGAAGAAACCTGAAGAGACCACCTCCAGTAAATGGTGGAGGGACGGGGCTACCGATCTACCATCAACATTTCTGACCCAGAATTGCTCCTGTCTAAAAGAACTGCAGGGACAAAAATGGACCAGAAACTGAAGAAAAGGTTGTCCAATTTGGGATCTGATGGGGGCGGAGAGTGGGGAGGTACCAAGTCTGACACTGTTTCTGATGCTATACTGTGCTTACTGGAGCCTAGCATGGCTGTCTTCTGAGAGGCCCAATAAGCAGCTGACTGAGACAGACACAGATATTTGGCTGTAAAGCCAAGCATTGGACTGAGATCAGGGATCTCCTATGGAAGAGTTAGGGGAAGAATTGAAGGAGATGAAAGGGGTGGCAACCCCATAGGAAGAACAACAGTGTCAACTCATCCTGACTCCTCAGAGCTCACAGAGACTATGCCACCAACCAAAGAGCGTACATGAGCTTGTCTGTGGCCTGTAGGACACATGTAGCAGAGGACTGCCTTGTCTGGCCTCAGTGGAAGAGGATGTGCCTAATCCTGTAGAGACTTGATGCCTTAGGGAAAGGGGATGCAAGGGGGTAAAATAGGGGGGAAGGTGAGGGGTGGGTGGGAAGTTGGGGAACACCCTCTCAGAGGTAAAAGGGAGAGAGATGAGGTGAACAAAGAACTCTTGGAGGGAGAACTGGGAAGGGGGAAACATCTGGAGTGTAAATAAATAAAACAATTAAAAGAAAATAAAGAAAATCATAAAACAAACAGAAAAAAAAAAAAACAGATTCATGCCTAAATAGAAACTTGGTATACAGCCACACTCTTTAGAATTATGGGACATGTTGAACTTTTAAAAAATATACTGAAATAATTAGTTACTCATATTTAAAAATGTACTCCTTTTGCTTTCTGTTACTTTGATTTAAAAAAATTGAACAAAATCAACTTGTGAAGATTATGTATCCTGGATCACAGTTCACTGAGGAAGGCCAAGGCAGAAACTGCTGCAGGAGCCATGTAGGACTGCTATTTATGAGCCTGCTCCTGGCACTTTATTCATACTGATTTCTTATAGCACCCAGGACCAGGTGCCTAGAAGGGGCAGCAGCATCTAGAGTAGGCCAAGCTCTTACATAACAATCATCAATCTAGGAAATGTTTCACAGGCTTGCCTAAGGGCCAATCTGATGAGGGATTTTCTCTATTGAGGTTCCCTTTCTCAGATGACTCTAGCTTGCAAGGATTGAGAACAAACTAAGCAACACAATTTTCTTAACCTTCCTCCAGAAACAGTAACTCCATAAAAAATAAAGAATTTAAATATAAAAGAAATTACCTAAAATACACTTGAAAACAATGAGAGGTTGGGCTGGAGCTCAGTGAAAGAACATTTGATTACCATGGATGTAAAACTGAGTTCCCTCCCTTCAATGTACTAGATCCCTACAAATAAAAATATGAGTAAAACTAAAGAAACACCTCCTTTTTGAGCATCAATAGGAATAGTAACAAAATTGTGGAAAAATAGCCAGGCTGGAATTGTATAAGTTTACATTTTTGCAATAAACACAATTTATACTACATATAATAGTTAACCTAAAACGTGCTTGGAAGGCTCAAAGTGTGTTGGCAAATGTATATCTAGATGACCACATATCGCCAGTTTCTATTCTTCTGAGATGGAAGAAAGTTTCTGGGTTTTTCTCATGCCTTCTTTTTTTTTTTTAAAGATTTATTTATTTATTATATGTAAGTACAGTGTAGCTGTCTTCAGACACTCCAGAAGAGGGCGTCAGATCTCTTTACAGATAGTTGTGAGTCATCATGTGGTTGCTGGGATTTGAACTCAGGACCTTCGGAAGAGCAGTCAGTGCTCTTACCCACTGAGCTATCTCAACAGCTGCCTTCTTTTTTATATCAAGAAAAAGAGGCATGCATTCCTGCCCTTGCCTTTGTGTCCTTTTAGAGCTGATTGAGAGTTCTGACTCCCTTGGTAGAGTGTAGTTTATATAACTACAAACTTGATTACTTTTCCCTGCCAAGTCATTCTACTTCAGAAGGTGGTCTAGGTTGGCAGTTCTCAACTTGTAGGTCACGACCTCTTTGAGATCTAAGGACCTGTTTACAGAGGTCACCTAAGGCCATTGGAAAACACAGGTATTTACATTATGATTCATAACAGTAGAAAAATTATAGTTATAAAGTAAAAATGAAAATAGTTTTATGGTTGAGGGTCACCATAACATTTATTAAAGGGTCACAGCATTAGGAAGGATGAGATTCAATGTTAGAAATTAGCAAGTTCAAACACAACTATTTCTTCTTACAAATTGTGACCACTTATTCCAGTTCTCCCTTGTGAAGAACCACTCCTATTAAAACCCTTTATTGATCATCATGAAAATGTGTATTAGTTAGTACACATATTTCACAGTATGACAGGGCTTTGGGGGCTATTGTTATATATAGATCAGAATTCTTGATACGATAAAGAAATACACATAGAGGTCAAACACCATCACTGCCAGGTCAATGTTATTGTGAATAAAATTGGAGTATTGACTAAACACCATCATCTGACCTTCACTACTTCTTTATGAATTTTGAGTTCCCTGTCCTTCATGATGAGTTCTATCTCTTGTTCTCATTATTAATCCTATTAGGTTCTCAAATACAGGGGAGCTTTGGAAAATAAAGCTGTTTGGAGATGTTTACATTGTATGGAATACACACAATCACACACACACACACACACACACATGTACACAACTATTAATATGAAATCATCCTTTTCCCCTACTTTTTAAGCCTCATTTTAAATACATTTTGTGTTTCTTTTTTATTTATTTTTTCTTATTCTCTTTATATAATGCTCACTGCTCTACTTCTGGTCACCCCCTCCTACAATACTTCCCCTATCTCCCCTCCCCTTCTCCTTTGAGCAAGTGACCTTTCTCCCACAAGCCCAGGCACTTCAAGTCTCTACAAAGCTAGATGCTTCCTCTCCCACTGAGGCCAGACAAGGCAGACCAGCTGGTAGAATATATCCAAGTAAGGGCAACAGATTTTGGGAAAGCCCCCTTTCCAATTGTTCAAAACCCAAATGAAGGTCAAGCGACATATCTGATGTGATGAGTTGATGTCTCTATCACTCCACTGGAGTTCCTGTGTGGCTAAAGGAGGTGGCCTCTTCAGTTGCATATTGCCAATGTAGTGAGTCACAGCTAAGATCAACCCTATTTATTCTTGCATGCTTCCTTTATCCCAGGTCTCCATCTTATCCTGAAGATGCCTCCCATGTCCTCACCCCATCAGTTACTGATTTCCATTCACTTTCAAGGCCATTCCCCTCCTCATTCCCCCTCCCTTCCAGTTCCCTCTATCTATCTACCTCTTATGCTACTTTATTCCCCCTTGTAAGTGAGATTCAAGCTTGTTTGCTTGGGCTTTCCTTCTTGTTTAGCTCCTTTAGGTCTGTGGAGTATAACATGGTATCTATACCACTCTTGGTCATATACCCAAAAGATGTTCCAACATCTCACAACTATGTTCAAAGTAGCCTTATTTGTAATAGCCAGAAACTGGAAACAACCCAGATGTCCCTCAACTGAAGAATGGATAAAGAAAATGTGGGTATATCTACACAATGGAATACTATTCAGATATTAAAAACCAAGACATCATGAATTTTGCAGGCAAATGGATGGAACTTGAGAATATCATCCTGATTAAGGTAACCAAGTCCCAAAAGGACATGCATGGTATGTTCTTACTTATAAGTGGATATTACAAATAAAATACTGGCACCATGTTACATTTTGTGTTTCTTAACACCCACAAATTATTTGGGCCTTAGAGACTATTTTAGGGACTTTAATATATTATTACCTTCAAAGGAAATCCATAAAATGTTCAAAAGTTCAACAACCCTAAGAGAAACAGGTTAAGTAAGCCAAAAAAAAAAAAAAAACCAATACAAAAAAATGAAAAAAACCCTACATTACCACCTCTTTAAGGGAGAAAAGAAAACAAGTAAATATGGATACATGTCTGCCTGCATATGCACATTCATAATGTAGATTTACTATGAATAATATTAGCAACCAAAATCATCTATTAGTGCTTAAGTGCAATTACTACTATTGCCATTATTAAGTAAACCAGATCCCAGTGGTGTGAGTCAGGCAAATCTCTGGAGTATCCCAAGTGTATATCCTCTCAATAAATTTCTGAAAGTGTTTAAGTGAAAGAAAACACAAGGTGCATCTTCTTTTCCCATCTGTTTTGAGCCCTAATAACTTTTGTGTGTGTGTTTGGGGGAATTCATTGTATAGAAACAGTAGGAAAAAAAACTCTTTCTAAATTTGTACAATCAATCTCGGCATCCTTGAAACATCCTTCAATCTATCCTTTCAAACTGTTTTGGCCTCAAGTTGCCCATCCCAGCCATTTCCCTGGTTTTGACAATCCTCAAGCTACTTCAGTAACCAAACACAATTGTTAAAATGCCAAGACCATTATTTTGTGGAGATTAAAAGGGAAGACTTGCATTTTTTCCTTTATATTCAGCATTTCCTCCACATTCTCAATGTTGCCATAGCCTCTTCTAGTCTTCTTTAAAGTTGAAAGTGATAAAGTAATGAAATTCAGGAAGAATAACATACACCAGAAGATGTAGTCCTTCTTTTTACCTACAATTGAAAACCTTAACTCATGTTTTTGGAAAATGTGCTCCCAGGCCATCTCCATCATCACTTTTATTTTATTCTGGGTAAAATGAGAAACATATGGGGAAGTGCTGAGAAAACTTAAAAGCACAGTACCAACATAAGGGCCAGTATTATACTGACATGTGGGCTGCTGCACCACTGTGTGATTTACTATTACTATGACTCAAAGCTGATAAGTATTCTTCCAACTGGTTCAAAAGAGTAACTAGGGACTCCCAGGGGAGCCGCAGGGCAGCAGGGACACAATCCTCTCAGCTTCCGAGTGACAGGGGAGGTTCAGGGTCCTCCTCTGCCCCTTCCCTGCAAGTGGAGGGCCTGCCTCCACAGAGCACATTAAGCCAGAGACCCAGGCAGCATCCACCATTTTCTCTCGGGTGAGTTTCTGAGACCTGAGCAGCCAGCCGGGAGCCACAGGCCCCACGACTCCCAGGGGAGCCACAGGGCTGCAGGGACACAATCATCTCAGCTTCTGAGTGACAGAGGGGATTCAGTGTCCTCCTCTGCCCCCTTCCCTGCAAGTGGAGGGCCTACCTCCACAGAGCACATTAAGCCAGAGACCCAGGCAGGATCCTCTGTTTTCTCTCGGGTGAGTTTCTGAGACTGGAGCAGCCAGCCCAGAGGCGCCTTAGGCCAGAGACCTGGGGGGATTCGCCATTTTCTCTCAGGTGAGTTTCTGAGACCTGAGCAGCCAGCCGGGAGCCACAGGCCCCA
>NC_045030.1:150296741-150300477 GCF_008632895.1 Mastomys coucha
AAATATCTAAAATAAAAAAAAAAGAAAGAAAAAAAAGTGTAACTAGTACAATCAGTCTCACCCTTCCTCTTGCTTGTGATTGGGAAACAGAGCAGGGAAGGAACTTAAAACTGATGCAGTGCTTCATGATTTTTATATGATATCCTGGGCTGAGCAAGGTCCTGTATATACTTGAACATATATTAATCATATTTAAAGCTAGACAGTATATATTTCACTTTTCAATTATAAAACTTTTTCACTTTTGTAATTGGGACATATGAGTTGAAAGATAAAATATTGCACAGTAATTCAGCACTGAGCACAAAGTCTCACAGTCGTAAGGCTAGATACTTCACAGAATCACTGTGATGCTTGCTAGGCATGGTGATAAACAAATAGGTAGACATGTTACAGGTAGTATTTAAGTATGGATATAGGAAGCATATTTGAACCTGTGGGATTTTGTTAACAATATCTTGTGAAAAATAAAGTCCTACAAAGTATTTCCATCCATGGTATAGAAATCTTCAAGCTGATGAATTATTCACAGTGCACAGCAAATGGAGCAGAGAACAAACTCAATCATTAGTTAGAACCACTATTATCAGCATTAGTAAAGGAAATTACCATCAATGTTTAAGTTTTTGTTTACTGAGTAGTTGACAAGAGGTTTGTTGTTGTTTTATTTCTTAAATGAATTTATGAGATTAGCCAGTGTTCCAGAACCCCAAACTTGTATTGCACTATTTCAAACATCTTAATTGCCAATGAAACTTAACCACACAAAAATGAAGGAAAGGACTTGAGACCTCTGAGACTGTAGTTCATCATTTTCCATATTAACAAATATGTTTCTTTTTAATTAAATGAATAAAATAGCTACATTGCCTGTGAGATTTTGTACAACTGGCAAATAACACTGCAAATATCTTTCTCTTTAATGTGCTTAGGAAAGATGCCTGTGATGTCTTAAACAGACATTTTCTTTAGTTACCTTGCTTGGAATTTGTACAGGCTTATAAAATCACAACAGATGTTTCCTGTGTGTACTAGGTACCAAATAAATTATATATCAGTTTCCTGTTGCTGTTTTTTCTTGCTTAGCTGTTAGCAGATTCTTGTGAGATCAAAATTGGGAAAGACAGAATCAACTCTATTTTCTCAAACCTCTTCATGTGGAATGAAGGCCAAGCCACCATCCTGGAGATTTAAAATATTTTTAATTAAAAAAGACAATGTGACTACCTATTTCCCTTCCATTACATCAAAGTTTAAAAACTAACATAGAAATTCACAACCAAGAATTTACTTTGTATCAGCTTCCAAATGAGGCCCAATGCAGACTAGAGAATGGTAAGACCACAGTCTCTAACACCAGTAGACAAGCATCAAATCAACCAGCTAAGGAAAAGAGCAACACTTTGAACAGAACGTAGGAATTCCCTTCTCCAGGGATATAAAAGCATTTTCTGTAACTGGAGGCTTATAAGCATGATCTCCTTTCCCTGTTGCTGACCAAATTTCCTTAAGTCCTATGAGTGAAGTTGTTCAAGTTAAATAGTAGGAAATAGAAAATATTAGCCAAAAGTGAAAAAAAAATAGTGACAAACAAGGTAAGATAGACATCTTTGAGATAAACCAGCCATCACCATACATATCCCCTGATGTAGCAGTGACAATTGTAAAGAGATAAAAGAAGTTGGGGGACAAGGACAAAACAACCAGTGACCTTCCAACAAGCCCACAAATAACAGGAAAAAAAGGATCTCTTGGAATTAATTGGTATCCTATGAAGAATGAAAGATAAGATGATATGTATGGTTGCTCTAAAAGAATGTCATATAACCTCTAGTTAGTGGTTTCTAAGGGATGGTTATAGTACATAGTACTCAGATGTTTTGAGGAAGGGAGAAACTAGGGGTTAGAACATAACACAATTAATACCATTAATTTGTAATGGAATCAAGTGCAAAACAAAACACTGGGTAGCTACAGAAAGTAATGTAGGCAGGAGATGGCAAACTTAGGGATAGGTCAGTCGAAGATTAAGTCAAAATTATAGCTAAGAGGATGTAGGAGTGGTTATGAACCTGTAGTGAGCAGGGTATCCAGAAAGAAAGTCATGTGACTATAGACAGCACTTTGTCTGTTCTTGCTAACTACTCAAGCTTCCAAAGGTGTATGAATCCCAATTTGCAAAGAGACAAGGATAGTTCACATGCTGGCAAGCTATGAATTGCAAACTTACACATGCCTTTATTATCCATGAATTTTTACAAGATTAATTTTACCTTTAAAACTGTCCACACCTTAGCCCATGAAATTTATATGTTTATTACTTTTCTGCTTTACCGTTGGACAATTCCCTCCTCAAATCTAAGGAGGTATTATCACTGTCATTTATTACTATGAAGCTCATGATGATGTGAGAGCCTAGAAATTATCATTGTTAGCCTGATCTAGGTTTTGCAAGGATAGCTATAGCTGGTTCCTGTCACTTTTGAAATTGCTTGTCACTATTCAGAGAAATGTGTAAATTGTAGGAGCTACAAGTAGAGCAAAGAATCTCTTAGTGCTCATTATGAAAATTGTTTGCTCTAATGCATGTTCTGCAAGGCACATATTTTTTCTAAAATGGCCCATTATTTCTTGAATTTTAATCAATTCTCCTAACAAATAAAAAGAGCATCAGGTCAAGGAGTAGGTATATTCAGAGCAGCTTATAACCTACCTACCATTGTTCACTAGAAAAACCTCCTAGGCTTTCCCTAGTTTCTGACACATGTTGGAACTTGAAATACATTGGGCCAAATAAAAGACCTGGCTTCCAGGTAACAACTTGAGTTTCACTGGCTGTGAACCACTCTTAATATTTAGTGTCTTAACCCACCAAGACCATCTGTCAACAATTCCTAAACATACCCACAACCTTATTGATTTTCCTGCCATCACTCTTATTTTTGATAGTCTATTGTATCTTGTTGAGCTCTTACAATTAGCCATGTTCATTATAGAATAGAAGACAGAGCCCAAGCCAAATGGACTGTCAGCTCCTGGGGTGAGTGAGATGCATGCTTTAAGAGTGAGCTGTCCAGCTACAAAAGTGAAAGAAGCACTTACTCTTCTAAGCCCAAGAGTTATAGTTCTATTAAAAATTAGAGCCTGGCACTTTCTCTGCCTAGGCATAACCATGACATTCATCACATGACAACAAGCATCTCTGTAGGCCCAGGATATGGCAACTATGACTATTGAAGTGGGCTTTTAAGTACTTCAAATATAACATATATGATCATAGCAATACTTCAGAAGAAATCACCCCCTATCTTGAATAGCCAAAAATGGTATCATAAAACTACAAGTAGTATGGAATATCCTGCTTCAAGCTGCACTGAGTAAAACTGCTCTGTTCCCTATCTATCATCTTTCTTTCAAAACTTCAATGTCAGTTATAGCAGAGGTGTTAGAAAAGAGACTCCATGAAGAAACATGCTATAACTCATGCCTGCATAACGGGTGATAAAAGTAACTTATATGGCCAAGTCCATAGACAAAAAGCAACGGACACACTTTATTTATAATGAGACAGTCAAACAGACAATGACTTACAACTTCCTCAGTCTAAAGAAGGATACACATGTCTAGATTTTTTTTAAAAAAAGCACAGAAACCCAAATATACAAGACCAAAAGAAAAATACCCATGACATATTGTACTAGCTGGTTTTGTGTGTCAACTTGACATAGGCTGGAGT
>NC_045030.1:150301109-150303334 GCF_008632895.1 Mastomys coucha
CCTCTCAATTAAACCTCTTACACGTGGAACTGTTTGGGCCTAGTGTGTGGTATGTCCTGATGAGACCCCAGTTCTAACACATCAGAAGCAACAGAACAAACAAAAGTAATATACAAAGGAAACCCCATCAGAATAACAACTGATTTCTCAAATGAAACTTTGAAAGCCAGCAGTGCCTGTATCAATGCATTTCAAGTCTCAAAAGACCATGATGGCAAGCCTAGAAAAACACACCTCACAAAACTATCTGCCATAACTGAAGAAGAAAGAAAATGTTTCTGTGACATAAATAGCCTTAAAAAATTATAACCAACAAACCAACCCTAAAGAAAATATGTGAAGAATTATTTTGGTGAGGGATGAGTATATCAGAGACTGTGTGAAAAAAATACTAAGATATGAGTCCAAAAATCAAAATACCACCAAGAGCACAAACACTATCAAAACTCAACATAGATGACCACAATCAACACACATATTTCAATAATAACTTTAAATAGTAATGGCTTCAATTCTCCAATCAAAAGATAAGGATGAGTGAACAAATCAAGAAAGAAAATCCACCTCTTTTTTGTTTAACAGAAATATATCTAAGCTCAAAATATAGGCCTCACCTGAGAATGAAAGGATAGACATAATTATTCTAATCAAATGGGAACAGAAACCAGCACTGCTATCCTAATATCTGATTAAGTAGACTTCAAACTGAATCAGAAAAGATAAAGAATGGTACTTCATTCTAATCAAGGAAACAGTTAACCAATAAGACATTACATACACATTTGTTGTTGTTGTGCATACACACACGTATAAGCACGCATGTGTGTATGTGTGTATTGTTATTGTTGTCATCGTTGTTGTTGTTATTTTGAGACAGGGTTTATCTGTGTAGTCTTGGTTGTCCTGGAACTCACTCTGCAGACCAGATGGACCCCCAACTCACAGAAATCTGTCTGACTCTGCCTCTGCCTCTGCCTCTCTGCTTTTGCCTCTCAAGTGCTAGGATTAAAGACATGGGCCATCACTGTCCAGCCCAATGAGACATTATTATCCCATGTATGCTCTGAATCTGGAGTATGCAATTTTATAAAAATAATGTACTACTAAAATTTAAAGACACTGACTAACATCTGTAATTTAAGAATAGGTGATTTCAATATCCCACTTTCTCTAATAGACATGTTATTAGGACAAAAATAAACCGAGATGCCAGGGCCAAGAAGTGGGAGAGGGTGGGGTGGCAAGCATGGGGAGGGGGGAGGCAACAGAGGTTTGTTCTTGTTGTTTTTGTTTCTTTGCTTGTTTTTTGGAGGGGGAAACTGGGAAAGGAGAAATTTACATGTAAATAAAGAAAATATCTAATAAAAAATGAAAAATCATAAAAATAAATAAATAAATAAACAGAGAAACATCAGTATTATTTGACATAATACAACAAATGGACTTAACAAATATCTACAGAACATCACACCAAACACTAAAAAATACAAACATTACTGAGCAGCACATGGAACCTTTTGTAAAATAGACCATAGCCTGAGAAAGAAAACAAATCATTACAAATTCAAAAAGATTAAACAGTTTCTTGTATCCTATTGACCACAGTACAATAAAACTGAAAAATCGACAGAAAATAAGTCTCTGCTAAGTGGGTCAACATGTAGTGATGAAACAAGACATTGCTGTATGATGAATGAGTCAAAGATACAATTAAGAAAAATTCTTGGAGATAAATGAAAATACAACACAACAAAACATCTGGGATAAATTGAAGGCACTCTTATAAGATAAAGTTATATCTCTAAGAACCTACATTAAAAATCAAAAAGAGCAGGCATAAATGGCTTACACAAGGACAAACCAAACACAAACCCAGTTGAAGACAAGAAATAAGGAAAATCAGAGCAAAATTCAACAACAACAAAACAAATCTAACAGCTCTTACTTTGAGAAGATAAACAAGATTGACAGACCCTTAATCCAACCAACAAAAAGAAAGAAAGGACCAAAATTAACAGAATCAGGAAAGAACAAGGAAACATTACTACAGACACAAAAGAAATTCAGAATATTATTAGGAAATGCACTAAAAACATGTTATCATTAAGCTGGACCAACAATCCTACCCCCAAAGAAATAGATTTATGCCAAACCAGAAAAAATTAAATAAACCAAAGAGTCAGAAATCTAAACAGATGCATTACAAATGAGAAGAGTAAAATAGT
>NC_045030.1:150303646-150305092 GCF_008632895.1 Mastomys coucha
AAGGGGAGGTAGGAGGAGGCAGAGGGAGGAGGGGGAGAGGGAGGGGAGGGAGAGAGGTTGAGAGGGGGAGGAAGGGGGAGGGAAAGAAAACTGCAGCTAAACATTTCTTATGAACATAGATTCAAAAGTACTCAATAAAATACTTGCAAACAGAACACAGATATATATCAAAAAGAATATATACCATGACCCAGATAGCTTTATTCCTAAGATAAGGTGGTATTTCAACACAACACACACAAATCAATAAACGTAATAAACTATGTGAGTGGACTTAAAGACAAAAATAACATAATCATGTCAATAAGAAGACTTTGACAAAAATCCAATATGCTCTCATGATAAAAGTCCTAAAGGATATTGGGACCCTGAGACGACCTTGGGCACAAGCTCCACAGCCAGTCCACAACACGCAGATGATGCTCCACTCCCAGGCACTCTAACATGCCCAGGATCAAAGGTGAGGAGAACATAACATCTGTCCCAACACCAGGAGTAACTGGGACCAGCAGGACCAGGCACACAGGAACTCCGCAGCCCAGTGGCTCGGGTTGCTTCCAGTCTCTCTGGGCTGGTGTCCAGAGCAGACTTCAGGTGAAAGCTCCACAGCCTGTCTCACAACACACAGAGGAAGCCCCACTCCCAGGTGCTCTAACAAGCCCAGGACCCCAGGATCCCAGAATCACAGGTCACAGAGATAGCTTGACTCTGAGGAGTTCTGACACAACCAGGATCACAGAAAGGACAGGCTCCAGTCAGATTTAGCAAGGGCAGGAAGTACTAGAGATAACCAGATGGTGTGGGGCAAGCTTAAGAATATAAACAACACAAACCAAGGTTACTTGGTATCATCAGAATCCAATTCTCCCACCATAGCAAGACCTGGGCACACCATCACACTTGAAATGCAAGATTCAGATCTAAAATTACTTCTCATGATGATGATATAGGACTTTAAGAAATACATAAATAACTCTGTCAAAGAAATACAGAAGAACATAAGTAAACAGCTATAAGCCCTTAAAGAAGAAACACAAAAATCCCTTAAAGAACTACAGGAAAACACAATCAAACAGGTGAAGGAAATGAGCAAAACCATCCAGAATCTAAAAATCGAAATAGAAACAATAAAGAAAACAGAAAGAGAGACAACCCTGGAGATACAAAACCTAGAAAAGAAATCAGGAGTCATAGATGCAAGCATCACCAACAGAATACAAGATATAGAAGAGAGAATCTCAGATGCAGAAGATACCACAGAAAACATTGACAGAACAGTCAAAGAAAAGGCAAATGGCAAAAAGTTCCTAACCCAAACCATCCAGGAAATCCAGGACTCAACCAAACTAAAGGATAATAGGTATAAAAGAAAGTGAAAACTCCCAATGTAATGGGCCAGTAAATATCTTCACCAAAATTATAGAAGAAAACTTCCCTAACCTAAAG
>NC_045030.1:150305504-150306416 GCF_008632895.1 Mastomys coucha
CAAGATATTCCATGACAAAACAGAATTTACACAATATCTTTCCACAAATCCAGCCCTACAAAGGATGAGATGAAAAACATCAACATAAGGAGCAAAACTGTACCCTAGAAGAAGCAAGAAAATAATCTTTCAACAAATCCACACAAACTTAATTCCACCTCTTACAACAAAAACAACAGGAAGTGACAATTTCTTTCTCTTAATATCTTAATATGAATATTAATATTACCAACATATCCTTATTGATTGATATCCAAAAATATGAGGAATTAGAAATTTGTTGACTGTTGCTGGGTAGTGGTGGTACACACCTTTAATCCTAGCACTTGGGAGGCAGAATCAGGTGGATTTCTGAGTTCGAGGCCAGCCTGGTCTAGAGTGCATTCCAGGGCAGCCAGGGCTATACAGAGAAACCATCTCAAAAGAAAACAAAAAAACAAAACGAAACAAAAAAGTAATTTGTTGACTCTCATCCAATGGTCTCTCTAATTTGGTAATTGGAGAAATAGGTCCAATATTGTACAACTGATATACACTTTCAGCTTGTTTGTATGCCACAGTGTCTTGCTGTGTACAACATAATGGTCTTGAAATCTTGCTTCTCCTATCTCAGCCTTTCTATTAGTAGTATTGTTTATTTCATGTTTTTACACTATACTATGGTTTTCAGACCAGCTTACATATTTCAAAAGTATTTATATACCCAAAACAAATGTAGACAATCAACTTGGGAGGTGGCTTGTAGGAAAGAGTACAACAGAGTGAGCCTGAATGCTTTGCTTGAAGTTTGTAACTCTTGTATCAAGTTGGAAGAAGAGGACTTTATAAGAGGACTTTCTCTGATATGAATGCTTTTCCAAATTACCACAGCTAATGAACCAAATTCTTACCCTCACCTAATGTCTGTGCCAC
>NC_045030.1:150306530-150314672 GCF_008632895.1 Mastomys coucha
AACAAAAAACAAAAAAGAATATTGGCCTAGAAGGAACATACCTCCACCAAATAAAAGCTATTTTTGAGTATATTTGAGAAACCTACAACCAGCATTATCCTAAATGAAGACAATTTTGAAGCAATCCCACTAAAGTCTGTAACTGGATGGAGTAAATGTAATGTTTGTCTCCATTTTCAAAAGGAGGATATGGCCAATAAGCCCCCAATTAAATCATTATTAAATATTAAAACCATGACTCAAACTTAGGTGTAGTCTATCTTAAATAATTCAAGTTCTTTCTACATTAGTAACGGCTTGATGGCAGATGTTTACTTTGAGACAAAAAAAAATGTCTGCTGTGAAGAACTGTCAGTAAATACAAGCTGTACTAGATAAATCATGAATAGAATTTTAGCAGTTTATATCATTGTGAGATGGAATATTTCAAGAGAATCCCAGAGCCAGAAAATCTAACTCTGAAGTGTCTGGAGCAAAGTAATAAGTGTTGAAAAGATGGGTAATAACTTGTTACCACACTCAAAGGTCAAGTCTAAGGCTAGGAATTGGTGAATCAAAGGTTAAAAGTAAATAGGTTGAGGAGGTGGGGTACATTATGGTGCAAGTACAGATACATTCAGGATACTCTAGGCTAGCTTCTATAATAAATGATTGATAAACCTAACAGTTTATCAATAACATAACACAGTGGAATTTCATTTCTCTTATTTGTATCAATACATGGAAAATACAGGTATCAGACAAAATGAAATAAAGACTATTCCATTTCAGAAAATTATCTGGGCTCTGGGATAACATGAAGTATCATCATGCCTGTCCATTGGAAGAAGATCATAGAGATATGTGTTTAGAGTTTATTGGGCTATACTTGAAATTTTCACTCAAGATTCTTTGATCGTAGTTTAGGCACATGACCGACAAACTTTAAGGACTGTTAGAAGAGGCATCAAATTCATATTTCTACAAAGGGATAATAGAATTTGAGAACAGCTAATGGTTTCTGCTCCTGAAGGACAGACAACATGTGCCATGCTTGGGGCTGAGTTGCTCAGCATTTCCTGCATAACTGAGATTGAGCACATGATCAAAGTGGACATATGTAGTTTCTCCATGTGGTAAATTGCTATTTGGTATCAATTCATCAGAATTCTCTACATCTACATATTTTCTGAGCCTTTATCATAGGTAGAGCATATTTCTCTGTCCCCTAACTATCATTTTAGCCATAGGATGTGCTTTTATCAATATGAGACAGAAGTGACTGTATACCAGTCCAGGGCATAGGCCTCTAGAGACCTTGCAGTTTTGCTTTCTCTTTTGTGTGTTTCCTATCACAAGAAAAAGAATGTGCCTGCATTGATCTCAGTAGGAAGGTAAGAGACACACAGATTGGATTTTCCCACTTCAGCACAGCCTGTATCAGCCAGTATAAGACAATTCATATTTGGGGGCACTTAGTTTAGTTCTTTGCTGGTCTTTTTTTTTTCCTTTTGGTTGTTGTTGTTGTTGTTGTTGTTGTTGTTGTTGCTACATTTATTTGACATACATTACTACAGCCACTGAGACTCTGACTGTAGGTAATTGTTTCAATATTATCTTCAGGCATTAAGAATTATGACATTGCCTTATAGTTTCCGTGGAAAGCCTTATATTCTAGACTCAATGGATTCCCAAGAAGAAAGGCAAACTCTTCCTTGGCAGCTGATTAAGTACATGATGCTGCTCACTGTGTCATATTTAAAACCTCATGACTCCTAATATGTTCCACTAAAGAAGCAGATGTCATCTTGACAGGATTTCTTTGTTTCTCAATAGATGCTACAAGAGCTGCCTATGCTCTCTAGTGTAGGCAATTCATCAAGAGATCAAGATTATTCACTATTTTTATTAATACATTTTATACAGTCATACAGTTTTCAAACAAAAGTGTCTTTTTCTAATTGTTTTTGCTTTTCATTTAATGAAATCATGATTTTAGAACAAACGTGCCAAGCTGCAAAGTTATCTTGAGTATAAAATGAAGACTACACAAAGTGCCTCTACCTATAATAAAATGTCAAAAACTTCCTCAATCTGACAGCTTTACCTAGAAACTGAGAATAACATTTACCTTTTCCCTCTTTATAATAGCATTTTTTCTTTTTCAATAGAAAGACATTAGATGCCATGGAATTCTCAGAAAAGTAAAACCAATGACAAATCAACTTAATATGTTTAAGAAGTCAAATGGCATATCCAGATATTCCCGACATGATCAGCTCAAATTGTCCTCATCTGGTCATTCTTAACAAAGTACTTTATGAAACTTGCTATTCAAGTCACTTGCTAAAAACACTAAGCAGAGGTCTGCATGAGGTTTTTGAAACACAGGAAGGACATAGTCAATCATGAACACTGTTGAAGACAATAAAATGACCTCCCTCTTGATCTCCAATTATGACATATTGAAATCCGTTACAGTCATTTCATGAAGGTACCCTCCCCTTCCCACACACGGTCAATGGGCATGACTTGGGATTTCATCGAGCAGCTCCATTCCTAGGACTTACAGGATGTACTAAAGACCAAAGTTATCTGGAGCACTGGCTCACAGCCTTGATGTTTCCTTGGCTGCATATCAGTCAATGATGCTTCCATTCAGCCTCTGGTTTATCTCTTTACATAGGACATAATTATATTGTAGTCTGATGACGGCTTTGAATGGATTTTCTACCCCCAGCTTCTTCTCCATTTTAATCTCAAAAGTATTTTGCTTAACAAAAGCCATGCACATGTCATCTTGTTTTCAGATCCATATCTCTGAGGATTCTATCTTATACATCTAACACATTCATAGGATAGAGAGCCTTCAAACAACCCTACGCACCTTTTGACACAACTGCCTATAGGAGAATGGCCTCTTCTTTTAAGGAAAAATTACTCTTAAGTAAACCCAGCAAATGTGTGTTGCCCTGGTGTTAAATCATCTTAAATTGTTTAATATAATTATATAGTACAATTGATAACAATTATAAACAATTTCATAGTTTTTACTATAATAATCAAGAAAGAAATCCTACTTACTTACCATGTTAGAATATAACCTAGGATTCACAAAATATTATATACTTCATTTATTCCAATTTCTATGTGGTTCAAACTGTTGCTTAGAGAACAAGTTTGTTCAGTTCATTGGAATGAATGACTATTGTTTTTAATCTTGTTATCAACTACATAGAATTTTTAATTCCCATGGAAACAAACTTCTAAAAATGCCTGTGAAAGACTGTGTACCTTTCACTCCTTATCAAGGAAAATTCTTTTTGCTGCGGTTAGACACCATTAAAGAAAGATATAACAAAAAAAATCAGTTATGGAGCCCCACTTAAATGGATATATAGCTACAACACACTTCCCCACTTAATATATAAGTCATATGTATATATGCCTTTACATATATACTTAATATATCCTAAAATATATAGCCTGTTGATATTGCCCTTGGTTGTCCCCTTAACCCCAGGTGCAAATATAAGTTCCTATTGCTGAAGATACCAAGCATTTCAGGAAAAGCTTGCATTTCACCTTCTTCAGCAGCATTTTTAGAGACTCAGAAAACATTGTGGAAGTGGGGTGAGAAAGACTGTAAGATCCAAAGGATCAGGAAGTTTTGTTTGTTTGTTTGTTTTTTATGAGATTGTGTCACCTACAACTAATGTCAGAAATTAGAGTCATAAAGTCTCACAACAATATGACTACTACCTAAATATGAACTGAACACAGAATACACCAATAGGTGTGCTGAAATGGACAGGAAACGTACTTTTATATGAAAAAGTATTACCTTTAGAGAATCAGCTGCCTCACTTTAAAAGAGTGAGAGTGCATAGGCATCGGGATTTGTACAAAGTTCTTCTTTACTTCTCCCTCTTAGGCAAATCTATTCTGTCCTCCCTCGCCCATCTCAAATATGCCTGGACCTCTTATTAGCCAAAGGCCATTGTAATTATTTGGCAATTAGTGATAAAAAAAATTACCTGGAAGGCAGCACTGGATTTTGACAGCAGAGCTAAGAATATGTATTAGAGCCAGGTACATCATACTTTGTTTCCTTGAAAAAGGTTATATATCATGCAAAGGAATTTGGATTGTGTTGCTGGAAATTAGTCATGGAGGTTTAAAATTGGATTGCGGCACTATGAGAAGTTATCAACATGCTGTTGTACAAACCAATCCAAGCATTGCCCTTACCCTTCATATTAGTTACTTATCTTATTGCCACAGTACAATTCCTGACCAAAGGAACTTCAGAGAGAAAGTATTTATTTTGGCTCACAGCTTGGGTGTCCAGTCCTTTGTGATGGTGAAGTGATGGTACTAGGATCATGAGGCAACTGGTCATATTGTGTTTGTAGTCAGGATTTAGAGTGTAATAAATGCTTGTATTTAACTCATTTTTTTTTTAAAAATACATTGTGCCCAGGATACCAATCTATGTAACAGTGCCACCCACATTTAGGATGGGTCTTCCCACTTCAATTAACCTAATTGCTAGTGATTATGCTGGTTTAGCAAAGTTGTGGTTGTGGTTTTCTTTCAAGATACATGAATTTAATATTCCTGGGTAGTTGGGTATGTTTCTGGTACCAGGCATGCTTTCCCTCTTGATTGAGTCTTAACTCAGTGAAATGTTGCTTGCCACCAAGGAATGCATGGTACTACTACATCCTTAGAGTTACCATGCTGTTCTGGTTGTTTTAATTCACAAGCATCATAGGTGGATAAGATTATTGGTTGCCTCCCTCCTCTGAAAGCTTGTATATCACCTTCTCCAGTGGCATAGCAGCTAGTTTTCAAGGAGGAAGTATTTAAGGTCAGTTCTAGCTCAAGGGGCTCTGGATGCTTTTCCTGAAATGCTTGTTATCTTCAGCAATAGAGACTTACATTCCCATCTGGGGTTAAGGGGACAACCAAGGGCAATTATCAACAGGCTATATTTCAGGAGTCCCTTTGGCAGCCCTAACCAACAACTCAAAAGATGGTTTCTCATATCTGGCATTGGCAACTAAGAAATGTTCAGAGTGGATAAATAGTCTTACTCATGAAAGAGTGCACTAATTGGTTATCTAATACCAAATGGTCAGCTCTGAGAACATATATAAAAGTAACACTATAGAGAATGGATATGTTATGTTTAGGAATATGTGTTTATATTACACAGGCATGCAATAACAACTGATGAAAACCAGCAAATTTTAGAGCAACACTGTTATAAGATAATGATTAAGATATTCTAATATTGACTTGTCTAGAAGCAAAGTCTAGAGGCCTCATGAATGAAATCTCTTAGTAGGACATCATCTTGAAATATGATCCAAAGCCTAACCTGGGATATCAGTTGCCTTTCTATTGAGGTTTGGTATATACATATAACTTACTCCTTGCTTTGAATGACATAGTTCATATCTCCCCATATTCTATACTCTCTACTTCTCAATGTTTCCAAAATCCTCTTCTAGTTTATATACCTATTTTAGATATACCTTCTTTTCAGTGGGTTCTTAATGATTTGTAGTCTGTGCCAGGTTGTTCATCTACTCAGTGTTCAACACACAGAGCACTGACATCACTAGAAAGAAATTGGAATACAAGGCATTGCTACAAGGGGGTTGCTACAAGAGCCTTACCAACCAAGAGAAAGAGTCCTACAGAATCTGTAAGACTCAAGCACCACCCAAATCATTTGTAAATGAAACTTTAGCATAAATTTCATGCCTGCAAATATCAGAGAGTAAAAGAGTATGTAGAGAAGAGTATCTTCACCTTTAGGCGAAAAAAATGTATTTCCCCATAATGTGATTCATTGAAAAGTAGTTCCATAAGTCATTAAGATATGCAATATAAAAAAACCTATACCCAAGGTCAAATAACCCAGGAAAATTGTGACTTAAACACAGCTATGTAATTTTCTTCACTATGGGACTTCTTAGATTCTTACTGCACTAATAGGAACCATGAATCACCAAAAAGTAAATATAGAACACGGCAGGTTTCAAACTGATGTAGGTCATGGAAGCTCCCTCCTATTTAATGAAGATATATCAATGTCTTTTATATTCCAGTGTTCAGAGAAATCATGGTTTCAGAAATATTAACCACAAATAATGTGTCTCAGTCACAGGTTACATAGGGGAGTAAAAATGATGGAAGACGGTTTCTGAAAAGTCATGTTCTTCCCTTACCCTGAGTGACCCAAATAGTCCTCCTTCCACTGGGAAATTGATATTACTCTGTATTTTCATACTTCTGGCAATACAGCCTGGCTCAAGTGACCTTGAGAAAGTTACAAGCCTATCTCAGGCATAGTTCTTCCATATATGACAACTAGACATAAAGATCTATCTTCCCACTGGAGTTCCCTAATCTATAAGAATTAATGGACCCATTCTTAAGGAGTGAAGTGAATTCCTTGGGGGAAGTCTCTATGTAAATACAAAGTCTTGTCATCTTAAATGCTGTGGATTTATGCTCTGAACTACACAGTGACAAAGAGAGAGAGAGAGAGAGAGAGAGAGAGAGAGAGAGAGAGAACTTGAGAACTTCCATTGCTTTTTTAAAAGCTATAGAAATCTTATCAACACCTAGCCTTTTGGCCATTGTCATTTATAAACAGCATCTTCCCAAACCCTGCCTTTTCACATCAAATTCATACTTATTATTATTATTCTGTGACTTTATAAAATGTGACAGCAGTATACCCATGAACGACACAAGTCTTTATTTAGTATTTGAGCATTAATACTCTAAGGAGTAGAAATAATAAAACTTGCAATGTGTGCTACATGGAGATTTTAACTAGTTACACAATAGAGGAGAGAGCTAGCATGGAAAAGCATGAATCAGATTTCTCAGTATTTGTGAAAATTAGCCTAGTAGACCTAATTTTTAAGTATTTAATTGCATTATGTGAATTAAAGAATGATTTCATGTTAATTTAAAATAAAATCACATGATTTGTATCAAGGAATAAAGAATGCTTTGGTGATGAGTGATTGGTATTTGAGACACTGAGTTCAAACTGGCTCAGATGCTTTCCAAGGTAGAACAGGGGGAAATCTTTATTGTTAAATCAGTGATTGATATTATGTATATTTATGGAGCACAATGCAACTTCCTGATGCAAAGTTTCAATGTAGATTAATAGTCAGACTAAAAGTCAGGCTAATTAATAATCCATCACTTCATATATTTATATTTGGGTTCTAAACATTTAAAATCTAATTTCTCTTTTGAATTTTATTTTTATTTATATGGATATGGTAAGCCTGCTTATCTGTATGCACAATGCCTATGAGTTTAAGAAGAGTTGTTATGCCCCCTTGGAACAGGAGTTTTAAGCTACCTGGAGTTATAGTGAGCTACTTCATGCTGGTGCTGGAACTGAGCCCAGGTCATCTGCAAGAGCAGTAAACACACTTAAATGTAGAACTGTAACTCCAACCCCTAAAATCTAATTTCTAAACCAATTTCAAATATATAGCATCTGCCATAGCTTCCATTCTGTGCAACAGATCACTAACTATATAAAGTTTCACCTAGATTTTCTTCCTCAGACATTTAACAGTGAGCCAAGGAAAGAAGTGCAAATAGTAAAATAATCTAAAACATAAACAAGCTGTCTTCTTTCCTAAATAGCAGTAGCAGTGATAGAAAACACATGGTATTGATTTAGTAAACTTGGCTAATGTTGTTTTGGTTGTGGGTGATCACTAGCTAAGTGGATATGGTTCATGAGATTCAGAGAGAACAGCTGGTTACATCATGTTACAATTTTGGGGGGGGATTCTCGAGCTTTGTATCTATTTTATTCTGTCTCTTACTGGCCCCAGGGAATTCTTTGTTAGCACAGAGTTCTTTTTCTGTATAAATGTACCCTTCCCACCTTGAGATCTGCTAGCTCCATTATTACGACACTTCCTCTGCTTTTATCTCTTAACCTATAATTTTCCCTTTGCTCCCACTCTACCTCAAGTAAACCTCTTCAGTCCCTTAGAGATAAAATGATAAATGAAAATTCTTTCAAATCTATGCTGTCTGCTCAGTTTTTTTATTAGATGATTTCTTTATTTACAATATCTCCTTTCCCAGGTTCCCCTCCAAAAG
>NC_045030.1:150314805-150316474 GCF_008632895.1 Mastomys coucha
TGTAGGGGAATGCCAGGGCCAGGAAGCAGGAGGGGATGGGGTGGTGAGCAGGGGGAGGGAACAGGGGTTTGTTTTAGTCTGTTCAGTTTTTATTCAAAACTCTCAACCAATTTAGAGTTGTGGGTGACTTTTAGACTTTGCCTTGTTACTTCTGCATGCCCCTTAAAGTATTGATCTTACTATAGAATTATAAATTACCCCTTTGGAGTAGATGGCAATTTACATCAGTTATTCTATCACTCTTCTGACTCTCCAAAATACCCCCATTAAATAGTCCTGTAGATCTAGAAGACATCATGAGATGATGCAACTGGAGATTAATGGTACTTAGAGAACTTTGAGCACATGATCAAGAAATGTCTTACTCATATTCACTAACTATATACTAAGTATGTACTGCAAGTTACAATGGTAAAAACAAATCTTCCTATTCCATCATTTGATTCAGGACATAGCCCTTGTCTTGCTAAAAGTAACAGGTCTATTCTTTTCATTTTAATTTAAGTTTGGAAATATTTTATTATGTATTTTCTTTATTTACATTTTAAATGATATCCCCTTTCCAGGTTTCTCCTCTGAAAAATACCCCTGTTCCATCCCCATACCCCTGCTCACCAACCCACCCTCTCCCACTTACTGGCCCTGGCATTCCCCTACACTGGGGCATAGAACCTTCATAGGGCCAAGGGCCTCTCCTCCCACTGATGACCAACTTGGCCATCCTCTGCTACATATGCTGCTGGAGCCATTAGTCCCACCATGTGTACTCTTTGGTTGGTCATTTAGTCCTTGGGAGCTCTGAGGGTACTGGTGAGTTCATATTGTTGTTCCTCCTATGGAGCTGCAAACCCCTTTGGCTCTTTGGGTCCTTTCTCTAGCTCCTTCATTGGACACCCTGTGCTCAGTCCATGGATGGCTGTGAGCCTCTACATCTGTATTAGTCTGGTAGTGTCAGAGCCTCTCAGGAGACAGCTATATCAGGCTCCTGTCAGCCAGCACTTGCCAACATCCACAATAATGTCTGGATTTGATGATTGAATATGAGAAAGATTTCCAGGTGGGGCAGTTTCTGTAATGTCCTTCCTTCAATCTCTGCTCCATATATTCTCTCTGCAACTCCTTCTATGAGTATTTTGTTCCCCCTTCTAGGAAGGAGCAAAGTATCCACACATTGGTCTTCCTTCTTCTTGTGTTTCTTGTGGGTTCTATCTTGGATATTCTGAGCTTCTGGACTAATATTCACTAATCAGTGAGTGCATACCATGTGTGTTCTTTTGTGATAGTGTTACCTCACTCAGGATGATATTCTCCAGATCCACCCATTTCCCTAAGAATTTCATAAATTTATTGTTTTTAATAGCTGAGTAGTACTCCATTATGTAGATGTACCACAATTTCTGTATCCACTCCTCGGTTGAGGGACATCTTGGTTGTTTCCAGCTTCTGGCTATTATAAATAAGACTGCTATGAACATAGTGGAGCGTGTGTCCTTATTACATATTGGAGCATCTTCTGGGTATATGCCCAGGAGTGGTATAGCTGGGTCCTCAGGTAGTACTAGGTCCAATTTTCTGAGGAACTGCCAAGTTTGGAAATATTTTTAATGACAACCTGATGTTCCCTACAATGACTATATAATTTATCTAAGCATGTTCCCATGTTTTTTTT
>NC_045030.1:150326903-150336377 GCF_008632895.1 Mastomys coucha
CTCACCCGAGAGAAAATGGCGAATCCTGCCCGAGTCTCTGGCCTAAGGCGCCTCCGGGCTGGCTGCTCTGTTCCCATGTTTTGAGGTGTAGTACATTTTAATGTTCTTTCTTTGGTAGTTGTGTGCAATGTATGTATGTATGTATGTATGTATGTATCCATGTATGTATGGGTGTATGTGTGTTTGTATGTATGCATATGTATGTATACATAAATAAATTCCAAACATCTGATCATTTTTGTTGGTATTTATTTATTTATTTTATTTATTTATTTATTTTTTTTACACAGGCTTTCTCTTTTATAGCCCTGGCTGTCCTGGAACTCACTCTGTAGACCAGGTTGGCTTCAAACTCAGAAATCTGCCTGCCTCTGCCTCCTAAGTGCTGGGGTTAAAGGCATGCACCACCACCTCCCAGAGCCTGGTGTTCTTTAATTTTTAAAAACAATTTTAAGTTAATGTCCAAATTAGTTTCGTTCTAGAATTTCAATACATATATATTTATAGAATTTCCATATGTATGTATGTCATTATAGTTTGCTTTAGTTTGTCACCCACACAGAGAATCCTCATTTCCCCCTCTTATTCTTATTCTCCCTCACTTCAGTATTTTACTTATTTCAATTTACATTCCTCATAACCTTCAAATATACAACCTGCAATTAATACAAACTAGCATAATATAAGGTTGTTATGGTTAGCTTTATCTGATCTAAAAAGGAACCAAACTCTTTAAAAAGTAGAGGGAACCCAACCAAAGAAACTAATTTTTCCTTGTACCTGATATTTCTCTGCAGTATAGCTGTTTATCTCAAAATAATGAAATATATTATAAACAATCATTCTATATTGATATATCAAAGTAGAATTTTGACCTTAATTTCCTGACTAAATTTGTTACCTCTTTAAATCAAAAAAGTTCTTTCATTTTGTATTCCATTTGTCTATAGAGTTTTGAAAAGTATTCTTATGCTTACAATGAAATACATTCATTTCTAATATATAGTTTTCTGTGAACCTTTTAGAGATTTCAAGTCAAGAGCAACCAAGTAACAATGGCAAAGATACAGAACAACCAGTGCCTTCACAAATTGCTGGGTGAATTAGACAATAGTAGAGCTATTTCATAGTTTCTAATGATGTTAAATATTTACCTACCATGTATCACAGTACCCACATTCCTAGAAATATGATTATATTTATACTTATGAAATATACATTAATGTTTATGACATTGTTTTGCATAATGACAGAAGCTAGAAGTGACCCACATGTTTCAACCAGTGACTAAGCAAGCTGTATGGTCCCACCCACACCATGGAATTACTACACATAAACAAAAGTAAAGGAACAACTTGTTTATGAAACAGTATGGATGAATCTTAAGTGCATTTTAATTTATGAAGGAAGCCAGTACCAAAAGGTTATATATTGCAGGATTGTATTTACTCTAGAAAAGATTTTTGAAAACTGTGGAAATTCAAAACATTCAGGGATATTAAACAAGTGACCAGAAAGTGGTAACTAAAGGAAATATTTTAAGTGATGGCATTATTTTTGTAAGGGAACTTTAACATGGATAAGTTCCTCATATTTGTCTAAAATCCACATATACTCTGCTGAGAGTGAGTATTATTATATGTAAATTAGACATATATGTATCTAACTCAGATAATGGAAGATGGAGTACAGTATGTGGTAAACCCAGCTATATAATAAATTAATGTCATACATATCCTGCAAAAAGGAGAAAAAAGACTGATCTAGGCAAAGGGGATAGAGAGATGGCATTTATTGCTCTTACAAAATCCAATTGAAGACTCATAAGTGTCTGTGACTCATTTTCATGGGATCAGCAAACTTCCTGCATACATGTTATGCACATAAACTCTCTCTCTCTCCTCTCTCTCTCTCTCTCTCTCCCATCTCTCTCTCTCTCTTACTCTCTCTTTCACACACACACACACATATATATGTATATATATTATATATAATATATATATATATATATATTTCTTAAAACTTTACTAAACCAGCATAACTCTTAACTGCATTCTAGGTACTTATCTTTATACCCAAATATATATGCAGCTCTCACTTGTTATCAAGGAAACTTTTCTTTGCAACAGAAGGAAACCATTACAAGTCAAAACCACAACTAGTCAAATTGTGGAGAACAATTGATTTTTGGGTACCCAGCCCTAGATTATCACTTACAATACAATACAATGCAATACAATACAATACAACTACTTTGAACATCATAGAAGAGGAAGCAGAAAAACTGAGAACCAGAGGTCCAGAAAACCTTCTGTGAAATTGTGTCTCCTAGAAATGACAAGGAAACTTCAACCATGATACTACTACAGTATTGCTATTTAAACAATACCTGAAGAATATGACCAATAGGCATCTTAGCGTTTTGCTGCTGTACACAGACACCATAATCACAGCAACTCTTACAAGGACAACATTGAATTGGGGCTCCTTACAGGTTCAGAGGTTCAGTCCATTATCATCAAGATGGGAGTATGGTAGCATCCATGGTGCAGTAGAATCTGAGAATTCTACTTCTTTGTCTGAATTTATATCATTTCAGATCTTCATCTAAAAGCTGCTGGGAGAAGACTGGCTTCCAGACATCAAAGACGAGGGTATTAAAGCTCACTCTCACAAGGACACTACAAGGCTACACCTCCAAATAGTGCCACTCCCTGGGCCAAGCATAAACAAACCATCACAGCATCTTCACATAGAATACAGAAATCTCACAGGATCCCATCCATAGACAATAAGCTGCTGCAACTCACAAATGCTGAACAGAAAAAATTATCTTCTCCATGGATAATCCCTAACTGGTTATGCAAATTCAAGTGGTCAGCCCTGAAGTCACATATACATACACAAGTAGCACTAAATGGGCTGAGAAGGTTGTATTTAATATATTTGAGTGTGTGTGTCTGTGTGTGTGCAATACAATTATAATGAAAGAAAACGAGGCAAAGGTTTTGAGGAAGAACATGGGAGAGAGCAAAGGGGTTATAAGAGAAGAATTAGAGGGAGGAAATGGAAAGCAGACATGCTGTAATCAGATTTTAAAATGATTTTTAAATGATTAAAAGTAAGCAAAAACATTCAAATGCTACACTATAACAGACTAATTCAATTGTCACAGGGTTATATGTTATAATTCTGAAATTATTTGCATTCCAGTAATTAAACAAAAAAAGACATTGTATATAGTGGTATTCTCACTGTCAGAAAAACAAATTACAAAGATTTAGGGAGCTAGGTATACTACCTAATAGAGCTTACCCAGTATGCACAAGACCCTTGGTACAATGCCTAATAAACCAGAAAAAAATCGATCTCTTTGTGGTATTAAGTAGAAAAGGAACTTGATCTTAGTCGTATAAACTTATAATCCTAGCTACTCAGAGGCTACAGTAGAAAATCACAAGTTTAAGGCCAGTCTAGTCCACTTAGTGAGACCCTCTCTCAAAATAAAAATTAAAAGGAGAGTTTAGGTTATAGCTCAGTGGTATAGCATTTTCAGAACCCAGCATTAGAAAAAAATTGAATAAAAGGGACAGACTAGAATAAACCCTGTGGTGCTACATTGATATGGACTCAAATTTATAACAACTCACAAATGAAAAATTATTTTTTCCAATGGAGTTTCACTGAGAATACAAAAGGATTTTTAAGGCCAGGCCCTATGCTCAGCAGTAGATGGCCAACACAAAATGAACTCAATAGCATCTTTGGTGGTTCTTTTTCTCATAATGCTTTGTCAGTGCTTTTGTTGTTGTTATTTTGTTTTGTGGCTAGATTAACATGGCAGCTCAAACAAACATTTGTCAATACCCAAAGCATCTTCACAGCTTTAACATCCATTTTTAAACCATTGAGCATCAGTGTGTATGTGTGTGTGTGTGTGTGTGTGTGAGAGAGAGAGAGAGAGAGAGAGACAGACAGACAGACAGACAAACAGACAGACAGACAGACAGACAGACAAACAGACAGACAAACAGACAGACAGACAGACAGACAGACAGACAGACAGAAACAGAAAGAGATAGAGAGACTTGAGCATCCATGGGATTTTGGTATTCGTAAACAGCCTGGAAGCAATCCTCCATAGACACCAAAGAATGACTATAGTACATTTATGGTCAAAAGTGCTAATAGAGGAGCTGGCAAGAAGGTTCAGTGGTAAAGTACAAACACTGCTTTTTCAAAGGATCTAAGTTTAGTTCCTAGCACCCTTATCTGATGGCTCACAGCTGTCTGCAACTCCAGCTCTAGAAAGTCTGATGCCTCTGGTTTCTGCAGGAACCTGCACCCATGTATAAATACTTACATGCAAACACATACCTATACATAATTAAAAATAATAAAAATATTTTTAAAAATTTTGAGATTATAATACAACTACAACTTTCCTTCCTTCCCTTTCCTCTCTCCAAACCTTCACATATTGCCCTCCCCCACACTCCTTTGAACTCACAGCCTCTCTTTAAATCAATTATTATGGCATTCATGTATTGCATAAATATATACATATGTATTCCCAGATGTAATGTGTTCATTCCATATAATTTCACTTATATGCTCGTTTTCAAGGCTGACTGTTTAGCACAGAATAAAAATGCTGATAGAGCCAGGTTTGGAATGGAACATGCCTACCTGTAATCCTAGTACTCAAGAGGTGAAAACAAAAGAATCATGAATTCAAGACCAGTCTAGGTTATCTATCAAGACACAATAAGTCAAAATAAAAAATTAAGCAATTACAAGTAGACACAATTCCGCAGATTGGCCAAATGCTCAATACGTTTATAAGCAATAATAAATATCTACATCATGACTCTGTGCACTGAAAGAACATAAAACCAAGAGTACCTAACCTCAGTCTGATCATAAGAAGGAGCAGAGTGGGATTGGGAGATGGCCATCCCTGGAATGAACTAGAAAACTGGGACAAGGGAAACTTCTAAGTCCTAGAGGGAGACCCTAGCTAAGACTCATAGCAATAGGGGGTATGGAACCAGTAAAAGTCACATACTGCAACTTGGTATGCCAAGGCTTCTTGATATCCATCGGAAACCTCATCATCTCTGAGAAGGAAGTGAGTGGGGCTTAGGGAAGTGATGTGAGGGATAGGGACTGAGAGGAGAGAAGGAAGGGGAGCCGCAATTAGAATGTAAAATAAATACATAAACTTAAAAAAATCCAGACAAGCCCAAATGTAGAGATATGTTACAAAATGACTGACCAATAGTCTTCGTCTATGCCAAGGCTATGAAAAGCAAAGAAGCAGTGAGAAAAATCATAGAATGTAGGGATGCAAGAGCACATATCAAGCGTAATATAGGATCTAAAATTATACTCTAAAACATAGCATATTTTACATATATGATACATATATAAAACATAGGCATATTTGGGTGAAAATAAGTGAAGTCATATAATTCTGAAGTCTTAAAGCATAGTTCCAATGCACCTTGGCAACATCACATGCTACTGAGGTCAGTTTGTGATTGATCACTTGTGTTTGTTCATGTTCACTTATTCATTCACTCATTCATTCATTCGCATTCTTCCTTCCTCCCCCACCCCCTGCATCTTTATAGATCCCTCCTCCCTTTGCCTTCTCTCCCTGATTCTCTCCCTCTTGGCCTCTCCCCTCCCTCATTCCTCATCCTTGAATTTCACTCATAGTATTTTAAAGCTACAACACAGGAACAAGTCACACATGGGATAAGTGAGTCAGTTGAAAGGCTTGACTCACGTCTTAGGCAGCAATCATATTGCTAAATGCACACACCTCCAAGAAATTCTAAACCACAGCTCTCAAGCACTCAGACGTCACAGAACAGGGTAGGATTAAGCAACAACCACTGAGCCTTGCCCAAATTGCAGATTTAGGAATGTAATTGTCATTTTAAATACACTAAGTTGTTATTTGTGAGTCTGAAAAAAGATAACTCCGGCAGATTTCCTAAAGCAGTATAATTCATTGTCATTAAAATCAAAGGGTGGGGGCCGGAAAGTTGGCCCAGCAGTTGGGAGCACTGACTGCTCTTCCAGAGGTCCTGAGTTCAATTTCAAGCAACCACATGGTGGCTCACAACCATCTATAGCGGGATCTGACACCCTCTTCTGCTGTGTGTCTGAAGACAGCTGCAGTGTACTCATATAAATAAAAATAAATAAATCGTTTTTTAAAAATCAAAGGGAGGGACCTTAAATGAAATGCCCTATAAGTGGGGAGAGGGAACTTGTGGAGTCCACCTCCAGGAAAAAGATTAGGGCATCAAGGAGAGGGATGGAGTTGCCATCCCACAGTCAAAAACTCTGACCCAGAATTCTTCCTGTCTGAAAGAACTGCAGAGACAAACATGGAGAAAAGTCTAAGGATAAGGAGGTCCAGTGACAGGCCCAACTTGGGATCCATCTCAGGGGGAGGCCCCAAGGCCTGTCACTATTATTGATGCTATGGTGTACTGCTGAAAGACTCAGATGTAGATATTTATGCTCATTCAATGGACAGAAGCTGCTGACCCCTGTGGTTGAATTAGGAAAAAGCTGGAAGCTGAGGAGGAGGGTGACTCCATAGGAAGACCAGCAGTCTCAATTAACCTGGACCCCTGAGATCTAAGCCACCAACCAGGCAGCATACATCAGCTGGCATGAGGCCCCCCAACACATATAGAGCAGAGGACTGCCAGGTGTGGACTCAATCAGAGAAGATATACCTAACCCTTGAGAGACTTGGGGCCCCAGGAAGTGGGGAAGTGGGGGGCATCCTCTGAGAGACAGGGGTGGGGGAGGAGGTATGGGATGTGGAACAGTCAGAGGGTGGACCTGGAGGGGGATAAAGTCTGGACTATAAAAAAAGTTAAGGAATTTAAATAAATATTATGTGTGCAGGTATTTTATCCTTTAGAAGAAACTTAGAGTCATAATGGTAAAACAGAATTCAAAGGTGATAAGTCCAGTAGATGGTTTTTGTTCTTCACTGTCTCTACAGTGATTGATTTTCTAATACTGTATCCCTTTTGAAGAAATCAATAGGACACTGAATTATTGGGGCATGACCCTTAGGAGTATTAGGCTTGTGTTTTGCTAGTTCTCATTCAAAACATATCCATATTAATATCTAGCTGCTTGCTGTCAAAAGCAAGTCATCTTGACCAGGGTAAGGGGACATCCAGAGGGGACCAACCCTCTCAGAGGCAAAGGGGAGAAAGGGAGAAGGGAGTGACTCTGTGAGGGGGAATCGGGAGGGGGCATCTTTTGAGATGTAAATAAATAAATTAATTGACTTTCTAAAACTAAGTCATCCTTTTAATCAATACCTAAGATGCAAAATGGTCCAGTGGTCTCAATCTTCCACTCTTCTCTGTGCCCTTAACTCACTCTTTTTATTCAAGCTTATAAATCTCTTAGTCTGTAAAGAGTCTTACCGTTTCTATTGAAATTGAACCACACAAATAGCCATCATTTAAATCTCAAAGGATTTTTAATTTTCAATTGGCATTTTTTTCTAAAATTTGACATCTTGTATCTTAGGTATTATAATCAAAGTGGAAAAAAATATGAGACCAATTTATCAGGAAATATCTTCATATAAAGAGTATGGATAACCATTTCAGCAACCTCTTTTCCTTACATAGTTCCTAACTCTTAATTTTCACAATTAAGCTAAATTACCACCTTTATTGTGGTAAATTTCCAAAAGAAATAGAAGAATAAATTACACTATCTTTGAGGTGTTAATACTGAGGAATAAAAAGGGGAGTTCTCCATGCCTGTTCTCTTGCAGCTATAATTAAGAGAAAAACTTTATTTCTAGGGATATAAATTATTATTTTCTTAGTTACCAGATTAACTTAAAATATATTTCAATGTACCTTCTATAAAATCACCTTTACTATCTGAAATCATACCAATCTTTTCCACTTTGAGAAAAATGTTATTAAACACTCACTGAATTGTCAGTCTAAAACACTTGAGTTTGAATTCTACTTTAAAAATAATCATTACTGGTACTGGTGCCCTGAGCAGACCTTGGGCACAAGCTCCGCAGCCAGTCCCACAACACCCAGAGGAAGCTCCACTTCCAGGAGCTCTGACACACCCAGGATCAGAGGTGAGGAGGAAACAACATCTGTCCCAACACTGGAAGTAACTGGGACCAGCGGGACTAGGCACACAGGACTCTGCCAGCCCAGTGACTCAGGTTCCTTCCAGTCTCTCTGGGCTGGTGCCCTGAGCAGACCTTGGGCACAAGCTCTCCAGCCAGTCCCACAACATCCAGAGGAAGCTCCACTCCTAGGTGCTCTAACAAGCCCAGGGTCACAGGATCACAGAATCACAGGTCATAGAGACAGCTTGACTCTGAGGAGTTCTGACACAACCAGGATCACAGGAAGGACAGGCTCCACTCAGATTTAGCAAGGGAATGTAGCACTAGCGATAACCAGATGGTGCAGGGCAATCATAAGAATATAAGCAACACAAACCAAGGTTACTTGGCATCATCAGAACCCAATACTCCCACCATAGCAAGTCCTGGACACACCATCACACCAGAAAAGCAAGATTCAGATAAAAACACTTCTCATGATGATGATACATAAGAAAGACATACATAGCACCCTCAAAAAAATACAGGAGACTACAGGCAAACAGTTAGAAGCCCTTCAATAGGAAACACAAAAATCACTTAAAGAACTACAGGAAAATACAATAAAACAGGTGAAGGAAATGAGCAAAACCATCCAGAATCTAAAAATGGAAATAGAAACAATAAAGAAATCAGAAAAAGTGACAATCCTGGAGATAAAAAACCTAGGAAAGAAATAAGGAGTCATAGATGCAAGCATCACCAACAGAATGCAAGAGATAGAAGAGAGAATCTCAGGGGCAGAAGACACCATAGAAAACATTGACACAACAGTCAAAGAAAAATGCAAAAAGCAAAAAGCTCCTAACCCAAAACATCTAGGAAATCCAGGATGCATGAGAAGACCAAACCTAAGGATAATACGTATAGATGAGAGTAAAGACTCCCAAGGTAATGGGCCAGTAAATATCTTCAACAGAATTATGGAAGAAAACTTCCCTCACCTAACGAACGGGATGCCTATGAACATACAAGAAGTATACAGAACTCCAAATAGATTGGACCATAAAAGAAATTCCTCCCATCATATAATTATAAAACCACCAAATGCACTAAACAAAGAAAGAATTTTAAAAGCAGTATGGGAAAAAGGTCAAGTAACATATAAAGGCAGGCCTATCAGAATTACACCAGACTTCTCACCAGAGACTATGAAAGCTAGAAGATCCTGGTCAGATGTCACACAGACCCAAAGAGAACACAAATGCCAGTCCAGGCTACTATACCCAGCAAATCTCTCAATTACCATAGATGGAGAAAACAAGATATTCCATGACAAA
>NC_045030.1:150343209-150349633 GCF_008632895.1 Mastomys coucha
TTGGAGGGGAAACTGGGAATGGAGAAATTTGCATGTAAATAAAGAAAATATCTAAAAAAATAAAATAATAATAATCAATATTTTAATTGCATATGTTTGAATACAGTATGATGATTTAGTATATGTATATAATGTACAATAATCAAATCAAGATAGTTAATATTTTCAGATCCTTAAACATTCTTAAATTTTTGATTAATGGGTTGGAGAGATGCCTCAGTGGTTAAGAACACCTCTTCCAGAAGTCCTGAGTTCAATTCCTAGCAACCACATGGTGACTCACAACCAGCTGTAATGGGATCCAATGCCCTCTTCTGGAGTGTATTTTGTCAATAGCACAATGCTGAGATTAATAATCCTTGGACTTTTTCTTCAATTTGATCACCTATATTCTAAAAATCCTCTATCCTAACTCTTCAATATCCTTTGAGCCATCTAGCTGTCTTTAGTCCTATTCTTATCACACTGTGATAAGACACAATATCCCTTATTAATATTCTTATCAACCTCTTAACTCTTCACCCTGTTTATAGTATTATCCATTCTCCTATTATTTCCATGAGATTTTGAAGATATGAGTCTCATATTGCTACTACCCAATTTGAAAATATTCTGCATCTTCTCAATGCATTTAGGAAAAATTCCAGATATAGATTATCCATAAAATAAATACAGATAGCAAATGAATGCATGAAAGAGTTCAGGTCTACAAAGCAACAATATAAGTTTAAGTTTTCCAATTGTTGCAAATAACTTAAGAGATTAATACACAGATCTATAATTACATATACAGATTTTAAAATAGCTTTTTCAAAGAATATTAGATGACTGTAAAAGGTGCTATTGATAATCTGGAGTGGATGGATATTTAATATATGTATTACACTAATTCAATAAATGTATATTATAAATGTATACACTCTAATGTTACTAGTGTTTATTTTGCAGTAGTCTCAATTATGATTTTCTATACTGTCTAAACCATGATAAAGTATAAAGGTAGTATTTGAAATTTAAATTATAGGTACTCAAAATATTAGCCTAGAAACAAACCATCTGTGAATGTATACATATGTGTATATAAGGGATAAAGAGATGAAGAGATAAAGTAAGCATGCTGTGCACAAAGGAGCACAGGCAATGTGACTTGCAGCAAAATAGCCATGAGAAGCTGACAGATTCCATTTGCAATGAGGTAAACACAAATAGAACTGGCAAGGATGGTAAAGATAGTCAACAAGGTCCATTTACAGAATCATAAGGATACAACAAGGGCCTTGGGCTTTAGCCCAGAAGGCAGCTTTGATGTGAAATAGTATCAGGTACCTAGACCATCAGAGGAATAGAACAATAGAGCTTGCTTATCCATATGTGTTTCATTATCCCAATACATATCTAGAGATCTTTGTCCCCCAGAGTCTTAAATTCACTTCTGCATCTGACAACTCCAATAAAGAAAAAGCAATATTATGAAATTGGAGGAATAGTGCACAAACAAAGCACATTCTCATCAGAACTGGTCCATTAGATAAGATCAAGAATTTCACATGTCATTGGTTATGCTGGGCCACAGGACCTTTTCTCTAAACATATGAAGTGCATCAGTGGGTTTTCAAATTAACAGTTATTAAAATTTGGAATCATCCTCTTATTCTTAATTTGTTCCAGTGAAATGTACTGACCTTCAGAGCTAGTATTCTGAGCAGTATATATGCTGGCAAAGGCATGTATATACAAAAATTAGAGAATAGAACTAGGAGGAAATATTGAGAGAGACAGACATTAAAAAATACAAAGAATGAGAAGAAAACACAGATTCAGATCAGAATTTTCTATATAAAATTAATATGCTATCATATTTCATGTACGAAGGCTGCAATTTCATGTGTTCCCAATTGAATATGATCAGCCATTACTAATAATAAAATTAAAGGGCACATTATACATGGGAAAGATATAGACTTATACAAGTTTTACAGCTCCAAAATGCTATGAGCATCCACCTTAGAAATTAAATTTATAGGGAAATTATATTCTAGGCTACAATTTACAGGCCTACAAGAATAAAAATAATGCCCTTAAAAATTGCTACATCAGGGCCAGCAAGGTGGATCAGTGGGTAAAAGAACTTGTTGCACAAACCTTACAACTTTAATTTGATTCCTGGAATACAGGTAAGACAAGAAGAAAGGAGGAGAGACAAATAAAACCAATGATGTTTGATAAATTTACAAGGAACCATATTATTTTAAATTAGCTAAAAATAATATTATATTAATTAAATGAAGTTATCCCACTTGGACTGACAATGCACCTCACAAGAGCCATAGACTATCTAACAAAACCCTCAGGACCAGCTATGATAAACCTACATTTAAGCTGATGTTCAGGGTAGTCCAAGAAGTTCCAAAAATGCTCTGGACTATTGTTGCTGCCTCCCAGAAGTTGGAGATAAATTCCTATTGATAAAGATGCCATATACTTTGGACATTAAACTTAGAAGATTTGAACCATATAGAATCTAAAAGCCTACCTCTTCTAGTCTAGCATTTATAGCACAGAAAATACTATTCAAGTTGCCAAGGGAAGGAAGCAAAAAATAGTCCTATCCAGCTTTGACACCTTTGAACTATAACAATGGCCAGCGTGGCAAAGTAGCCCTAAAGGGAGAATAGTGGCCCTTGGTAGTAACCAGCAGCTGTCTAATTAGAGTTTAGACCTGCTCAATAGGAGGAAAATCATGCATGGTACTAGAAATCTAGCCAATTTCCTGGTGCTAGTAAGGATGTGGATCTTAGAAAAAAAATATCACACTACTACTACTTTACTAGACCAGTATACTTTCTTATAACATTCTAAAACTTATCCTTATACCCACAAGTAACTGAAGCTCTCAGACCCTCAACAAAAAGCCTTTCTTTACAGCAAAGAAAATACATTACAGAAAACAACTTATCATAACGTAGAGGTTAAGGGATCATAGGAATCCCAGCCATGGCAGATATATCTGTAACACAAATCCTTATCCAACTGGTGAGAACACACCACAGAATGTGAAATGGAAAGACTGTAAGACCCAGAGGGTCAGGAAGTCCACTGTGAGATTGTGTCTTCTAGAAATGACAAGGAAGCTAAAACCATGATACTTCAACAATATGGCTGCTCAAATACAACCAGAACAATTACAATACCAATAGGCATGTTAATGTAGAAGGAGAAAATCTTATGGAACCCCACCCTTAGATGAAGAACTACATGCAACTAAAGACTTCCTGGGGAGAGAGAAATATATTTCTTTAGGATAACCCCCCCAAAATGGTTATCAAATACCAAGTGGTCAGCCCTAAAATTATATATACACAAACCACACTAAATGAACTCAGTAGGTGTATATACATATATAACAACCAAAACATAGACCATCAGGCATAGTACATGGGAAAGACTTGAAGGATGACACATAAGAGGGGTTCAATGGAGGAAAGGAAAGGAGAAATGATGTCACTATATGTTATTTTTTAAATATTTTAATTTAAAAAGAAGCTGGAGCAATGGGGCTCAGATCTAAACAGATAACTGTCAACAGAGGAATCTCAAATGGCCAAACACTTAAAGAAATGTTCAACATCCTTAGCCATGAGGGAAATGCAAATCAAAACGACTCTGAGATTCCCTCATATACCTGTCAGAATGGCTAAGATCAAAAACAAAAGTGACAGCTCATGCTGGCAAGGATATAGAGCAAGGGGAACACTCTTTTATTGCTTGTAGAAGAGCAAACTTGTACAGCCACTTTGGAAATCAATGGAGCAGTTTCTCAAAAAAAAAAAATTAGGAATTGATCTACTTCAAGACCAGCTACACCATTCCTGGGAATATATCCAAAGGACGTTCCATCCTATAGCAAGGGCACTTGTTCAAGTATGTTCATGGAAGCTTTGTTCATAATAGCCAGAAACAACCTAGATGTCCCTCAACCTAAGAATGGATAAAGAAAATGTGATTCATTCATACAATGAAGTATTACTCAGCTGTTAAATAACACCATGAAATCTGAAAGGAAATGGATTCAAATAGAAAAAAATCATCCTGAGTGAGGTAACCCAGAGTCAGAAAGGCAAATACAGTATTTACTCACTTATAAGTGTATATTAGCTGTAATGTAAAGGATAATCATACTATAATCCATGGACCAGAGAAGTTAAGTAACAAGAAGGGCTCAAGGGATGAAAGTGCAAATCTCCCTGGGAAGGGAAAATAGAATAGATAGATATCACAGGTGAACTGGGAGCAGGTGGGGATATATACAGGATGGATTATGTCTAGGGAGAATGGAGGGAGAGAGTACTGGGAGAGACACTGGAATTGTAGGGCATTTCAGGGACAAGGCAGAAACCTAGTGAAATGGAAACTCCCAGGAATCTATGAAGGTTACCCTAACTAACACTCCTGGCAATGAGAGGTATAGGTCTGAACTAGCAGCCATCTCCTGTAAGCAGGCAAGGCTTTCAGTAGATGGACTGGGACACCAACCCAGCCATAAAACCATCTACCTACAATTTGTCCTGTCTGCAAGATGTACTGGGATAAAAGATATCATAGAACTTATGGCAATTGTCAACCAATGACTGGTCCAATTTGAGACCCATGCCATGAATGGGAGCCCATGCTTGACACTGCCCAAAGAGCTAGGAACCACAGATAGCCCAAAGACCTAGAATGGAACCAAATATGACTAACAAAGGAAAAAAGCAAATGAAACGATTCTTAATGATACTATGCTATACTCCTGGAATAGAGTCTGGCATAATTGTCAACTAATGGGAACAGATGTAGAAATCCACAGCCAAACATTAGGCAGAGCTCCGGAACTCAGGGAATACTGAAGATGTTGAGGAAGGAGTATAGGAGACAGAGGTGTCAATGACACCACAGAAAACCCACAAAAGGGTACATAGGGGCTCACAGAGACTGAAGCGACAATCAGGAAGCATGTATGGATATGACCTAGGTCCTCTACATATGTGTTATGGCTATATAGCTTGATGTTCTTGTGGGACTCCTAAGAGTGAGAACAGAGGTTGTCTCTGTCTCTTTCATCTGTATATTGGAACCTTTCTATCCTACTGGGTTGCCTTGTCCAGACTTAATGTGGGGGAGGTACCATGTCTTATTGAAATTTGATATGCCATGTTTAGTGGGTAGCTCTTGGAGTCCTGATCTCTCTGTCTCTCTCTGTCTCTTTCCCTGTGTCTCTCTGTCTCTCTGTCTGTGTGTCTCTCTGTGTCTCTGTCTGTGTCTCTGTGCCTCTGTCTCTCTCTGTCTCTATATCTCTGTCTCTGTCTCTGTCTCTGTCTCTCTGACTCTCTCTCTCTCTCTCCACACACACACAAGAAAGAGAAGAGGAGAGATTCTGGGGGAGAGGAAGTAGTTGGGTGTATTGGGTACTGGGAGGAGAGAAGGGATGGGAAACTGCACTCAGGATGTAATATATTAGAGAAAAAATAAAAATAATTTTCAAAAGCTAGATTCATTAGCTCAAATTTCTATAATTCAGGAGATGAGGAGATGGAGGGCTGAGACAGGAAAATGGGCCAGAAGCTCATGAAACAGGTAGCTATGGAAGTAACAGTAAGAGACTTCATCTCTACAGAATAGTAGGTAAGAGCTAACTACCTAAAGTTATTCCTCTTTCAACCATGTGTGTGCACACACTTGCACATGCAGTCTTCAAAATAGATGTCTAAAACTGTGTGTCTAAAGAATCAAACACTAGAAAATGTATTCCAAATTGTCCTTTAAACCCTAAGTCAAAGAACTATTGATTGTTTACTTTCTCAGAGAATTCTTCAACCCCAGGACACCAAGCAAAAGCCCCGTGGTATCACACCAAGTATCCAGGTGCCTACAGGCTGATAAAAGCCCACACTGCCACTTCTATTTATTTCTTCATTTCATAAGTGAGACTAGACTGCTTCCACTTTTGACACTTGACAATTTGGTTTGTGTCAGTGTCACTGTCTATTACCTTGGGGACAAGGAAAAGAGGAAGGGGAAGCAGCAACAACTTATTTTTCTTGATTTTTCCTCTGAATATATATTCTTCTGACACTCCACTTTCAGGCTGATGAAAACTGAATCTTTGCCAAGATCTAAGAATGAGAAGTATGCCTTTACCCCCAGATAGAATGAATTTGATGACAGTTGTCACTTCTAGCTGATTACTACACTTATGGGGGAGGATAGCACTTATTTTCAGGCCTACCTAACCAAGAAGCCCTGAGAGAACCTCATTTTGGTTTAATACTGTAATTCTCAAATGGGGGAGGTAGTTTTGTCTTGTAGAAAACATTTAGCGGCAGGATTAATATAGTAAAAATGGCCATTTTACCGAAGGCAATCTACAGATTCAATGCAATCCCCA
>NC_045030.1:150351198-150353595 GCF_008632895.1 Mastomys coucha
TGTGTGTGTGTGTGTGTGTGTGTGTGTGTATTCTCTAAAATTTGTGAAACTAACCTAGAATTTCATCATAATTATATATTCCTTTTTCTGAACAAAATTTAGAAATGAAATGAATATAATATATGTATAATCATTCTTATGTAAGTGCATATACATTGGGCATACAGCATCATCCTTTATTTGACTTGTGAGAAAACACTGTTAAGAACAAGAGATCTGGTTATCTGTGGCTTGTAGAATATTCTGGGGAAAATAATATTAGCAATAGAGGTACAGCAAGTTCATATTTTATTTCACATATTCCTAGTGCACACTGACATTCAATATCACTACAATGGCAGAAATAAACTACCATCCATATGTAGACTAATGAATGTTTCTAGTAATGATAGTGGAAGCATTTTTATACTGTGATATTCTTTCAATCTTTTCTAATGGCTTCCACTAACAAACAACAGTTGCTAGTAAAGAAAAACAATGCCTACAGGCTTAAAGTTAGTCTTTGGGAGTCTACCATCTGGTGAGAGTATTACAGGGTGCTGATACTCCAGCACTTAACAAATAGGGAACTCCCATTTTGATGGGAGGAGCACACATATAAAATCCAGTATGCTATTTTGTATATAATTCAATGGATGGTGTGGGAAGAACTGAAGCATGGAAGAGGAAAGAGAGTGTCACAAGAGGAATAGTCATTGTCATAAAAGGTCTTGTGAAGTGGGGACAGACAGAGAGAGAAATGGGAGAGAAAGAGAGAGAGAGAGAGAGAGAGACAGAGAGACAGAGAGACAGACAGAGACAGAGACAGAGAGAGATAGAGAGAGGAAGGATGGAAGGGAACAGAACTACTCCAGGAACAGGGAACATCTGGGAAAATCATAAGAGGCCATGGGAACAATAAGCTTAAAGGTCTTAGGGTAATGGTACATGTTGACTGTTAAAAACAATGAGAGATAGTGGAGCTGGTGGATTTCAAGCCTTTGAAATTTTTTTGGAGGTCCTGCAAATTTTATGTGTGATTCTTTTACTCTGGCTCTTTTTCTGAATTGAAAATATAATGTAGTCCATGGCTAGGAAATCTCTATGCTTATTGGATAGGCAGGTATCGAGGGAGCATAGTCAGTTCTAACTTTGCAAATGCTTAAGGGCTTTGGAGGCCATATACATGTATATAAACAGAAATGCTACTCTAGGATTAGGAGCTTGCTGGATAGAAGGATTATCATCACTACTAGAAAGTTACTCATGCTTGAAAAAAAGAATGAGAAAAAAGCACATGAATATAAAAATGATGATTGTGCTCAATGCCTACCAATAGTAAATTAAAAAGTGCAAGTATCTGTTCAAGGTGAATCAATGAGCAGGCACAGGGAAGGGGAAGCTCAGAGAGGTGGATAAAAACTAAAATTCAGGAAGAAGGTCTGTGCACAAGGTCCATGCAAGAGATCTGCAAAGTTAGGAAGAGGGTATAAGACCACTTTCAGCTCTTAGGAAAATTGTAATAAGAGCAATGTGTGGCCTTCCCTGGTATGTTGTACCTGTTCTCAAAGGTAGCAGTCGCCTCTTCAGTAATTCCAGCCAACTTGGTCACCTTATGCTAATGACACCCAGATAGCCATGGTTTATTTTTTTCTTTCTTTGTAGCAAATTTTCTCTGAGATTCCATAAGTACTGACTTTCAGGGGCTGTTTAAGGAGTAGCCACACATATTGAAATATCTAGGTGAGTGGTTTTCAACTTCAAAACTACAGGACACTTTGTGCTGACCTAATGCCTCCAGGCTGCTGCTCCATGTAAAATGTACGTCTAGAATAGCCAGAAAGATTCATTTCTATGCCTGTGCCAAGCCTTTCCAAGGACTATAGATCAAATGTCCCTACTGGGAGAAAGACTGCTCCATTCCACCCCTATACACACAGACACAAAAATATACAGGGACACAAGCACACACACACACACACACACACACACACATATACACATACCACTCCTTTTACTCACTGATAAAATGTGGCTATTTAGGGAAAAGCAAGGCATATATATATATATATATATATATATATATATATATATATATGTATATGTGATTCATATGCCTTTTAATTGTCCTAAATTGTGGCTCTGGATCAAAGAAAGTTTGGATAAATGTACTCCTTTCTAGGCCCAAATTCAGTTACTTCTCCACTCGGTATATAGCCAGGGATATCTTATGAGATGAAAAGGAGTTCCAGATTGCCTACCCCAAATTGTTGTTCTTAATGACTCACCTAGAAAAGTGTGTTATCTAGCCAACTCATAGAAACCCTTCTAAGGAAATTAACCTAGATCAGCTGCACTTCTGCACTTTATATCTGATTAAGACCCTTGGTCAAACACTAAAAAATGCAATCCTAAAAA
>NC_045030.1:150353661-150358181 GCF_008632895.1 Mastomys coucha
AACAATCTACAAAACAAAGAAGCATGGAGCTGACAAGTGGCTCAGAAAAGGTGGCTGCTGTGCCATGCTGGTAATCTAAGAGCAGAGTTTCTGGGTCCCCAAGACCCAGAAGAGAATTGACTCCAGAAAGCATAAAGTTGTGCTCTGTCCTTGACATGTCCACCCTGGCATGCATTCATGCCCCCCCCTCTCTCTCTCATACATACACCCACAAATAAATACTTTTCTTTAAAATTTAAGAAGTACATTATCCACTGGTGGTGGGATTGAAAGCTGGTACAGCCACTCTGGAAATCAGTTTGGTGGTTCCTCAGAAAATTGGACATAGTACTACCTGAGGACCCAGCTATACCACTCCTGGGCATATACCAAGAAGATGCTCCAACAAATAAAAAGGACACATGTTCCAGTATGTTCATAGCAACCTTGTTTATAATAGCCAGAAACTGGAAACAACCCAGATGTCCTTCCACAGAGAAATGGATACAGAAAATGTGGTACATCTACACAATGGAGTACTACTCAGCTATTAAAAACAGTGAATTTATGAAATTCTTAGGGAAATGGATGGATCTGGAGATTATCATCCTAAGTGAGGTAACCCAATCACAAAAGAACACACATGGTATGCACTCTGATAAGTGGATATTAGCCCAAAAGTTCAGAATACCAAGATACAATTCACAGACCATATGAAACCCAGAAAGAAGGAAGACCAAAGTGTGGATACTTCAGCTCTTCTTAGAAGGAGGAACAGAATATGCAAGAGAGAAAATATGGAAACAAAGTGTGGAGCAAAGTCTAAAGGAAAGGCCATCCAGAGACTGCCCCACCTAAGGATCCATCCCATATACAGACACCAAACCCAGACACTATTGTGGATACCAGCAAGTGCTTGCTGACAGGAGCCTGATATAGCTGTCTTCTGAGAGGCTCTGCCAGATCTTGACCAATACAGATGTGGATGCTAGCAGCCAACCATTGGAATGAGCACAAGGACCCCAATGGAGGAGTTAGAGGAAGGACTGAAGAAGTTGAAGAGGCCTTATCTGACATCAATGGAAGGGAAGACCCTTGGTCCTATGAAGGCTGGATGCCCCAGTGTAGAGGAATGTGAGGGTGGTTATGCATGATTGGGTAGGTGGATGGGGAGGCACCCTCATAGAAGCAGGGGAGGGTAAGTGGGGAATTTTAGAGGGTAAACTGGGAAAGGGAATAACATTTGAAATGTAAATAAATAAAATATCCACTTAAAAATAAAAATAATAAAATTTAAAAATAGAATCCATCTTATGTAACTTCCCTCCAGAAAAGTATAGAAATGAAGGATTGAATAATTAATTGATCTAGATTAGTAAACAGCAAGTTTTTATCATATATGTGTTGAAAACTAACTGGTGGATTTTACCAATAAAGATAAAAGGATTGTGGCTCCATCTCTAATTCTTTTGTTTTTCTTTTTATAATTACTTCCTGTTGTATGTACACAATCATGGTCATTAAGTAACTCTGTTAAAGGACTGGTCCTCTTAAGCATTTCTTAAATGCTTATATTAAAATATTTAGTAATATTAAAATGAAAGAAAGAAGTACATTATCATATCTCTTTTCAAATATAGCCAAGCAATAAAATGCATGTCCTTACCCAAACCATTAAATATAAAGAAAAGAGAGCTTTACATAGAGACAATGGGTCCACACTCCCCAAAGCACTTCCTGAGTAGCTGTATTATATTTTTGAAGTCATTAATAATTGTATCCTCTAAAGAATCTGAAAGTATATTTTAAAAAGAAATTCTAAGTCCCCTTTGTGCCCCCTGACTGGCTACTAATCCATGTAATGAAGAGCTTTCATATTTAGTATAAGGTGTTCTCTAGACAGAAATGAAACACAACCAATGGACCCTAGGATTCAGTTAGAATCCTATTCAGAGGACTAATAGCCTCATGAAGGGAAGAAGGAAAAATTGGGTAAGCAAGGATTCTAAAACCTTGACACTACTGATATGTTGACTCAAATAAGCATCTCTTATGGGTGACAGCTCAGTCCACAGTAGGTTGTTTAGTGACCTCAAATTTCCACTCTTCTGTCATGTTATTCCCAGTCCTAAGTGATAACTAAAAATGTCTGTAGACATTGTCAAATGTGCCATTTACAGTAAAATGTCTCCCTGTTGAGAACCACTGGTTTAATTCAAATGAATGTTGTAGTTTTCTTCCAGTTACCCCTTTTAATAATTACACATGTATTGGTGGACAAGAATTATATGTTATTTCTACCATTACCCCAAATAAAACTATCATTGCCTGAAAATATCAGTTATTTACAATGTAAACCTAACAGGTCGTGAGCATCCCTTTTGAATTCCCACCCCCAAAAACTTAAGACATATATAAACAAAGGAAAACTGATAGAAATTGAAAAGGATAAACCCATTTAAGAAAGATCAAAAGGGTCAGAAAACAGAACAAGCCCTTACATGATTAGGACTACTAGTACAGATACAAGAGTGAGAAAAGTCTTATAGATAAAGAGAGAGGGGAAGAAATGAGAGCCTATCAAAGAAGAACATCTATAATCTCATACATACCCATACATGTATGAGTGTTTGCATATGTGAGAAGGATGGAAAATAGATATGCACATATATGTGTGTGTTAAAAAGATTTCACAGAATAGAGACGAAGAAGTTCAATTACAAGGATCATGGAGAAAGGAATTGAGAATTAATGTCTGAACACATGAGAATCAACATACCAACTCAAATAGATGGGAACAGATACAAGCAATAAGATAATGGCTAAACACACACAAGAATGGCATCAAGAAATAGGACAACAGCATGGCTGTACTGTACAAATAGAATAATAGAACTGTCAGTCTCATCAACCCTACCATTCAATCTTTTGGGACCCACTGAGTACACACTAAGGGTCCACCAGGCATTGTGTTATCATTTTTCTGAAGCATAAATATAAAACCCCTTCACTTTACCATTGAGAAGAATCAATCTATCAGGTCAACTTCACAAAGAGTAAATTAATTCATTTTGGAAGAGAGGAAACACACTGAGATTTTCAGCCCTTGTTGCTTAGGTTCTGAAGCAGCATAATCGAGAAATAAAAAGCAGCTTCCAGTACACCCTCTACCATCATCAGTTGGTTTTTAAAGCAGCATCAGGGATGAAAAGTCTTATATCCAGTTCTATATGAGTTCCAGAAAACCTGTAGCCTCCCCTCCCTTTGAAGAACAAAGCTCTGATTTTTAGCACTGATTTACAGGGAGACCCTCTTACTGTCCAGTCAGCTGAATTTCTGAGAATTTTAGATGCCCAAGGGTTGAGTTGCTGTTTTGAATTAGTTCCTCTTGCCAAGGGATATAAGAAAAGGCTCCCAAAGGGAAGCCTGCAAAAACAGCTCATTACTGTGCAATCCATTCCCCCACCAACTCACAGAAGACTCAGGCAGAAATGCTTTGTTGCCACTGTCTGATAACAGAGGTGGTGGCCTGCATACTAACCAGAAAGCAGCAATGAAGGAAATGTTTTCCCAGAAAATGTGTCTCTTCTGCAAGCAGGAAAACAACCAGACAAAACCACACTGGTCTCTGTTCACAAATCTCAAGTGGGTAGAGCTGCAAATTTCCTGGGAAAGATGGTGAAGGTTAGGGGCTCCTGTCTGGTTTGCTATAAGCTGTTTTCAATGCCTCCCCTTTGCTAGCTCATACACACTGCAGTTGGTTTGCTCAAATGAGTGCAAACAAAGGAATAAATTTGTTTGAAAGGGCAGGCTTCATTATACTCTAATTAATGTAAATCTCACCCACAGAGAGGAACCAAAATAAATAGTTATGGTAATTAAAGTTTAGAGGGTTTTTGGTTTGGTTTGGTTTGGTTTGGTTAGGGTGGGGGCAATTCAAAAGAATTCAGAATTGATGGGGGATTTCAGGGATGATTTGTTTTTTCTGTAGGATGTTTTTTAGAAAAATAAACAACCTAAAACAGTGCAATAGGTATTCCCTAAACCAGGTCAGCAAAGTCCTTCCTTTGAATGAAGAAAATACACTCTGTTCTCTCTAAGGGGTTGGGGGAAACAAAAAACAAAGTCAAGTTTCAAATTTTCTCTAATTTTTTTCTTATCCTAAAACAATAAAGGGGAAGAAACTGAGAGCATTAAGAGATGACATAAGTAAATACATGCAGCAGTAGAGTTGAAAAATCAAAACTGGCTTCCGGTCTGTCTGGTCTGGTGTCCTGAGCAAACCTTGGGCACAAGCTCTGCAGCCAGTCCCACAACACCCAGAGGAAGCTCCATTCCTAGACGCTCTGACACTCTCAGGATTAGAGGTGAGGAGGACCCAACATCTGTCCCAACACCAGGAGTAACTGGGACCAGCAGGACCAGGCACACAGAAACTCCACCAGCAGAGTAGCTCGGGTTCCTTCTGGTCTCTCTGGGCTGGGGTCCTGAGCAGACCTTGGGCACAAGCTCTGCAGCCAGTCCCACAACACCCAGAGAAA
>NC_045030.1:150361067-150365607 GCF_008632895.1 Mastomys coucha
AGAAAAATGTATTTTCACTATTGCTGTAGACGAGCATCTACATAAGACTGTTAAATTGATTGTTGTATATCAAACAACTTTTATAATACTCATTTTTAATGTTATATTTTATAAATTTTAAAGAATATGACAATAAAGAAATAATTTTGGTTTTCCAGAAATCCAAAAAAAGTAAAAGAAAAAAAAAGAAAAAGAAAAATCAAAACTGACTTTATTGTTCAACAAATAATGGAAAATTGTGTAATACCAAAGTAAGTTCATGGATACTCCTCTAACTCCCAATGAAGAAAAGCTAGATTGGGAAGGGGGGGGAAAGCACTTTTGTCAAATAAGGGAAGATTCTGAAATGCACTATTTAATTGGTTAAGGAGGGCATTGTAAAGTCTCTAGGGATTGGTCACTGTTTGATTATGTCTAAAACTACCAGTTAAATTCTGGAAGCAGCCCAAGATGTGTTACATGGAAATTCTGCTAGGTTAGCAGCAGTATAGCAATCACTTGAATGATAAAACCCTTAGCAAAAAGTTAGTTTTCAAGTTGCTGTGATGAGCCAACATGGGTTATTTGTAATACAAGTTTGAAAAGTGCAAACATTTATTTGATTAAGGGGAAAACCAATGCCATGCTGGCTTTTAATTGTGACATGTTCAAACAGTCTTATAAGAGAGTTAAATATGTTGAAATCCCAGGTAGTGAGGCCTTGGCAAGTCCAAAGGCAGGCCAAAATGTTAAAATTTGCCAGTTGTACCTGATAACCACAAGAAGGCCAATGTGGCTAGGGAAAAATAAAGGTTTTTTTCTACTTATTTTGTAATATTTATTTGTTTGTTTGTTTATTATTTGCAAGGAATAAAGAGATTAAGTGGCATGTACATTAGAACTCTCCACAGAAACAGAGCTAATAGGAGACTGATCTCTAATAGGAGAGATATCTCTTAGATTATCTCAGGTAAATAGGCACACCAAATTAACCAACAGAGATAAGGTTTAGTTTAGTCTAAAACATGATAGGATGTGGACTTTTATTCACATTTGATGGAAACCCACTGAAATTTTTGAACAAGGATTCATACAGTCTTATTTACAATCTTAATAATTACTCTCATGTGTGAAGACAACTCTATAGGGAATTAAAATTCAACAGAGAGAAGACAGAGGGTTTACTATGGCAGTCCAGAGGGATGATGCTGCTACCTTAAAGGATAATGATAGGCAGTAGTCTGGTACATGACTTGCATTGATGTTAAAGTTGATCTGACTTGGAGGCAGATACAGGGTAAGAAGTAGATGAAAGGAACCCCACATGGATAGTGAGCTCTTACCTCAAGTACATTTTTAGAGTTACAAGAAGGGTAACCACTCAAAAAGCAGAGTATTTGGGAGGAAAGTATGGATGATGGCATGCCAAGCCAAAGATCCTGGCAAAGTGTAGAGTCAATGGCTGTTGGATCTGATAATGTGAACCTTCAGTAAAAGATACAGTTATAAAATGGAATTATAGTATGTACCTGGAAGAGGGGACACCATGATCAAGAAGGTGGTTTTCCCAGAGTGAGACTTAACCACTGCACTCTAGGTGTGCTGACCCCTGTGATTTCCTGAGGTGTCAGGCAGGGAAATGAACTATGAGGAGATGAGAAGGAAAACTTGGTTCAAATTGGCTCTATCAACCTAGACCAAGATTTTAGGCAGTCTGATGCCAGGCAGTTTATTCAGAACAAATTTCAACACAACAACATACATTTGGGGAGAACGTTTCCCAATGTAATACAATCTCCTGTAGAAAAGGAAGCATAATTGCATCAAAACTTCAGGATATATGTCATTTCTACCAAGCATGTGGGTTCTGAAGATAGACTACAAGCTTAAGGGCCTAAGGAAGGACCTGGCCTGGTCTCAGTAATACAGATAGCATAGAGGTAATATGGGCCTTTGGTTCAGGTTGTGGGAGCTTTGGGGAGCTCCTGACTATATAGTTAAGAGTCATATCCTTGGTCTATGTGGGGGAATCCCTGGCTATTCAGGTAATATAAGGTCATTTAGATTACTAGCCACCTCTGGTCTTGGTTCTAGGAGTATGATATGACATGACCCAAGAGACAATGCAGATCACCAGGTCATTAATCATTTTCAATACCCAGCTTTCTGGATGGAAAAACAGGTATTGTGTCCATTCCTTTGACAGGACAATCATGTGTGCTTAATATTCCTGGTTTTCCCTGGAAGTCTGTGGGAACAGGATCTTCCTGCTCCCAGCAATTTCCCCACGTGTGTGAAATGTGACTACATAATTTGTGGTTGTCAGAGGGACTGTCATCCTGCTCTCCTGTGAGAAAACTAATAAATTAGAATAATTTTCATGAAGAAGTTTAAAAATCATAGGGATATTTCTGACAGAGTAAATGCAGTCAAGAAGGCAAACAAGGAGAGGACTGAGAGATGACACAATGTCATCATATGGTAGGTGTTCAGATAGGATAAACAATAGCATATCTATATTTTACTGTTAGAAAGAGAAAAACAGACCAGGCGTTTGAGAAAGTTTAATAAGTAAAAGTGGAATGTCCATAGGTTATTGAAAGGGGATGTAGGAGATGCATTTGGGTATCAGTTGATTCTAGAGAGGACTGCTAGCTGAATAGCTATAACAGAATGAAAGGAGAAAATGGAGGGTCTAAGATGTTTACAAATAAGTTCATAGAGTTAGTGAGAAAGGATAAAAGTAGGAACTGAGCAACATTCCTAGGCTTTCAGTGGAAATTTTTAATGTGGAAACTTTACTTTTAATACCCATCACAACCCAGTTATGTTTAAGGTTTGATAATTCCAATGACAGCTATTATTATAATAGGTAGCTATTATTACTGAATGAATACTACATGACAATCAGCTCAACATTTAACATGCATTTCACCATTTGTCAATAACACCTCATAGTGGAAATACTAAGTTTCTTCCACATTCAGGTGAAGAAACTGACTCGTGGAGAGGGTATTTCCTACATTATCAAAAAATTAAAGGTGTTCAGTTCAAAGCAACAAGTTCCAAATCACAAGCTCTGGGTGTAGGATGTACAGAAAAGGACAAATCAGCAGCAGGGTATTTTTAATGGATAACTTTATTTTAAATGCACATCACACAAAAATGAATATGTAGATTGCAAAATAACTAGAGACGATATAAAGATAAAGTGGGATATTTCATAGTGGCAGTGGCATGTGTGGTCAGAAATGTGTTAAGTCAAATTGGAAGGGGGTGATAGACTTCTCAGCCTCCAGGTTCATAGCCAATAGGTTTAGTGATTTTAGATGGAGCCATTCATTTGTGTTTGAAGATCTGTCCTTTGGCGGTAAGCTCCTGCTGTGCCAGATTTTGTAACTTAAAAGAACAGGTAAAAGACTCAACATGGAATGTGAAACAGACTGCCTCTGCTAGGGGGCATTTCTACCCAAGATGCTAGGGTGGCCAATTAGTTTCTAAGGCTCTGATGTGCCCATAATTCACTCTCTCCTCTTGGCTTCTCTTCCTATGCCTTTGCCCACTGCCTGTGTTTTTAAAGTAGTTCCAGTCAGGAGGGAAATTTCCGGGAAAAGAACTCCACTGCTTAGTGATCTGATGGTCACTAAAACATAGTTATTGACCAAATCCCTTAATGCACAGAACTCTTTGGTTGGCTTATGAGCACACTTTTGAGAGAATTAAGTGCAAAGCATGTTTAACTAAGGGCAAATCACTCCGTCTCAAGCATCACAACTGGGATGCCATTTTACATCCTGGAAAAGCTTTCTTGGGAGGAAATGTTTGTCACAAGTGTGTCACAGAGGTTGCTCATTGCCATTCAACATCCAAAATGTCACGGTGCATACATTTGAGCACTTTGTTCCTGTTTAGCATATTTCTGAAGAAAAGTGGGGATGGGGAGACTGTAAATTAAGCTGTCAAGAGTATGTGTTACATTTAATGTAAACATGCATATGCTGTATCATTAAAAGCTGAATGAAGCTTTTGAATGTGGGAAGGGGTGCATTTTCTGTTATTTTATAGCTTAACTGTACTAGTTCCATTGTTTTCATCTTTCAATCTAAACACAATTTTGGTGCCATCTTAAGGATTTTGTGACCAGTTTGCTTGCATTCATTCATTCATTCATTCATTCATTCATTCATCTATTCATTTATTCATTGAGTTTTTTCATCAAGTAGTCATTAAAAGCCAATTTAGTGCTACTGCCTTGGTAATATGTCAGGGCAGCTGGGCCAACAGTTTCCTCCATTGTATTATGTTTTCTGCTGAAATTCTTTTTCAGGGATGAGTAATCATGAATTTTCCACACTATCATTTCAAATATGCATCTGTTCATTAAACTTGTATTATAAAAGAGACAGCATTTAAAACTTGAGCAGTAATTGTGTAGTAAACCAGCCTACATTAAAAATGGCTCTCTTAGAAAGTGGGGAAGAACCTCAAGCAAATAGGAAAAGGGGAAAATTTCCTGAAGAGAACGCCAATAGCTTCTGCTCTAAGATCAAGAATTGACAAA
>NC_045030.1:150365618-150375818 GCF_008632895.1 Mastomys coucha
GGGAAACTGGGAATGGAGAAATTTACATGTAAATAAAGAAAATATCTAATAATAAAAAAATGGCTCTTTTGTTCACTATTTGATAAGCATATCGATGCCTAGTCTTCTCCCTTTAAAGCTCTTTAATAAGGGTAATTTGGCTCTTTTTTAGTCTGCTTGCTGTGGTACTGCACTCCTTGTGCACATCTTGCCTTTATTGCTCTGTGACTTGTCTTTGGTTTAAAATCCTCATTGCTTCTTCATTCCCAACTGGACTGTCGTTACCCTTACAGCATTTGTCCCCACCAGCTTCTAGGAAAGGTGCTCCTTTGGGGTGGGAGGAAGAGAAATGACACAGCACCTCCTTTACTTTTGTGGTAATTAGGTCCTCTTCCTTTTCTCCCTCAACTAAGTATTTTCTCTTCCCTCTACCTCCTCTTCACTTTTCCTTCTTGCTAATTCCCCTTCTAAGCCAGCAAAATAAAATACTAGGAGTTTTAGACAGAAACAAAACTACCAGACTAAAAAATTAAATGATTTCATTCCCTTTAACTTTCCTACCTCAATCTTCTTTTGTCATTATATTCTCGTTAGGGTACCAGTAAAAGTGTTGGCTACAACTTCACAAACAGATACTTTTCTTGTTAGTGCTATCAAGAAGTTACTAAATGAAGGTGGGACCAGCTGGGAGGCACAGGCCACAGAAGTTTCAAAACAGCTGGAACAGGGTCCTTTCTACCTCCATCTACAACTAGGAGGGACAGCTGATCCCCAACCCTCTGTGCAACTTTCCCACATGCAGAGAGCTTGTCTCCACGGAGTGGTCTGACCTCAGGACTCAGGAGAGATCTCCATTTTTCTCTCCAGAGACTTTGAAAGGAGGAACCAGCCAGGAGGCACAGGCCCCAGAAGCAGCAAAGCAGCTGGGACAGAGTCCTTTCTACATCCATCTGCACCCAGGAAGGACAGCTGACCCACAGCCCTCTAGACACGGATATTACCAGGAGAGAGCTGATCTCCCAGGAGTGCTGACACAGGCTTACAGACCCACAGGAAGAAAAAGCTTCAGCCAGAGACAGCAAGAACATCTAACACCAGAGATTAACAGATGGTGAAAGGCAAATACAAGAATATTAGCAACAGAAACCAAGATGACTTGGCATCATCAGAACCTAGTACTCCCACCACAGCAAATCCTGGATATCCCAAAGCACCAGAAAAGCAATATTTGGATCTAAAATCATATCTCATGATGGTGATAGAGGAATTTAAAGACATAAATAACTCCCTTAAATAAATACAGGAGCACACAGGTACAAGCCCTTAAAGAGGAAACACAAAAATCCCTTAAAGAATTACAGGAGAACATGAGTAAACAAGAAGAAGTCCTTAAAGAGGAAACACAAAAATACCTTAAAGAATTACAGGAAAACACAATCAAACAGATGAAGGAATTGAACAAAACCATCCAGGATCTAAAAACGTAAGCAGAAACAATTAAGAAATCACAAAGAGAGACAACTCTGGAGATAGAAAATCTAGGAACAAAGTCAGGAAACATAGATGCAAGCATCACCAACAGAATACAAGAGATAGAAGAGAGAATCTCAGAGGCAGAAGATACCATAAAAAACATTGACACAATAGTCAAAGAAAACACAAAATGCACCCAAAATATCCAGGAAATCCAGGACACAATGAAAAGATCAAACTTAAGGACAAATTAAAGGGCCAGTAAATACCTTCAACAAAATTTTAGAAGAAAACTTCTCTAACATAAAGAAAGAGATGCCCTTGAAGCCTACAGAACTCCAAATAGTTTGGACCAGAAAAGAAATTCCTCCCGTCACATAATAATCAAAACACCAAATGCATTAAACAAAGAAAGAATACTAAAAGCAGTAAGGGAAAAAGTTCAAGTAACATATAAAGGCAGGCCTATCAGAATTATACCAGACTTCTCACCAGAGACTATGAAAGCCAGAAGATCCTGGGCAGATGTCATACAGACCCTAAGAGTACACAAATGCCAGCCCAGGCTACTATACCCAGCAATACTCTCAATTACCATAGATGGGGAAACCAAAGTATTCCATAACAAAACCAAATTTACACAATATATTTCCAAAATCCAGCCCTACAATGGATAATAAATGTAAAAGTCCAACACAAGGAGGAAAATTACATTCTAGAAAAAGCAAGAAAGTAATCTTCCAACAAAACTAAAAGATAGCGACATGAACAGAATTCCAATGCTAACAACAAAAATAACAGGAACAAACATAGTGTCCCATTTTAACTTTGTTCTAGGGTTATGTTATTCAGGAGTCAGATATCAGGATGATATCCTCCAGATCCATCCATTCCCCTAAGAATTTCATTAATTCATTGTTTTTAATAGCTGAGTAGTACTCCATTGTGTAGATGTACAACATTTTCTGTATTCATTCCTCTGTTGAGGGACATCTGGGTTCTTTCCAGTTTCTGGCTATTATAAATAAGACTGCTATGAACATAGTGGACATGTGTCCTTATTACATGTTGGAGCATCTTCTGGGTATATGCCCTGGAGTGGTATAGCTGGGTCCTCAGGGAGTATTATGTCCAATTTTCTGAGGAATTTCCAGACTGGTTTCCAGAGTGGTTGTACCAACTTACAATCCTGCCAGCAATGGAGGAGTGTCCCTCTTTGATACCTTGACTTCTTTTCAAAATTATATTCCACTGATTTCTTTTTGTTGTCTAATTGCTCTAGCTAGAATTTCAATACTATATTGAATAGACACAGAAAGAATATTCAGCCTTGTCTTTTTGCAGGCAAATTGATGGAACTAGAAAGTATCATCCTGTGTGAGGTAACCCAGACCCAAAATTACATTTATGGTATGTACTCACTAATAAGTAGATATTAACCAAAAATACAGATTACCTAGGATACAACACACCAAACATAAGAAGTTTACCAAGCAGAAAAGCCCAAGTAAGGATACTTCAGTCCTTTTTGTAAAGGGGAAGAAAATAATCGCAGGAGGCAGAGTGAGAGAGGGACCTGGGTTGGAGAGGGGAAGGGGAGAGGAAAAGGGAAACAGGATCAGGTATGGGGTTGGGATAGGAGAAAAGCCAAGAGGGCCAATAGAATGAATAGAAATATACAGCCTCTGGGGTGAGAGGTGGGGAAAACCTCTAGAAAGTAATGGAGACCTGGGAAGTGACAGACTCTCAGGACTCAAAGGGAGGGACTTTTAATGAAATGCACAGCAGTTGGAAGAGGGAACTCAAAGAGTCACCTCCAGTAAATAGATGGGGCATCAAGTAGAAAGATGGGGCAAAAATGTGGGAGAAACTGAGGGAAAGGTGACTGGGCCAACTTGGGATCCCGCTCATGGGGAGGCCCTAAGGCCAGACACTATTACTGATGCCATGGTGTGTTTACAGACAGACACCTAGCACAGCTGTCTTCTGAGAGGCCAAACCAGCAGTTGACTGAGACAGAACCATTGGACTGAAGTTAAGGCCACCTAGGGTTGAATTAGGGAAAGGTTGGTAGAAGCTGAAGAGGAGGGTGAACCCATAGAAAGACCAGAAGTCTCAATTAACCCAGACCCCTTCAAGCTCCTAGATACTGGCTACCAACCAGGCAGCATACAGAAGCTGGTCCAAGGCCCCTGACACATATATAGCAGAGCACTTCCTGGTCAGGCCTCAGTGAGAGAAGATGAGCCTAATCCTGGAGAGACATGAGGCTCCTGAGAGTGGGGAGAATTTTGAGAGGAAAACATCCTCTCAGAGATGGGAAGGGGGAGAGAAAATGGATGAAAAACTGTGGGAGGGGAGACCAAGAGGGGTGACAATGGCTAGATTATAAAAAGAAACTAAAACATCTTAAAGTAGACTTTCACTAATAGAAAAAAATTAAATACATATTTTGGAATATAACAGCTGAATTTGAAAAATAATTTATACTTTTGTGCCTTTAGTTATGTCATCAGAAAACTAATACTTTTATTTATTTATTTCTATTCAATAAGATATCTATGAATACAATCAAGTAAATACATGAATAAACTCCAAATTACATTTTTTGGCACAGCATAGTTACATGGTTTTACTTGAAGAAACAGTAAAAAAAAAATCACTGTTCTATTTTGCAGAAAAATGTTTCCAAGAAATTTATACTTTTCTAATTGATAGTTTTGTCTATGAAAAAAGATACATACCCCTAGCACAATAATGCTATATATTTTAAACATTATTTTAGTTGAAATTGTATATTTTTTCCTACAATATATTCTGATTGTTTTTCTGTTCTCCTAGTTGCTTACCACCTCCTCTCCAGTGCAAATCCTCATCTCTTTTCCTTCTCTCTTGTTAGAACACAAAGAGGCATCTAAGAGTAATACTAAAAGAAAATAAGAGCGAACAAAACTAAACTAGAACAGGAAACAAACCGAAGAAAATAACTGAAGAAAACAGTCCAAGAAAGACATATAAATGCAGAGACACACACTTGTACATACAGAAATCCCATAAAAATTACAAACCCAGAAGCTATAATATATACACAAAAGTTCTGTAAGATTAAAAACAAAATGCCCTGACCAAGCATTATGAGACATAAAATCTCCAAAATGCCATATTTCTACCATAAAGAGGTGCTTTGGAAAAGAAAGTGTCCAATCCTTAGGTGGCAGATGAATCTTATTGGGTGAAACAAGCTTTAGTCTAGGGAGTCTAAGAGACCGAGGATCTAGACCCTACTGATGACTTCTGAGTCCCGCAGAGTGAAAGGATTTCTAGACAGTGTGGTACATAAGTAGCTCTAGAGTCCTACAGGAATGAGTAATATTATTATCAAGCAGTTTCAATGTTGTCACTAGAGGACTTTGTGACTGAGGGCTATTGTGGTACAAGATATAGGCACCACACAAGACATAGAAAATAAAATTCTATTAAACAGAGCCTACTCAGAATCTAGGCCATGCCTTTGTCTATTTCTTGTAGATTTTGGATTCCTACGTATGAAATCTGAAGAAAAAAACACAGATGTGTTATGTAGCAGCCTTAATCCGGTGCAGGTTCCTTTATGCCTCCTAGTCTTTGATTATAGTGCTCCACTCTTTTTTAAGACCCTCCCTTCTCTTTTACTTCTGTGTGAACATGTGGCATATAACAAGGTCTGCCTTTGTCTTAACCAGCTTTACCTTGAAATATTTCTCTTGCCTCTGCACTATGACAATGAGTCACTACCAAAGAGTTCAATATGTAATCCAATTTAGAAACAATTATAAGCTCCCAAGAGTTAAGAACTTACAGGAACATTTTGCTCTAATTAAACACAAGACTATGACTGAAAATGCATCAGAGTCTTGATAGACAACTATGGTTAGTTCATTGTTGATCTCTTATTAATGTAAAAATAACAAATCAGGTGGTAAAGAAATAAATTATTGCGTATAGATAAGCTGGGGCTTCTACACAAAATGAACATTAGGGAGGCTATAAACTGGGATGAGAATTACTTGCAAAGATTTTAAAATTCAATTCATGTAACATTTAAGAAATGCCAACATTCCTACATAACAGAGATGGGATGCAAGCAATGTGAACATAGAAGGATGTCTACAAAACCTTGTGTTATTACCTTGTTGCTATGTATTATTTTTCACTCATATCTACCAGGGAGGAAAGGAAAAGTAAATATCCACAGAGCTAAATGAATAACATAACCCTAGAACAAAATTAAAATGAGACACTATGCTATTCCAAGGGCAAGAAAATTGTTTCAAAAACCCAAGAACACCAACAGGCAATTTAAAAATAATAGAAAATATTGGATAATGGTGAAAGGCCAAAGGATTTGGGACTTTTAACATTTTAGCTCAATATACCACTGACTTTCAATTGTATATACATATATACATGCATGTAAATATCTATAAAGATAATTCACAGGGCCAAGTGTGATTTATTGCAGATATATAAAACTGACTCTTTATTAACAAATTAATGTAATCCATCACATCCTCAAGATAAACAGGAAAATATGTAGTTGCAACAATACATACATTAAAACATACACAATAAAATCCAATGGCCATTCACAATAAGCAAAAGCCTGAAGTAATGAGGAATAGAGTGGAACTCTCTTGATTTGGTAAGATTATGTGGAGAGAAGTAAACAGTCAACATACTTAATGTTAAGAAGTTAAAACCTGATTCTGAAATTTATGTGCAGATTCAGAATATGTAAAACAGACAACACAATATTAAAGGATAAGAACACAGTAGAATGAGGTTTACTTCAAGACTCATTCTAAAGCTACAGTTCAAAAAATGAGGGTTTTTTTATTTTTAAAAGAATAAACACATAGATCAGAGGAATAGAGGAGAGCCCAGAAACAGAAGAGTATAAATACAGACAACTGATCCTGGACAAATAACTAAAGTAATACAACAAAGCAAAGATCATGTTTTTAATATCTGCACTAGAGCAATCAGTCATTTGACATGGAAAAAAATAATCTAGACAGAGATATTCTATATTTTTTCCAAAAGGGCATTGAGAAACAGCTATAGGCTTAAATAAAACACAAAGCTCTAAATTTCTTAGATCATAGAAGAAAACCTAGATGATCTCAAGAATGTTAGTAACTCTTTAAACACAAAAGCAAAGTCATAATCCAAGTAAAGAATATTGGAATATTAGGCTGAGCTTTATTAAAATTACAAACTTCTGCCCTATGCAAGAAGCTGACAAGAACAATAAGAAGCTAAGCTCGATTTGAAGAAAATATTTTCAAAAGATGTACATAATAACGGACCATTATCAAATATAGAAAGGTCTTTTAAAACAATAAGAGACTACAGATTTTTTTAAGCTGCCAGATATTCCTCACCAAAGAATATATACAAATGGCTATCAGGTACACAAAAATATGCACCATATGTCATCAGGGAAATAGCAATGGAAGCAACAATTTGATACTAGCATATAGTAGAGGAGCCAAAATTTAGCACATTGGCAAGGATGTGAAGCAACAGAAATTCTCGTTCATTTTTGATGAACCTGTAAAATTATAGAGCCACTTTGGAACACAATTTGGTGTTTTTGTTTTTCATTTTTTATAAAACTAGAAACTTACCATACAGGAAGGCAATTGTAGTACCTAGTATTTACCTGAAAGAATTGCAAACATGATTACAAAAACAACTGCAAACAGACATTGGGAACACCTTTACTCATAATTGCCAAACTCTGTAAGCAACCAATATATCCTTCAGTAGGCAGATGGATAGGATAAATAAGCTGTCATACATTGAAACTAGAATATTACTCAGAACTAAAAAACATGAACTACCAGGCTAAAGAAAGATATTGAAGACATTTAAATGTGCATTACTAAGTAAATTCAATGTGAAAGGGGTATATATTATATAATTCCAACTATAAACTATTCACAAAAGACAAAACTACAAAGATAGCAAAAACATCAGAGGTGGCAGGAGGGTGAAAAAGGGTTAGTTTGAGGAATAGCACAAGTTATTCTAAAGATGAATATATATTATATTTATCTAAATCCAGAGAATATACATCTAAGTTGCTCATAATATAAATTATTTGGGGGGCCTTAAAAAAGATTCATAAATGATGCCCAACAAGGTCATCCTCTGCTACATAGGCAGCTGGAGCTGTGGGTCCCTCCATGTGTACTGTTTGGTTGGTGGTTTAGACTCCAGGAGCTCTGGTTAATTGATATTGTTGTTTTTCCTATGTGGTTGAAAACCCCTTCAGCTCCTACAGTTCTTTCTCTAACTCCTCCATTAGGGACCCTATGATAAGTTCAATGGTTGACTATGAGCACCCACCTCTGTATGTCAGGCACTGGCAGAGCCTCTCAGGAGACAGCTGTATCAGGCTACTGTCAGCATGTACTTCTTGGCATCCACAATAGTGTCTGCATTTGGTGACTGTATATGGGATGCATCCCCAAGTAAGATAGTCTCTGGATGGCCTTTCCTTCAGTCTCTGCTCCACACTCTGTCTCTGTATTTTCTCCCATGGGTATAATGTTAGCCCCTTTAAGAAGGACTGAAGGACCCACATTTTGGTCTTTCTTCTTCGAGCTTCATGTGGTCTGTGAATTGTATCTTGTGTATTCTGAGCTTCTAAGCTAATATCCACTTATCAGTGAGTGCATACTATGTGTGTTCTTTTGTGATTGGGTTACCTCATTCAGGATATTTTCTAGTTCCATCCATTTGCCTAAGAACTTCATGAATTAATTATCTTTAATAACTGAGTAGTATTCCATTGTGTAAATGTACCACATTTTCTGTATCCATTCCTCTGTTGAAGGACATCTGGGTACTTTCCAGGTTCTGCCTACTATAAATAAAGTTGCTATGAATGTAAAAAAAAAAGATTCATAAAATAATAGTGCATTAAATAAGTCAAAATAAGATTCATTCATATAATTGACTGTATGCAATTTTCCCACTGTCTACATAATCATGTATTAATGTCCTATACGTGTACATATACATATACATATTAAGTGAAATGCTCATCTATTCCCTGCTCCCAACAACCTACAAGTGATAGGTTTTATATTTCTTAAATATATATCTGTGTATTTGAATGTATACATGTACAGACTTTGTACAGATAGAAATACAATATCATAAGTTTCTATTTTTAGCAGAAAAGATGAGATACTACATACATTGTTCTATCTTCTTTAACTACATAATATGTCCGGTTCATTTCAGGACAAAGAGAATGTGTTAAGTAGCAGCATAATATTCCATTCTATAGTTGTTAATATGACCTTTTAAATATCTAATAAACTGCATTATTGCTAGAATAATTTCAGCTTTTATATTTCTGAAATACAAGTGGTTTGTTCAACACATTTATAGAAATTCAAAGTTTAAAACTCAATAATCACAAGATGAGTTTTATGATTTCTTGAAAAGAATTTCTGAAATGTCAGGACTTTTAATTTTAAAAAATACTTTCAAGAATGTCAAAGTCTTCTTGATGGAAAATACCAAGAGTAACAAACTACAGATTACCATCGCTACTAACAGAAATGGAATAAGCTCTTGCCACTGAGTACCCATAATACATCAACAAGCATGTTGCATTCTTGTGTGCTTGTGCTTTAAACCTTTCCCTAGGCAAATGTAAAATCACATAAAGCACATTCCTGCATATTATTTTCTGTTAAAATTCTAAGTGTGTGGCTTCAGTTTCTAAGGATATATTGGGTCATATTTTCTTTTGTTTCTATTCTTTCTTTTTTAATTGTATATTTTATTTGTTTACATTTCAAACGTTATCCTCTTTCCTGGTCTTGCTTTTGCAAATCCCCTCTCTCATCCCCCCTTACCCTGCTTCTATAAGAGTGCACTCCCACCTACCTGCCCACTCCTGCCTCAGTGCATAGCATTCCTCAACACTAGGGCATCAAGCCTTCACAGTACAGAGGGCCTCCCCTCCCATTGATGCCAGATAAGGTGCCTTCAGCTCCTATCCCAGGGCACCATCTGGAATTAGGTTCTTGACTATTTAAACTCTTCCATTTGTAAGATCAAATTCTCTGCTTTTCAAAAACTTGAAAAGGTTTTAGATAAGATCAGAGGTGAGGAGAACACAACATTTCTCCCAACACCAGGAGTAACAGGGACCAGCAGGACCCAGGCATGCAGGAACTCTGCCAGCGCAGTGGCATGGGTTCTTCCCAGTCTGTCTGGGCTGGTGTCCTGAGCAGACCTTGGGCGAAAACTCCACAGCAAGTCCCATAATACCCAGAGAAGGCTCTACTCCCTGGAGATCTAACAGACCCAGGATCACAGGATCACAGGATCTCAGAATCATAGGATCTCAAAGACAGCTTGACTCTGAGGAGTTCTGACACAACCAGGATCACAGGAAGGACAAGCCCCAGTCAGATTTAGCCAGGGCAGGTAGCACTAGAGATAATCAGATGGCAGGTGGCAAGCATAAGAACATAATCAACAGAAATCAAAGTTACTTGGCATCATCAGAACCCAATTCTCCCGCCATAGCAAGTCCAGGACACACTATCACACTAGAAAAGCAAGATTCAGATATAAAATAACTTTTCGTGATGGTGATACAGGATTTTAAGAACAGGGATTTGTTTTTGTTTGTTTGTTTGTTTTTTGGAGGGGAAACCGGGAATGGAGAAATTTACA
>NC_045030.1:150378054-150385472 GCF_008632895.1 Mastomys coucha
AAAAAAAAAAAAAAAGAAGAACACAAATAACTTCCTCAAAGAAATACAGGAGAACACAGGAAAACAGCTAGAAGCCCCTAAAGAGGAAACACAAAAATCCCTTAAAGAATTACAGGAAAACACAATCAAACAGGTGAAGGAATTGAACAAAACCATCCAGAATCTAAAACTGGAACTAGAAACAACAAAGAAATCACAAAAGGAGACAAGCCTGGAGTTAGAAAACCTAGGAAAGAGATCAGGAGTCATAGATGCAAGCATTACCAACAGAATACAAGAGATAGAAGAGAGAATCTCAGGGGCAGAAGACACCATAGAAAACATTGATACAACAGCCAAAGAAAACACAAAATGCAAAAAGATCCGAACCAAAAATATCCAGGAAATTCAGGATGCAATGAGAAGACCAAACCTAAGGATATAAAAGAGAGTGAAGACTCTCAAGGTAATGGGCCAGTAACTATCTTCAACAAAATTATAGAAGAAAATTTCCCTAACCTAAAGAAAAGAGATGCCCATGAACATACAAGAAGCCTATAGAACTCCAAATAGACTGGACCAGAAAAGAAATTCCTCCTGTCTCATAACAGTCAAAAAACCAAATGCACTAAACAAAGAATTTTAAAAACAGTGAGGGAAAAAGGTCAAGTAACATATAAATGCAGACCTATCAGAATTACACCAGACTTCTCACTAGAGACTATGAAAGCTAGAAGATCCTGGGCAGATGTCATACAGATCCTAAAAGAACACAAATGATAATCCAGGCTACTATACCCAGGAAAACTCACAGTTACCATAGATGGAGATATTCCATGATAAAATGAAATTTACATAATATCTTTCTACAAATTCAGCCCTACAAAGGATAATAGATGGAAAATGCCAACATAAGGAGCAAAACTACACCCTAGAAGAAGCAATAAAGTAATCTTTCAACAAACCCACACAAACATAATTCAACCTCTAACAACAAAATTAATAGGAAGCAACAATTATTTTTCCTTAATATCTCTTAATATGAAAATTAATATTACCAACTTATCATAATCAATTGAAATTCAAAAATATAAGGAATTAGAAATTTGTTGGCTGTTATCCAATGATCTCTCTAACTTGGTAATTAGATAAGTAGGTCCAATTTTATACAATCCATACGCGCTTTCTGCTTGTTTGTATGTGACAATGTCTTGATGTGTACCACATAGTGGTCTTGAAATCAGGCTTCTCCTATCTCAGCCTCTCTATTAGTAGGATTGTTTATTTGATGTTTTTAGACCATACTATGGTTTTCAAAACAGCTTACGTATTTTAAAATTATTTATACTACCAAAAAAGTAGACAATTTGAGAGTTGGCTTGTAAGAGAACAACAAAGAGTGAGTCTGTATTCTTTGCTTGATATTTACAATTACTTTATCAATTTGAAGAAGAGGACTTTATAAGTTACACTTTTTCTGAGATGAATGCTTTCCCAAATTATCACAGCTAATGAACCAAATCTGTGCTACCCTCCAAGCAGAACCATTGTTCATTGAAACAGTTGGTGAACAACTTCATGGATAGACCATAGCAGGGGGAGGGAACATGGAACAGGGGTTTGTTCTTGTTGTTGTTTTTTGGGTTTTTTGGAGGGAAAACTGGGAAATATGACATGTAAATAAAGAAAATACCTAAAAAAAGAAAATATATAGCCGGGCAGTGGTGGCACATGTCTTTAATCCCAGCACTTGGAAGGCAGAGGCAGGCAGATTTCTGAGTTCGAGGCCAGCCTGGTCTACAGAGTGAGTTCCAGGACAGCCAGGGCTACACAGAGAAACTCTGTCTTGAAAAACCAAATATATATATATATATATATATATATATATATATATATATATAATAAAAAATACACACACCATTTTTTAAATGAATGTAATCTGTTCACTGTGAACTGAGAATGAAGACAATCACTCCAGTCAAATAGTTTTGATCATAGCAGGAAATCTGTATTCAAAAATCGTGCCTACAATTCATTCCTTGGCACAGCAGAACTGTCAACTCTTAGTTTAGCTACTATGGAGGTAAAAAACTTTGGTGATGTGAGGGACATTGAAGTACAGCCTTATTACAATGAACTCCAATGTCTAAAATGTATCTGCATAAGACTGTTCAATTGATTGTTGTTTTATATCAAACAACTATTATAATACTCATTTTCATTGTTACAATATTTTATAAATTTTAAAGAATATGATAAAAATTAAAAAAGTTGTTTTGAAAATCATGCACAACTATCACCCTTATTCCTTTTGATTATTAAATCCTAAACTTAGTTTAGTCTCAAATAAACTGTAGCCATTATTATGAATATTTTAGTCATCAATTGCCTGACAAATTTTACCAATATGTAGCAGTTCAAGATAAAGATTTTATTTTCCTCACAGTTTTACAGGTAAATAACTTAGGAAAGGCTCTGCAAAGAAGCTCTTCTATGATTCACGTGATATTAACAAGGGAACAGGGAGAACTGAGGATCTACAGGAGGCTCTGGATACTTCCTTAACATCAAAAACAACCAAAAAATTTCAAGGGAAGAGGACCAAAAACTGTGCATCTAAAATACTTTCACTCATATCTGGAAGCTTTAGTTTCCCATGTAGCCTATGCTTCTCAACATGGCAGTATGTAAGTGAACAGGTTTCTTCCCCGGAAGCTCAGACACCTAAATGAGCATTTCTGGGACAGGATATGGAACACACACTTCTCCTTCAGTATAGGGCCCACCTCTTAATAGAGATACAAAGTAGATATAATCTATTTTTGTCTCATAAATATTTGATGCCTTTTATAGTTATGCTTAGAAATAAAACATCTTCATCAAACTTATTTGGGTTGCAAGATGGTTTTATTCATTTGGACATGTCTATACAATAACAAGCTGGAGGAAGCACAGTCTTATGTGCTCATGGAGGTACCTGAATCACGTAGCAATACATGCATATTTAGTGTCTCAAAATGAAATCCTAGCATGATATTCAAACATTCCAGACAGGAGAAATAATAACTGTACAAGACAAAATAGCATAACATATGAAGCAACTTTAAGAAATTAACAAACCTTAAGAAGTTAGGTTTAAGAAAACCTGAGTAACAATTGTACAATTGGAGACTGAAGGTAGGAAAGGTTAATGCTCTGTTCTAATACTCACTCAAGTTTCAAAGCTAAAGAATATTCTTTTGGATTCTTCAGTAAGCCTTTACCACTACCTTGGCTGCTGACATTCAGCTGTTGGATGAGAGAAGAAACAGAGTAGAAGATCTTATTGGAAACTTCTAAGGATTAGGCCCAGATATAATGTAACTCAGTCCCAGATATAGTCATTCCATTGACTAATGACCCCATCTAGATGCCAAGGTATCTGTGAAATATAGCCATTAGTGGAGGGAAATCAAAAATAGATGGTGAACAACTAATATGTCTACCATGATCCACAGTAAATTTAACAGTGTAATACAATGTCTTCCACACCACTACCACCACCACCACCATCACCCCCCGTTCAGAAACCTAAATGAACAAATGGATGAAGGATAAAAGAAAGGAATGAAGAAAGAAAGGAATAAAAATGAGAAAAAATAAAAGTTTAAATCTTTATCTCAAAAGGAAACAAGGTCAGATCACTACAGGCTTCTGTCATACCCTTGACATGCCATGATACTTGAACCCCAACCTTAAAATTGTGAACTTAATTCTCAACAGCTTCTTAGCTGTTAATTAAAATAAATTCTTCCTGGTCAATTTAGAATGAGCCAGAATCTTCACCGGGAAGGTCAGAGATAAAAGTAAGGAAGAATGATTTAAAGCCAAAACAGGCTTTTGGTTTGCAGGTAATTTAGAGGAAGCCAAGAACTTTCTTTTGAAGAAAGGCATTTTCCCAACTGATACTGAAAACTGTTGGAGGAGAATAACACCAGTGAATCAAAGTCTGAGTGAAATAATATCTAGGGTTCAAACTTCAGATTTACGGATTTATTTAAGTAGAATAAATAGAATATTTGTGAAATCCAGATGTATTGTTACATATTATTGAGGAAACAGCTTCCATCCATATTTGCAAATAACTTTGATATTTTCATGTTTTGTAGGAGATTCTGAGTAGTCTATACATCAAGGGGTCCATACATCTGTTGGATTTATACACAACTATAGATAGACTTTTAGCTTCTGGTGAGTAAAGGCCAGATATTCTGCTAAACACTGTACAAGTCAGCCCTTCTACAAGGGACAATGAGCACATCTGAAATGCCAGTATCAGGCTTTAGAAATCTTACATTTAGATACACTTTCTTACTATAACAGTGTCTCTCCAATAGGTTGAAAATTTCAAGGGCCTGGCTCCATTCTCTGTACCTGACTCTGCAAGAACCATACACATATTCTTTCCTGATTTTAGTTCCCTCAAAAAGAAGAGAATCTGAGACAAAGCTTGTAACAGCATGCACTCAGGAAAGTGACCCAGAGAGATTGAAATTAGGGGTATAAAAAGAAGGAAATGGGAAGGATAAAAAGTTAACCTAAGGGTACATTATTAAGCTATCATTTCTGTGGACAATTGGAATTCAATCTTCTGAAAACTCCCCTGAGGGGGTAATGCAGAAGGAACCTCCCAATTATCTGCCCTAGGGACCAATTTGTATCTACTGACTGTCATCCCCCAGTGATCAGGAGTTTCCCCATGGGTGTTAAATCCCTTTGGGTTCAAATATACACTCAGAACACATAAACTGCAGAGAATCTATGGATCAGATTATTGGTGTAGCTAAAGGAAAATGTTTAGTTTCCACCTGCACGCAGCTAGCTGGTCACTAGCACAAGGAGATTGATAGGCCATGGACTGCAACATATGTTCAATACTATCTACCTATCCATTTTGTAATAAAGTATCAGGCATTAAATTCTCTTTATGAATTCCTTTAACTGATGAGTAGGACAAATTTCCCAAAACTTACCAATCAGATTTACAGACGGAATCAAGTGATCATTTCCAGCATTTTATCTACCAGTAGTGAGATACTAGTCTTCAGAGAGCATGATTTCCTTTTCTGGTAATGTGACATTGTTATTACCATTTATTTCAAAGATCCCCTAAGTAACACTCAGGATGCCATAGCTTCCCAGATAATCACACTATGGCAAAACCTATCTCTTCATCCATATTCCTTAAGACTCAGGTCTCTAAGAGCCTGACAAGAGAGGATGGTCTGAGAGCTGATATACGCACACCTGCCGCTACCCTTCAGTACCCAAGATTCTGACCCTATAATGAGCCCACCTCTCGATAACCTCCAAATAGCCAAATTTTCAACTCTTCGTCATACTGTGATGTACAAGAAGCTATGAGAGCTGGGCGATGGTGGTGCACACCTTTAATCCCGGCACTTCGGAGGCAGAGGCAGGTGGATTTCTGAGTTCGAGGCCAGCCTGCTCTACAGAGTGAATTCTAGGACAGCCAAGGCAACACAGAGAAACCCTTTCTCAAAAAAACAAAATAAAAATAAAAAATAAATAAAATAAAAAAAACAGAAGCTATGAGAACACTGTCCATTCTGGGGTACACAGACCTGGCCCAGCCTTTCAGTGGCTATGGAGAGGAGATGACCATAGTCAACCATGGCTTTCTCCTATCCCAAATAAACTTGCTCTCTTGTAGACTGTATATCTTTTTCCCCAGAGGAGATATTATCTGTACCCATAGTGGCCCACTGTACAATAGAAATTCTTTTCATTTAATGTAGAGTGGGAACATTTGTTGTCATCACTCCTATATTAAAGGGCTTCAAATAAGTTGCACAATATTACCATATATATAAAAAGGAAATTTACAAGGCCAGGGTATTGAGAGTAAAGAAAGCGTATGTGCCACGTGTTCATTCATGAAGAAGCATCCAGGGTTTAGCCAGGAGTAGGAGTTTCATATAATAATGCTCTGCCCCTTTCACTCTCAGTCTTAGAGCAAATGTGATTTACAAATGACTATACATTCCTGGGCACCAAGGTATTTTTTATCTCAGTCCTATCTATGTATAAACAGTACCTAGGAAACCTTAGCTGGCTATATTATGGAACCAAGGGAAACTAAGCTTAGGTACACTGCTCCTATTTGGGAGAAATGGTACTGTCTATATTGAGTCAATCATCATATTTAAGATGATAGCCTGTCTAAAATGTCACTTTCTCATTTCTGAGAAATATAATTATTTATTTCATATTTTCTACACCCTGCTCTGTTTTCCTAGTTATACTCTTAAGAAACATATAAGTTAGTTTTTCTTTGATGGCTCTCTAGTTACCTTCATTATTTTATGAATGTTATAGCCAATTTGTTTTTTAACATATTAGATAATATGATTGGATTTATGTCTCCAAAATAATCTTATAAGGAAGGATAAACAATAGATAAGCAAGCATATACTGGATACCCAGTGAGAGAAAAAGGGCATGCCTGCCCAGTGGAGTCATTTTCCTGGGTCATTATTGTGCAATCTAGCTTCCTACACCCCAGAACCATTGCCAAACACTATCATGTTAGCAATGTCTCAGTGCACAATTTCAGCAAATAGCTCTAATCTTACTGCTAGGAACTCACTCAAACTAATATGTACCATTCATATCTCCTGCTTAAAGCATTTTCCTTGTTCTGTACACACAAAGACAAACACACAGAGATACACCAACACAGACATACATACACACACACACACACATACATACACACACACATATACACACTCATACACAAACCAGTTAAAACCTTCAGCTAACTGCACTGATTCCTGAATGTAATGTAACCATTGAGGGTACACATTTTTTTTAAAGAAACTATTTATATGACCATACAGGTCCTTAAAAATAATTTTAACTCTAAATAATTAGATAAGTAAGATTTTTCATCAGCGCAAGAAAGTAAGTGTTTGTTTTTTGTTGTTAAAATATGACCTAGAGGAATCAGAAGGGGCTATCACTGACTTTTCATACTGTGCTACGAATCAAGGATACATTGACAAGGAAAACATTGCCTCTGTCCACATTTGCTCTCTGGCCACTACACTGTGTCCATTAATTTTCTGCCCAGATGACAGCAGGCCTCCTAATGTTTGTCTTGCCACTTCTATTTTTCCAAATCAGTTACAGCAATCTCCTCGAAAAAGGAAAGTAAAAACAAATGCTCAGAAAGGAAAACACAAACAAAGCTTCATTGATCTAGACAGACATGTGCCATCATCAACTCTGAGAGAAGCCTTAGAAAAGACACAGCCCAAATGTTTTCCCCTCTACTCCTAAGACACTTAAGATACAGATGTAGAGGCCCACAGCCATTCATCGAACTGAGTACAGGGTCCCCAGTGAAGGAATTAGAGAAAGGACCAATGGAGCTG
>NC_045030.1:150385879-150390976 GCF_008632895.1 Mastomys coucha
AATAAAGAAAATATCTAAAATAAAAAAAAAGATACAGAGGGGGTGGAGGGAGAAGACGACTTTGGAGGAAAAGGATAGAGGAATAAGTGCAGATGTAGGAAGGTGGGGTTAGAGAGAGGGAGATGGAGAGGAGAGAGAAAGAGTATATGAATAAGAATGAGTAAAAACATAATGCATATTGGGGATTTTTTTCCGAAATGAAGAACGCAGTAAGAAAATTTTTAATTGTGTTTAAACACTATTGATTCCTAGTATGTTTATAACACAGATGAAATAAACATGAAGAATTGCACGTGAACAAAACTGCATGTCATTTAGTCCAGGAGGATGCTGCACCCAAACAGTACACAGAGAGAATCAGTAATCACGTTTTCTTTCAGTCTGTGGTTAACAAATCAAATAGACACACAGGACTTCTAGGTATAATGGTGTGCTAAAAATAATCTCCTTGCCTCTTTATATAACCAAAAGGCAATCTCATTCAGTTCCTAAATTTAGAGCCCTTAGCAAAGGCCAGTCTGGTGGAGAAGGGGCTGGTGGTGCCAGTTAGCAGAATGACTCATAGCTCTTAGCTAATAAAAATTAAATTTATCTCTCCCTGGAATAATGTATAAATGGATACAGGTATAGGAAGCATTCTTAAGAGCCCCAAATAAGATAAAGCAAGCTTCACTTTTGTAATCAGAGCAAGAGAGGATGAAAGGGGGCCACTTAGACTCATATTATCTTGTAATAGAAACAAAAATTGTATTATATTTATCTGGTAATCTTATGAGGTGGAAATCTGAGAGCATCATCAAAGCCACAGCAGGCACACTGTTCCTATGTGTGCATAAAGAATTGAAGATGGGGTGACAATTTCTGAAGCCAAAACAAGATTTACTGGCTTTGAAGTTTTCCATTTAACAGACATGAGCTTTTCCTCCTCTGACTCATTCTGCTTCCCATCTCCTACACCAGCTCTCACATCTAGTTTATGGACAAAATTGCATGTGCAGAGACATATACTATACAATTATTCCTCCCTCATAACTCACCAGTATGACTAAACAATAAAACTTTGTTTGTAGTCTCTATTCAAACTATTATTTACTCTGATAATATTTCCACTCTTACAGCATACACGGTAACAATTGTAGGGTAATCTCAGGGTAAGTAGAATTGTTTTTCAGTAATATCTTGCAATAAGAATTGCTGACAATAGTGGTTGAAATGTTATACTTTCCAGAAGTTTCCTTTGAATTCTGAGAGGTTTGTGATCAAGATGAAAATTATTTAATTGTGGGTGGGAGCTAGGAAGAAAGCTGGAACTGACTGCAAATATTCTGCCATCTGCCTCAGCAGAATTCACTTAAGTACTTTGAGCCCTTACCTGTAAAACGACACTATTAATAATAAATATAAGAGTAAAGTACTCCATATTTTAAGTGAAATAGTATATACCCAAAGTACTTTGGAAATTATATCCTACAAAATTTTTTGGTATTTTTAATTTCTAAAAATTAGGTGGGATATAATATTTATCAGTGTAGCCCCTTTTCAAGAGATCAAATATATTTAGGAAATCTTTATAAAGAGATTTATAAAGAGGCTAAGTTTCCTCCACTTAAACAATAAACTAAAACAACTATATGATTTTTTAAAATATTTCAACACCTTTAACATGTGGATAAACCACTAGAATCATTGAAAAATTTAAAATTAAGTGTGTTACCTATTTTTTAAATCACTTCCTATAAATGATTAATAAAGTGGATAGAGCCCCGATAAATATGTTTGATAATCACATATTTTTTGTTTTCTATGAAAATCTAGTCCTCATATCGAACAGCCTGTCTTATTGTCAATGAGTGCTGGTTACTCTATAGTAAATTTCAGCATATAATGCATGTTTGTCCAATGATGACACTGCATACATTCAATGGCTGGCTCATTCTAATATACCCTGATTACAAACAGCAAACCCTCACATGAGTAAGTTTTAAAAATGTACATTTGCAATCACAATGCTCTTCTTTTATGTATGCGTCATTTATCTGGAGCTCATCAAGGAGGTAATTTCCATCTATGCTAATTAAGTTTTCTTTAGGGAAGAACACTTAATGTGAGGCCTACCGTGTTATATTGTTCAACTGCATAATACAGTATGACTAAATGTAGACGCTATGCTATAGAGCAGACCTCTAAAACTTACCCACCTAGCATGATTAAAGCATAATACCTAGTAAGAAAAAACTTCCCATTTACCTTTCCCCAGCTCCCTAGTAACTACATCTCTATTCTTTGTTTCTTTGAAATGAACTATTTTAGATCTCTTATATAAATAGATTCAGGAAATGTAAGTTTACAGTACTTAATTCATGTATTTGTATGAAAACAAATTTGGAAATACATCCACAAAGGAAGAAAACATTAATCAAATTCACAACTTGAACTTTTATTTATGCACCCATTCTCCAAGCTAATTATTTATTCTAATATAAGCATTTTCCATAACTCTGACCTGCAGGTAAAATATGCTAGAAAAGAAGAAAACCAGGTAGTAACAGCTAAAACTGATATCTTCCTTGCATTATAACAAGTGTCATTCTGCACAAATATCAAAGCAGTAAATCTTCCTAGCATTGCTCTGAGTAAGGACTATAATTTCCATTTTACGGATGGAAAATTGCAGTGTTGAAAGGTTAAAAACAAATTTTCTAAAGCCTGACAGTCTCTGTTCTGCAGATGAGAAAATCAAACAGGCCCTGAATCTACACAACATGGCTTAGAACATCAATTTTCTTTTTTCTCCCAGGGAAGCTATCCATAGACTGTTAACCTTAGTTTAATCCTACATACAGAGTTATTCTAGATGCTTATTTTTTTCTATTAAGGATAAGCATGACTTATGGAAGATCTTTGTAGGTGGTCATACAACCAATGGTCAAGTATTCACTTATAAAATAAAGCTCCCCTAGGCTAATACCACCATCTTTGTCTGAGAATCAAATATACTACAGGATGCTCTACTCAAGTGTAATACACTAATGCTTTTTCTCTACCTATGTCCCCTCTTTTTTGTAAAGTTTTTGATCTCCAAGTAAATAAATCAAGAATTTTTTTCAGTTTGGTGAATGTGAACCTACCACCCTTCCATAGCTGGTGATCATTCTTAAGCCTTCCTAAATTTTACAAGTACTTTTCTTTCGCCACAGTACTTAAAAATCATAAGAAAATGCTAATGTGAGTAATATGCTAAAAATATTAGATAACAAAACTAATCTGGAATCTGATTCTGTCTTGTCTCTGTCACTAGCTAGGACTTGGAAGTAATGGCTCATTTAACTTTAGAACTCCTGCATCACCATCTTTAAACCATGCTCATTGGAGAAGAACAATTCAAGAGCCTTTTATATCAAACACTACACATCCAAAAACACGATCCTTACTAAAAACAAATAAATCAAATAGTAGAAATAGGTACATAAGAGAAAGCATGAGTTTTCTTTTTGTTTCAATCAACTTTACTCAAAAAAAAAAAATATTCTTCCTCCAATATCATCTGGTCCTGAAGGTAAGTAGAGCCCTAAAACACAGTGAAAAAGTCTGCCATGATCATCTCTTTCTATGTTCCTGCCAATATACTAAGGGACATTTGTGAATGTTTCCTTGCCCTAGTTTACAATGTTCTATCATCCAGAGTCAGAGTAGTAGTTCATTCAGTGAGGTACATCAGGTAGTACTGATGAACATTAAGGCTTAAAAAGCATTTATTTGTTTTGATTTTTATTTTCTGTTCTGTTTTGAGGTTGGAACAAGAGAGTGATCGAAAAAGAGAGTAAGAAAGGGTATATGAGAGAGATACAGAGAACAAGAACATGAAAGTGGATAGGTAGCGAGGTGGGGAGGATCTGGAAAGAGTGAGAGGAGGGGAAAGAATATGATCAAAATATATTGTATAAATACATTTTTAAATCAAAAGTAAAGTACAAAGAACAACCTCCTCCTCCAAAATAGAGAAAGGTATAATAAAGACATGCCCACAGATATATTAGAAAATAGTACTGGCAAATTAAGTTGTAGTAGGACTAGGTGTATCTTCTCCTATTGATTCTAGAGGAGGCAGCCCAGTAAAGAAAGTCTCTCAAAGGCAGGCAACAGCATCAGAGATAGCTCTGCTCTAGTTTTAGGAGTCCCACATGAAGGCCAAGCTACACAACTGTGACATGTGTGCAGAGGGCTTAGGTCCATCCCATGCATACTAACTGGCAGTTTCATCTCTCAACCCCCATGGGCCCAATTTGGTTGATTCTGCAGATTTTCTTGTTATGTCCTTAACCCCTTTGGCTCCTAAAATCTTTTCTCCCCCTCTTTCTCATGATTTCCAAGTCTAATGTTTGTCTATGTGTTTCTGCATCTGTTTCCATCAGTTGCTAAGTGAAGCTTCTCTGATAACAGTTCCTGTCTACAATAGCAGAATATCATTAGCAGTATAAGGAGTAGGCTCCCTCTCACAGCATGGGTCTCAAGCTGGATCAATCATTGGTTAGCCACTCCCTCAATTTCTGTCTCACTTTTACCCCAGCACACCTTTTACGAAGGAAAATCTGTGGGTAGAAGGTTTTGTGGTCAGGCTGGTGTCCCAATCCCTCAATTGGAAGTCTGATCTAGTTACAGGAGCAGAATTTGTATATTCTAACTTTACCAACTACTCCAATACCCACCAACCCCACTCCCCCTAAAGAAAAAAAGTTTTAAGTGAGGAATGAAGTAGAGTTAACCAACAGAAACATGCACACTGACAGGAGTATACGTACAAACCTTAAAGGGAAAACTCAAGTAGTACTCAAAGACAGATATGAGAATGCCATGCCATGTCTAGATCCAATGCTGTTTGACTGTGTTCAGTGGCATTTGAAAACTCAGCATAACCTACTGCTGTTAGTAGTGACCATAAATCATCTGAAACATTTCCACTACATTCAAAGTACAGAAGTGAAAGAATTAAAAATGAAAGGAATACATTATTAAAGATTCCCATCAAATAATTAAAATACATCACTCAGGATGATATTCTCCAGATCCATCCATTTCCCTAAGAATTTCATAAATTTA
>NC_045030.1:150391660-150397262 GCF_008632895.1 Mastomys coucha
TTGTGGATGCCAGCAAGTGCTGGATGACAGGAGCCTGATATAGCTGTCTCCTGAGAGGCTCTGACGGTGCCTGACTAACACAGAAGTAGAGGCTCACAGCCATCCATTGAACTGAGCACAGGGTCCCCAGTGAAGGAGCTAGAGAAAGGACCCAAGGAGCTGAAGGGTTTGCAGTCCCTTAGGAGGAACAGCAATATGAACTAACTAGTATCCTCAGAGCTCCCAGGGACTAAACCACCAACCAAAGAGTGCACATGATGGGACTAATGGCTTCAGCAGCATATGTATAGCAGAGGATGGACTAACCAGTCATCAGTGGGAAGAGAGGCCCTTGATTGGGTGAAGGTTCTATGTCCCAGTGTAGGGGAATGCCAGGGCCAAGAAGTGGGAGAGGGTGGGTTGATGAGCAAGGAGAGGGGGAGGGAACAGGGTTTGGGGTTTTTTTTGTTGTTGTTTTGGGTTTTTTTTCCTTTCTTTTTTCTTTTATTTCCCCAGAGGGGTAACCAGGAAGGGAGATACTATTTGACATATAAATAAAGAAAATATATAATAAAAAATAATAAAAAATGAGTGATATGTTAACATGCATACAATCTATCTCTAAATGGAAACTTTTTAACCAGACCAAATAATTTCTTTATAACACATGCCCATATACATACCTACATACTGGTTCTTATTCTTAAGAGTGCTTGCAATGTATCATACTAAAAGCTTGAAGAAATGCCATGCAAATTAAGATATTTTTTTGAGAAGATACAAGACAGAACTTAGGATTTGCTTTCTAGGTCACAAATGAGAGAGCAGTGGGAAAGACATTTATACTTAGAACAAATTATCATTTTAGATATAAAATCCCTGAAGTGGTGATAACATTATCTAAGCTTTGAAATCCAAATCAAATACCTTATCACATGTGAAGAGTTGCTATCTCCAAATCTCTGAAATTTAAATCTCTGGATGGCTTTGCTTATGATTTTTAAAGATTGTAGCATCCACATTTAAGTTTTCAAGGGATGCTTAAAAGTCTCTGGAAAAGTGTAATCATCTATAAAAATCCAATTCCACTTTGTCTCAATGCAGTGAAATCTCATGTGGGATGCCTGCTGCTATATAAGCACCTTTAAAGGTGAGTGATGACAGCCAGGAGATTTTGTGGGTACAGGACCTGCCTGAACAAATCTTCCTTCACACTTCAAGCTGGACATGAAGTACCAAACAATGTGGTACATTTTTCTGCAGCCAGCACTAGGAAGTTCAACACACACACACACACACACACACACACACACACACATTTAGTTGAGTTCACTGTAAAGATGTTCTTTATTTTCTCTAGAGATTCAGAATACCTATTCAAACACTGTCTTGGCAGAAACAGAATTGAGTTTCCATTTGCTTGCCATTGTATAGAAATACTTTCCATCCAATAGGAGATAGAAAAATTACCTATATGACCAGGCACAAATACTTGTTCCCTTCCTTACTTATGCTTTTTACTTTACTTCTTTCTTTCTCAGGCATCTATACTTTCTGTACGGGGGTGGATATACACCATCATTTCCCCCACAACTATACTGAATTACAAGTTGGAATAAGGTAATGGAAATTCCCCTTACAGAAATCCCTACTGTCAAACACTATCTCTTACTGAGTCATTTGCTCATCTAACTGTCTAGAAAATGGCCTCTTCCAGTGAACTAAATGGCATCACAAGTTGCTTGAGAAATCTAATGCACCTCCTTCTACCACACAATCTGTTCTCTTTTCATATGTAGCATTAGGCCCATTATCCTTAATTCCACACCCACACAGGCTGCTACCTAGGCAACAGCATCCGCAGATAACATTTTGGGCAAACCAAAACTTTATCCATCTTTGTAAGTCAAATGGGTGGCTAGTATAATCAAATTTATTAAAATTGACTCTCAAAAAGACTACAAATGGAAATCTGCAAAAATAGCTAGAACCTCAGTCAGTGTTCAAAAGGTAGGCAATGCATGTGTGGGGAGATGTTTTGTCAGCTGTCAAACAATTATGAGAAGATCTCCATATAAGCCAGTCTTATCTACCCTCACAATTTAAGCAGCAACTGAAAGGTGCCAATGGTTCCAGAGGATTTTTCTGTTCTTCAGAAGAAATGTCAGTTTGGAATCTCCCATAAACAGATACTAAGTTATAGATTTGGATGCAATTTATTTGGTAAGCAGTCCTGGGCAGAATTCGAAGAGGAAAGAAAGGGAGAAATGAGGCATGGATGGGGTTTGGGAAGGGACTTGACAATGCATTAATTAGCTATTCATTGCTGTGAACAACTGGGGCACAATCCCACTGGATACCCTTTGAAAACAATGAAGACCATATCTCAAAATTGTCTGTCTGATAGTGAGATAGTGTCTTCCTATTCCTAACTTGAAAGTTGAGGGTCATTATCATGGCTTAAATTTCAGACATTTATGGCCTGTCTTTCAATGGAGAGAGAGAGAGAGAGAGAAAGAGAGAGAGAGAGAGAGAGAGAGAGAGAGAGAGAGAGAGAGAGAAACAGAGAGAGAGACAGAGAGAGATTCTCACCCAGCAGAAAAGAGAAATACAAAATCCCTGCTTTCAGCTACTGAAGCCATCTGCAGTGACCTCCAAAGCCTCCACTGCAGTACTGAAGGCAACTAGAAACATAATGAAATTCCCAACCAATTTCAACACTGATCAATAAAATTTACAAGAGTTTCCAACATGCAGCCAAAAGAACATGATTTGAAATAGGACAAATGGTGGGGAAAGAGTACAGGTTTTATTCAGAGCTTATATTAAGTACATTGACTTTTTTCACAGCTCAGGAAAAAATAAAATTTATTCTCTAAGGTGACATTTTGACAATAGCATGTATCTACTTTATGTCTTTACAGAGCACAAAAGGATGTGGTATGTTGAAAAGAAAAAGAAGCTTACCATGACAACAAAAAAGTCAAAAGAAGGCTCACCCCACCAGACTCCCACTCAAGAAAGGTAGAAGCATCCACTGTGCCCTATTGAGATGATCTCTGTCATCTGGATGCTAAATGGTTACCAAAAAAAAAAACAACAGTCACAAAGAGATGCAATGTATCAAGGGTAGAGAGAAGATGATTCTATGGCATTGTCCAGATATGGTAAACATCTGACTCAAGCAGTAACATCTTACCTAACAGGACTGTTGATATGCCCTCCATCCATTAATTTTATCTACCCTTATTTGATTTGCTTACATATCAGAGTAACCCTGAAGAATGGGGCAATGAGGAAGGAAGATATCCCTATGGTCAACCCCAAGTTGTGCCAGGCAGAAACACAGTCAGAGAATGCACAGGCTGGTAAAGGAAAAGATAAATGACAACATGACTAAAGCACAAAAATTTGAGTAAGATTTTCCTTGCTTTCAGTAAGTTTTCTAACTTATCTGTGCTTTAGTTTGTACATCTATAAAATGAGGATAATACTAAAACCTACCTCAAAACTTTTCCAACTTATTGAAATGATATCTATAATGCTTTCAAGGCTATGTCCAGCATACTATATAGTAGTTTAGGAAGTACTGAGGAATTAGGCCTTGCAAAAATCTGAAGACAGACACTATAATGGGGGTAGAGAGTGAAATGTTGAAAAACAATATCCTAGATGGAAAGGAAAGAGGTAGAATAAGTAACCAAACACATTAGAATCTCTAGAAATTCTGTTTAATAATTTCTAACGATGACATAAATTATTATATCAGGACTTCTTACATAAGTCTGAATTCTCTGCTAGACTATAAGGTACTTTATGAACCCATTCATGTTGAGCTCAACATATGTGTCAGGCACTGTTCTAAGCATTAAAGTATAACATGTAACAAGCTACTGTGCCCTTATAGGGCTTTTGTTATAGTAAAGAGTATCATACAGAAAGATACAGACAAACGTAATGCAAGGAAAGTGGTCATGAAAGCCAGGGAGGATTATTAAGCAGAAAAAAATAAATAAATAAGAGGGTAAGGATGATCTGGGAAGGCTTTACTAATAGTGACATTTGCACACAGCGCACATGAAAGTGGAAGGCTGCATAGTGAAAGGAGCATCTTTGACAGCATGATCTCTGAAGAGAGTTAGGAAGAGTGTGGGGGACAGTGGGACTAGAGGATGAAGAGGTAATCAAAGAGGGAAGAGGGAAAGTATATTAGGTAAACCCTAGGGCAAAACATGTTCACCTGTCAAGCTTTGCAAAGGACAAATTCTGTGCTACAACACTAAGAAGTTTAATCAGCATCTGAGGATGAGATTGAAACAGAAGGCATGTCTTAAAGATTCTACAGATGATAGGTAGGAAAAAACTATGAGAACCACTGACCTCGAGTTTTCAAGGTCATTTGAGAATAGTCACATTTTGTGAGATGAGAATCCACAGAAGGTTTTGAACCAAGAAGGGACATGATTTGTAGTTTCTAAAGCTCTCTGGCTGCTACATGCAGAATGGGCTAGCTGAGAGGAATGACACAGCAAAAACAGTTAGGAAGCAAAACAATGTCATTGATTTTCTCTAGCCTCACCACTGAGCACATTTGCAGCCATAAAATTAATATCCCAAAGACAATCCCTATGCCTGAAACCTACAGATCTGTGAATGGCTTAGCACCGTGGTTCCTCCAGAGAGTCGCCACATAAAGTCCAGGATGTTCAGTGAAATTCAAATTACTGATTGAAAACTCAGCAGTCTCAGCATTGCCAGATATATATAAACTAACATTTGTTTGATTCAAATTCAAGTACATTGTGTGTGTGTGTGTGTGTGTGTGTGTGTGTGTGTGTGTGTGTGTGTGTGTGTGAACTGGACACTGTTTATGTGTTCTGTATCTGGCATTTCTACCTCCAAGGCTTTTTTGAAGAGGATTTTAGATGCAGAAATAAAATGCTATTTTTTATGAATCTCTGTCATATTTATCCTACATTATATTTAAAGGTCCAGTGCCTGCTTACCCAGTATTATACACACTGACGCATCCTTTTGTTGTCTCAGAGACTAGCATAGGAACAGGAATTGTTTGACTATCACTGTGTTACCTGCACTACTGAAACAGCATATAGTTCATGCCCAGCAAATATCCATGGCAGGATGGAAGGAGGAAGCAAGCAAGGGAGGGAGAGAGGAAATGAATCAATACTGCATGGGAAGAAAATGAGAAAAAAGTGATGACAAGACATGTTTTCTGCAGAAGGAAAAGAAGTTTAGAAAGTTCAATTCTGAGGGATCCCCCCCTCCCGGGGCATAGGAGTGGAAGTTATACTCGTAAAACTGTAGGAGATGGAACTGGGCAGAAATTTCAAAGAGAAGGAAGAACCTTTAGAAAGGTCAGAATGGTAAACAGGAAGCATAAGTAAACAGTGGAAGGAAAATGGTTGACAAGCATGATTAGTAAGGAGGCTCACTTGAGTGAATTTGCAATTATCTCCAAGCTGGTTCAGTATCTAGGGATGGCAGGTAGTTTGGGTAAGGGGCTAGGGTTGAAAGTACCAAAGGATTCAGGAGCCCAGAAAATTGATTCCTAATTTAAAATAACCGAAGCATCAGGCTTCATTATAAAATAAGAAGATCT
>NC_045030.1:150397448-150404177 GCF_008632895.1 Mastomys coucha
TCAGAGAAAAAAATCTTGAGAGTTCGAGTCATTGGAAAGGGTGAAGTGATATCAGAGTAGTTAATTCCCCATCTTTGAGACAAATCCATCAGTTTGGATGCTATCCATGCCATTTAATAACTATAATTATGGTCAAGTTGCTTAAAATTCCTATGCCTTGATTTCCACATCTATTAAAGCAGATCAATAACTTTATTTATCACATAAATTATGTTAATGTACAGGACTTGCACCAGTATATGTTGGGTAGTTCGAACCCACTATTGGAACTATGGGCATGGATTTTTTAAATGAAAGTGAGATGATAGAGAAATCCCAAAATAAAACAAACAAACAAACAACAAAGCATCACATGGATTTCCTTGTAAGAAACAGACCATAAAAATTGCAATGAAAAACTGGAAGTAAAAGAAACATAAAAAATACAAACAAAAGCCTTTTATAACAGAACTGATTAATACCTATTTTTAGAATATTGGCAATTCTCTTTCCAATCATAAAATTTTAAATAAGGCTGCTCATAAAGCACCAGATAGTCACTATTCATGGTGAATTCTTGTTTTGTGTTTGTTTTGACACAAGGTCTCTAGACTAGACTATAGGTCCTTCTAATCTTTTAGTATGTATGTTTGTACATGTGTTTATATTGATAGAAATGGAGGACCAGGCACACAGGAACTCCACCAGTCCAGTGGCTCAGGTTCCTTCTAGTCCCACAACACCCAGAGGAAGCTCCACTCCCAGGCGCCCTAACACACCCAAGATCAGAGGTGAGGAAGACACAACATCTGTCCCAACACCGGGAGTAACTGGAACCTGCAGGACCAGGCACACAGGAACTCCACCAGCCCAGTGGCTCAGGTTTCTTCCTGTCTGTTTGGGCTGGTGCCCTGAGCAGACCTTGGGCACAAGCTCCTCAGCCAGTCCCAAAACACCCAGAGGAAGCCACATTCCCAGGTGCTCTAACAAACCCAGGGTCACAGGATCACAGAGACAGCTTGACTCTGAGAAGTTCTGACACAACCAGGATCACAAACTCCAGTCAGATTTAGCAAGGTCAGGTAGCACTGGAGATAACCAAATGATGCAGGGCAAGCATAAGAATATAAGCAACACAAACCAAGGTTACTTGGCATCATCAGAACACAAGACTCCCACTATAGCAAGTCCTGGACACACCATTACACCAGAAAAGGAAGATTCAGATATAAAATTACTTCTCATGGTGAGATACAGGACTTTAAGAAAGACATAAATAGCACCCTCAAAGAAATACAGGAGAAAACAGGTAAACAGCAAGAAGCCCTTCAAGAGGAAACACAAAAATCTCTTAAAGAACTACAGGAAAACACAATCAAACAGGTGAAGGAAATGAACAAAACTATCTAGAATCTAAAAATGGAAATAGAACCAATAAAGAAATCAGAAAGAGAGATAACGCTGCAAATAGAAAACCTAGGAAAGAAATCAGGAGTTGTAAATGCAAATATCACCAGCAGAATACAAGAGCTAGAAGAGAGAATCTCAGAGGCTGAAGATACCATAGAAAACATTGACACAACAGTCAAAGAAAATGCAAAAAGCAAAAAGCTCCTAACCCAAAATATCCAGGAAATTCGGGGTGCAATGAGAAGACTAAACCTAAGGATAATAGGTATAGAAGAGAGTGAAGACTCCCAATGTAATGGGCCAGTAACTATCTTCAACAAAATTATAGGAGAAAACTTCCCTAACCTAAAGAAAGAGATGCCCATGAACATACAAGAAGCCTACAGAACTCCAAATAGACTGGACCAGAAAAGAAATTCCTCCCATCACATAATCATCAAAACACCAAATGCACTAAACAAAGAAAGAATTTTAAAAGCAGTAAGGGAAAAAGTTCAAGTAACATATAAAGGCAGGCCTATCAGAATTATACCAGAGAATATGAAAAAACTAGAAGATCCTGGGCAGATGTCATACAGACCCTACAAGAACACAAATGCCAGCCCTGGCTACTATACCCAGCAAAATCTCAATTACCATAGATGGAGGAAACAAGGTATTCCATGACAAAACCAAATTTATACAATCTCCTTCCACCAATCCAGCCCTACAAAGGATAATAGATGGAAAACATCAACATAAGGAGCAAAACTACACCCAGAAGAAGCAAGAAAGTAATCATTCAACAAATCCACACAAACCTAATTCCACCTCTAACAACAAAAACAACAGGAAGTGACAGTTACTTTTTCTTAATATCTTAATATGAAAATTAATATTACCAACATATCCTAATCAATTGAAATCCAAAGACATGAGGAATTAGAAATTTATTGACTGTCATCCAATGGTCTCTCTAATTTGGTAATTGGAGAAATAGGTCTAGTATTATATAATCCATATACACTTTCAGCTTGTTTGTTCGTGAGTGTCTTGCTGTGTACAACATAAGGGTCTTGAGATCTTGCTTCTCCTATCTCAGCCTCTCTGTTAGTAGTATTGTTTATTTCATGTTTTTATACTATACTATGGTTTTCAGAACAGCTTACATATTTTAAAAGTACTTATATACCCAAAAGTAATGTAGACAATTAAATTGGGAGGTGGCTTATAAGAGAACAACAAAGAGTGAGACTGAATGCTCTGCTTGACATTTGTAACTCTTGTATCAAGTTACCACAGTAAGAGCCAAGAAATTAAGCTCTACTAAACACAAAACAAATGAACAAACAAAAACACTTTATATATTTATGTTCATTTAAGAAAATATTAGTAGTGACATACTATTTTGAAACATACAGTTAATACTTAAGTAGCTATTTAAAATTTATATTGAGAAAAACATTTGTATTTTCAGTATTGCTATAGACAAGCACCTACATAAGGCTGTTGTTAAATTGATTGTTGTTTTATATTAAACAACTTTTATAATACTACTTTTTATTGTATAATATTTTATAAATTTTAAAGAATATGACAAAAAAGAAATTGTAGGTATTGAAGGGGGTCTCTGGGAGGAGTTGGGGTACAAAAGGAAGACAAGAATGTGATTTAATTCTATTTACTTAAAATATGTTTTTAAATGTTAACAAATTCAGATAAATTGAAATCATGTAACTTTTCTCATCATATTGCAATAAAACTTAAAAAAAAAATAGTACAAAAATCATAAAATGCTGAAAGAAAATACAACAGCCAAAAGGATATTCTTGGAGTTGATAATGCATTCCTGAATATAAAATGACCCAGAAGCCATAATAAAAATCAAAGCCTGAGCCTTCATTAGGTTAAAGTATCTTTGAGTATCCACAATAAAGACAAAAACTAAATGGGTAATTTCTAATTTAAAAAAAAAGCACCTATAAATCAACAAGTTATCTTCTGGCAAATTATTAAAGAAATATAAAAACTGTAACCAGATATTCAGAGACAAAATATAGTTTTAGAACTTGTGAAATGGTATTCCATTTTAGATTTAGTCATAATAACATGAATGAAAAGCAAAGCTAAAAGAAAAGTGACATCTTTGAAAAAAGGAAAATTTAGTTTTAAACTGTATTGATAAAAATATGATGTATTTCTATATAGTTCTATGTTACTGTATAAAAAGAAATAATTTCATATGCATTAAAATGACAAGATCTGAAAATGTTAAAAAAAAAAAAAGAAAGAAAAGAAAAGAAAAGAAATGGGTGTAAATACATACATGACATGGTGTATGTCATGAAACCAAACAAGACAGCCCTCACCTTCTACCTTGTTTGAGACAGTGTTTCTGTTGCTGTTCACTACTAGGTCCACCAGGATAGCAAGCTTTGGGATTTTATAGATTCTCCTTATGTACCTCTTGTCTTGCCTTAGCAATGCTAGGATTACAGATGTGCAGCAATGTCTGGCTTTACATGGATTCTGTGGATCTGAACATAGATCCTTATACTTGCTCAGCAAGTACCTAACTCACTTATTCTTTCCAGCTTCTGGCTATTATAAATAAGGCTTCTATGAACATAGTGGAGCATGTGTCCTTATTACATGTTGGAGCATCTTCTGGGTATATGCTCAGGATGCACACAGCTTTTTATGTCTGGTAATATTTGATTAATTTTCAGATATTGTATATGAGAAGTTTTAGAGGGTTCAAGTAATTCTGTTTTTCTCCAGAGATTTCATCCTTTACTCTTCTAAGTAGATAAAGGGGGATGATTACCAATGCAACTGGGAAAATGCAATTAAGATTAGGTTGTGGTTTATGTTTTCTTAAGTATCTACTTTTGTGTTGCTTTCTTAAATGTTTCTAAAAATGGTTCTCCAAGGGTTCCAGCTGAGAATTTTTGATATTGTGTGAAGCTCCTCCACTGTGGTCTATTCCAAACTGTACACTCTTTACCCTGGAAATCTCATCAAATTTATCCTTCTGGTATTCATAGGCTTCCTTTTTAGCTTCCTGTCCTGTGCAGCATCAGAATTCAGGAAATGGTATGGGAGGAAAACCTGTTAAATAGAAGATTCAGATCTCTGCACCTTTTCAATGCGTCCCTAAAACCCCAAAGCTCAGACTGCATCGCTGCTTCTTAGCAACAAACTTGTACTCTTAGCCTATTTTTGTGTGGGTAGAATTTAAGATGGCTGTTAACAGTTAAGCATGTACTGCTCTTGCAGATAACCTTAGATCTATTCCCAGAATCCACATCAGCTTAAAACCACCAGCAAATCTAGTGCCTATGCTCATGTGCACAAGATGCATATATATATACATATATATAATATATGTCTATGTATATATATACATATATATGTACACACACACATATATATGTATATATATTTAAAAATAAATTCTATTTAATAAATGATGAACACTAAAGGCTATAAATATCCTTGTTATTTACTTATTTTACCCATTTATCTGAGAAATACTTAATGAGTTGCTAGTATAATACACAACATAATACAAAGCTTTAAAACCATTATTTTCTAGAAGTTTATCTGTAATTATAATACCTTAGAAGATTTGAGAGTAAAAGTTTATAATTCTAAAACTCAAGAAGCTGAGAAAGGAAGTTTTAGAGTTCTATGAAGCAGTCTGAGGAGATGCTCAGGAGAGGGTGGGTAGGCGAGCAGAGGGAGGGAGAATGAATAGGATTTCTTTTCAGAGAGGAAACCGGGAAAGGGTATATCATTTGAAATGTAATCTCCTGCGAGTCTCTGACAGTGCCCAACTAATACACATGTAGAGGCTCACAGCCGTCCATTGAACTGAGTACAGGGTCCCCAATGAAGGAGTTAGAGAAAGGACCAATGGAGCTGAAGTATTCGCAGCCCCTTAGGATGAACAACAATATGAACTAACTAGTACCCTCAGAGCTCCCAGGGACTAAACCACCAACCAAAGAGTACACATGGGTGGGGGGACTCATGGCTCCAGCAACAGAGGATGGCCTAGCCAGTCATCAATAGGAGGAGAGGCCCTTGATCCTGTGAAGGTTCTATGCCCAGGTGTAGGGGAACGCCAGGGCCAGGAACTGGGAGAGGGTGGGGTGGCAAGCAGGGGGAGGGAGAGGGAAGAGGGTTTTTTTTTCTGTAGGGGAAACCAAGAGAGGAGATATCATTTGAAATGTAAATAAAGAAAATATCTAATAAATTTTAAACAACCAACAACCCTGGTTTGAGATTCAGAATAACATAAACCAGGTGTTATAGTACATACCTATAATTTGAGACTTTAAGAGATGGAGACAAGAAGATCAGAAGTTCAAAGTAATGCTTAGCTAAATACATGCTCAAAACAAGACAGATATGTATGAATGTATTAAAATTTTAAAAATAACATTTGAAGAAAAAGTTGTATACTTTTATACTATACTATACTATTAAGTATTCTGTATCCATTTTTAACCTAACAACAGTTGGTAACTATCTTCATGTATAACATAAAATATTATTTTATAATAATATGACATTCTGTTTATAACTTTATTGTGCTTGAATAAGAATGATATTTATGATTCCACTCTTTTATGACTAAATAAATCTGTTAACTCATTAAAAATATCTAAAAAAAAAGCCACATGCATGTGTGTGTGTGTGTGTGTGTGTGTGTGTGTGTGTGTGTGTGAATGTACTGTATTTGCTGCTGTTTTCTGATTTGTCTGGGGGTTTTTTGCTTCTTTTTTTAAAAGAGAGAGAAAGACTGATAAATGATAAATAAAAAGCAACAATCATACATTCAAAAAGCTTAGTATACTCCAAAAAGACAAAAGACAAAGAAAATCAAAGCTGTGCACATAACAGTAAAACTTGTGAAAATCAAAGACAGATAGAAAACCTTTAAAATCACACATTGAAAACTACATGAAGGTCATATAGTATGACCTATATCTAACTTTTCTAAGGAAGTGATAGAACCCAGAAGGTAATGGAATGGTACTTCTAAAGTGCCTAGAGAAAAGAACTACCAACTTCAAAGGCAATACAAAGTAAAATATTCATCAAATGTGGTGAAATAAATATGTCTACTGGCAAAAACTGGAAATAATTCATCACCAGCAGGTCTCTTATTCAGAAAACAATAAAAAATAAATTATTTTAAAAGAGGGGGGGAAAAAGCCAGGTAGTGGTGGCACACACCTTTAATCCCAGCACTTGGGAGGCAGAGGCAGGCAGATTTCTGTTGAGGCTAGCCTGGTCTACAGAGTGAGTTCCAGGATAGCCAGGGCTATACAGAGAAACCCTGTCTCAAAA
>NC_045030.1:150408593-150417540 GCF_008632895.1 Mastomys coucha
TATATATATATATATATATATATATGATTAGATGGCATAATAATCTGAAAGTCAAAAAGAAAGAAAACAAAAGTTTCATTATTCTATGATCCTAGAACTGACAGAAAAGTAGACAAAATAAAACACATAATTAACTGCTTAAATCAAGGAAGCATGCAGTAAAAAACTCATTAAATAAATAGTATAATTGTGTAACTAGCTTGCTAATTGTAAAGGAGAATTAATACATAGTAATATAGAAAGAATATAAACTTAAATATATCAATAATGACATCATGGATTAAAAGAATAAATCCCTAATACATGCTGACAACAAAGTAAATGCATATAAAGGTTGTGATTAAAATTATGTAGAAAACAGATACCATGTAACTAAAGAAAAGGAAGTATTAGTGTACTGAGATCAGATTAAGTATATTTTAACGTAAAATAATATTTGAGATTAAGAAAGATGTTTTATAACAATAACAGGTGTAATATTCCAAGATGATATTAAAGGAAGCCAATAGCACAGCTTCAAAATATGCCAAACAAAAACTTACAGAACTAAAGGAGGAATAGACAAAGACATTGTAATATTAAGAGAATTAGGCTTAACTGGTCATGTGTACAGTAGAAAGTTAAACTTCTCTTTCTTTATTTTAATCTTTTTTATAGTCCAGTTGTTATTCCCCCTCCTAGTCTGCCCTCTGACTGTTCCTCATCCCATTCCTCCTATACTGTCTCCAAGATAATGTCCCCACCACCAATCCCACCCCAGCAGACCTTCCCACTCCCTGGGGCATCAAATCTCTGGAGAGTTAAGTGTGTCTAATCTCAGTGGGGCCAAACCAGGCAGTCCTCTGCTGTATCTGTGTTGGGGCAAAGGGGGAGGAGGGTGTCATGCAATATTTTACTTGAAAAATTTCGCAGTCCATTGGTTTTTATTTACTGTGTATATTGGCTGTACATAGTCCATTCATTTAAGGCTGTATGTCAAGTGTTTTACAAGCAACAAATTAAACAGAACTTCAATTAACAGTGCCACAATAAACAGGAAGAAATAAAATATAATCAACTTAAATCAAATGGCAAAACCAATTAAATTTTTCTTAAAATGAAAGATTAATAGTTTTTTTTCTGATGAAATATTACATTTGGAAACATCACATGAAATTTGTAATTATAGAACAAGCTATGAAACAAGTACCTGAACATGTCTAATTATGAGAACATACACAAAAAACAATAGAGAAACTTTAAATATATGTAAACCAAACAAATCAATTATAACTCAAAATAAGATTAGTAGACTTCTGCCAACAACAAAATATTAAATAATTTTGATAGATTCTTCCCACTAAGAAAAGATGATAGCTTTTGCTTTGTTTTATTTTAATAGGATCTTATTGTTACCTCAAACTCACAGAAATCCTTCTCACTCAAGTTTCCAGAGTGCTAAAATCACAGGAGGATGTCACCACCCTTGGCTTGACAAAATATTTGTTTAGTCTGTTTAAAGGTTTCATAATATTGGCATGTATTCCCCGAGCAAAATTCAGGTAAAAATGGATGTCCTCTGAAATGAATCCTGTGTTTAGAGTCTATATTACAAGAAATAATTGATGGTGCCAAGGGGGGAAGCTGAGAAGCTAAGTAGTAATTCATTAAACCTAGTGAAGGTGAATGAACAGACAATGGCATATAGATCATCTATGAAATGTGGGGCGGAGTTAAGGGAATACCAATTAACCTTCCTCACTGTGATGTTCATCTATACTATGATTAGCATGAATGAGAGCATATAGGCTCTTGCATGGACATCTTCTAATCCATTCAATCTCTGAAACTGAACTGACACTTAGTGGCTCTAAGCATCTGACTAAATAAAAGCAAAGGAGAATCTTCTCTAGAGAAAGTAATATTATCTTAGATCTAAGATTACTTCTACCAACATTTTTTCCAAATAAGTTGTCTAGTATGCATATGGAAGCAGGCAGGCCAGAGACAAGACAAAATGAATTAAGATTAACAAGAGAAAGAGAACAACAAGAACAAATATTAGACTTAACAAATATTTTGAAGTAAAAATGTATGCCACATTTGGAGAATTGTTGAAGACAAATACAAGCTATGCGAAAGAATCAAAGTTATTCACTATAGACCAAAAGTTTATGTGTCAAGTCCAAAATTAATCTCTGAACATTGGTATGTAAAATAATTAGTTCATTTATTTAATAGGCGTATACTATATATTTTCTGTGTAAGCTACAATTAGAGTAGAAGGGAGATGGAAAGATAAATTAGACATTGGCACTATGTTATCAAGGAATACACGGTTTGTAGCCACACTCACCACAGAAATTTTTCTAGCCATAAAAGCTCTAACTAGAAATACCTCAAGGTTTTTCTTATTGTCTTCTAAAAGGTGAAGAAAAAGAATAAGTTGTGATGCTAAAATTATATGTTCCTAAATCAGTTCTGGAAGATAGTTGCTAAAGATGGATGGATGGAAAAGAGACCATCATTACTACAGATAAGACTCAAGACAGTGCCATTTTCCCCCAGAGAGGATTCTCATGAGTACAAGAGGTGGTCACCTTAATCTTGAATGCCAAGAGTAGAAGCACAATCATTCATCCTCCAGAGTGCAATAGCTATAGTGTAAGTTCTGTGATCGCCTAGCACTTTAGGCCAGTACCATTCTTCAGCCTACAGAAAATGCATTAGAAACATGGTCCCAACTACATTTGAAGCTGTATTGATTTGGGGTCTGTGAAAGCAGTATATTTCCTTGCAATTTCTTTAAAATGGGAAACTGCTTGAGAAAGCCTCAGATAAAATAACCCAGTCTCAATCCTGAGTGGATGGTTGACTTAAAGTATAAGTTACTTAACATCCAACATAAATATTCTTCCTAGCATTTGGAACTTGGGAAGGAACAGCTATTTCTCAGAATCATGAACTTCTCTTAGACACATTCATGAACAAAGAAGCTAAAAGCTAGTCTGTAAAAAGAAAACCTGCCTTACATATCCTTGTTATTTGTTCCAAATGTACTACTGGCATGTTGTTTATAAAGGAGCAGGAAGGGCTAGGGATGTGGCTCAAGGGCATGGCACTTGCCTATCATGCAGGAAAATTTACATTCAGTTTGAAGTATTACATAGAAAGTAAAGGGGAAAACTACCTAGAAAGAATGAGCCTGACTCCACACACAGCCTTTCCCTGAGGTCAAGGCAGGAATGCATGCACCATCTACAATTCTTGGCCTATGCTCAGACACTGAATGAGTCTGCTCAGATTTGGGAAATCATAACCGATGAACTAGTCTCATATTCCCATGGCATATCTGTTGGCCTACAAGCACCACCAAAATGTATCATGTGTTAAGACAACACCCAAGAGTGAATTTGGATTAACCTATTTCAGCCAACTAGTACTGCTAGTTGATGCTAGCTAAAATAAAACTCTGTATACTAGAGCTATTCCAGAACTCCATAACATGCCTAGGTATAGACATTGTATTAGTTATGGTTTCTATTGCTATGAAGAGACACCATGACCAAGGCAACTCTAACAAACAAACACATTTAATTGGGACTGGCTTACAGTTCAGAGGCTTAGTCCATAATCATCATGGTGGGAAGTATGCTGGCATGCAGGCAGACATGGTGCTGGAGAGGTAGCTAAGGGTTCTACATCTTGATCAGAAAGATGTACAAAATACAGTGAGCCACTGAGGCTGGGCTTGAGTTCTTGAAACTCCAAAGCCTAGTAATGTACTTCCTCTAACAAAACCACACCTATTCCAAGAAAGCCACACCTCCTAATAGTGCCACTCCCTATGGTCCTATGAGGGGCATTTTTATTCAAACCACCACAGGGATGTTAGCATACGCCCAGTTTTAGATTTCACCAGCCTGAAATTAAATTCTAAGGTGCAGTCTTAGAGTTATGTCTCAGTACTACTGCCATTCAGTAGGAACAGTACACCATGCTATGCTGCCTGATTTTGAGGTAGTGATGGTAAAGGCAGACATTTGTCTGCATAGACAAATGTTGAACTATATAATCTCTTAATCTCACAGACACGAGGACCTGCACAACTTCAGGGGCACATTGAGGCCAATGTGACAGTCATCAGAGAAGCAGCTGAAACATGAATCTGTTGTATTGGAGTGCAGATCTTTGCCTAGTACAGAAGTTGATCAAGAACTGTGGTTACAAGCCTTGGCTCCTGTGCTATAAGTTACAGCTTGCTACACTGGGTTGGAGAACAAGTAGTGTAGACAACCAGGTCATCAAAGCTGGTAATAAACTGGGTTATGCCTCATTCTCACAGCCACAGGGGCCAGTATTATATATTAGAAGGGGTAGAAGTTCTCCAGGCTCACTCCAAGGTTAGATATGATTCAGGGTGAAACCTGAGTTTATTCTACAGTGTGCAAATCTCAGGCTAATTCTGGGGCTTCTCAGGAGCTCTCTGAACCTTAGCTTGCATATGGAATTTTCACATGGTACTGGGTGCTTGGTCTCATCATAATGGGCTTAGAACTGGGACTTGAGGCAAAGTCTTGTGTTAGATTTTCTGTACTGCTCTTCAGGGGGTGAAATCGTGTATCCCACCCTACTACTGAGGTTGGAGAAGGGGTTGTTAAGGCAGTTTCTTATTCTACCCAGGCCTAAGACAATTCTAGATTCTTAGTCTACACATAGGCATTGGCCTAGAAGGAGAGATTCTGGCTTTGCACATCTCTGAATTTTATTCTTGCAGTCATAATCCTGGGTTTCAAGTCTAAAGCCTAAATTTACATCTTCCTCCCTTCCTCAATAGGAAGGTATCTCTCTCTGCTCATGGCTGCTTGGAGCTGAAGAGTGTATGATGTAGACAATATTTTTATTTCTGCCTTCTTCTATCCATCTTTTTGTTTTGTTTAGTCAACTGATAAGGATTGACCTCAAGGTTACTTCCCTTAGAATTTGGATTGTGTATGTGTGTATGTGTGTGTGTACGTGTGTGTATTACATATATTGTATGTGTGATAATATACATATGTATATATGTACATATGTATATATGTATATTATCAGACTAAATCAACAATGTCATTGACTCATAAAATCTGCAAGTAATAGTAACTGGGCTATCATATTTTCTCTAATCAATATGGAAAATAAATCCAAAATGAGTCAGAAGAACAACAACAACAATGAGAACAAGAACAAGAGTAGAAAGAAGTAAAAATAGAATGTCTAGGTATGATTATTGGAAAAGAGATTCATGGGAATAGAAGTTCAATATATATATATATAAATTAAGTCAAGTATTTGTATGATAAATAGATGTTTTAAGACATTTTAAATTATACCCAGAATCAGAGCAAATAGTGTACTGTCTTAATATATATGTGATTAAGAATTGGGGATCTTATGCTAACTTTGCCAAGTATTCACTCAAAAATAATCTCCCATCTATTAAAACCACAATACTTACTCTCTTCAACATGTTAAACTAAAAGATTTTTCTGGCTAATTTCAATGGAAATATGTGCTATTTACCTGGTCTTTCCATTTTATAGAAAAATGACTAGAAATGTCAAATGTTCATACCTAATAAAGGTTGCCCTCCTTAAAGATATCTGAGGAAATCTTTAGCTTAGCTTTAAAAAGACTTTTTAAATTCAATATTTAATTCATAGTACAGAAGAAATTTAACTTGATTAATACTTAAGAATATTATATATATAAACAGTTCTATATACAGATATAGAACATACATACCCATATAAAGGTTCAGAAGGGTTCTAAGAAATGGATAAAACCATCACCAAGGTATAAGATGGAAAGTCTGTTCAGGTTGCAATTCATTCCGTCTCATCATGTTACTGGAGTGGAGTCTACAAATATATTTCTATATTGACCAATGAGGGTCTAAACTGACACTGCTGGACTGGCAGCCTATCAGAGGTGATATATTTTGCATTTGAAAATACTGTAAACTTCAAAGTAGTAATTTCCTATTATTCTATATTTAAAATCCACAGACTTTATCAAATGTATTCCTATTGCTCTATTTCCATCCCTCTTTGTTACTATACAGATTTCTATGAATGGAAGGTGTGAATTGGATAACTTCTGCAATATGAAAATATTAAATTCTCTACAGCATCTTGTACTTGTACAGCATCCTTTAAAGGCAAGACTCTCATGATGGGGTTGCAGAGGTTCTGAAGCATTCTCATCTTCAGACATGAAAAAGAATATTCATGGATTGAGTATTATTGCAAGAATTACCCCATCTCTCAGACTTGTCTATTTGAATGTTCCCCATTTCTTATACTCACATAGATTCCCAAAGGCAGCAGCTGAGGCTGACCTATAAAGATATAGCTGATAAAATGCTCCATGTCTCTTACACTGACTAAGTGACTGACAACAGTGAACACCCTTTCTTGAAATAAAAAGACCCAAATATTTCGTATGGATGAAATTCTTGATGCAAGGGCTACACACACAATTGGATAGGGGTGTTCTGAATTGAGCAGCATAGTACTGGAACATCTGAACAGAACCATGAAGAATGTATATAAAAGTCAACAGAACCGCTAATCTAAACTATAGCTTACTTGGCCAAATAGAAGTAAAACTGCTAATTACCTGACTTTAAAATAAAGAGATCCATTTATATTATACAGACCAAACTAATGCATACAATCAGTAAGATTCTGAAGTAGGGATAAGGGGAACAGAAGAATCAGAAGCAAAGAGAAAGCATCATAAAACAATTCAACCAGCTGTTACAAGCTTTCAAGTTTGAGGAAAAAGCCCAGAAACAAAGAATGTTAGCCACTTCCAATTGCTGTAAAAAGTACAGAAACAGTTTCTTCCTTAAAACCTCTAGAAGGCTTTTATCATCATATTGTTTTTCTGAGTCCTTTAAATTTAATGGCAATACCTTAATTTTGTTGTTATATTTCACTGCAGATCTCTCATCTTATTTTATTGGATATTTTATTTATTTACATTTCAAATGTTATCCCCCTTTCCAGGTTTACCTTCCCTCCCAGAAACACTCTATCACATCCTCCATCCCGCTGCTTCTATGAGGGTGTTCCTCCACCCACCCATGCATACTCACCTCCCTGCCCTCTATTCCCAACACTGAGGCATCTATGGAGCACTCATAGAACCAAGGACCTCTCCTCCCATTGATGCATGACAAGGCCATCCTCTGCTACATATGCAGCTGGAGCCATGTGTACTCCTTTGTTGATAGCTTAGTCCCTGGAAGTTCTGGGGGGTCTGGTTGGTTGATATTGTTCTTCTTTGTATGGGGTTGCAAATCCCTTCAACTCCTTCAGTCCCCTCTCTAACTCCTCTGTTAGGGACCCCACAGTCAGTCCAAAGCTTGGCTGCTAACATCTGCCTCTGTACTTGTAAAAAAGCAGGGCCTCTCAGGAGACAGCTATATCATGCTCCTTTCAGCATACACTTCTTGGCATCCACAATGGTGTCTGGGTTTGGTAACTGTATAAAGGATGGATCCCCAGGTGGGACAGTCTCTGGGTGGCCTTTCCTTTAGTTTCTGCTCTACATTTTATCTCCATATTTGCTCCTGGGAGTACTTTGTTCTCCTAAGAAGGACTGAAGCAACCGCACTTTGGTCGTTCTTCTTATTGATCTTCAAGTGGTCTGTGAATTGTATCCTGGTTATTTGGAGCTTTTGGACTAATACCACTTATCAGTGAGTGCATACCATGTATTCTCTTTTGCGATTGCATTACCTCATTCAGGATTATATTTCTACTTCTAGCCATTTCCCTAAGAATTTCATGAATTCATCATTTTTAATAGCTGAGTAATACTCCATTGTGTAAATGTACCATATTTTCTGAAACCATTCTTCTGATGAAGGACATCTGGTTTCTTTCGAGCTCCTGGTTATTTATAAATAAGTCTACAATGAACATAGTGGAGCTTGTGTCCTTATTACATGTTGGAGCATCTTCTGAGTATATGCCCAGGAATGGTATAGCTGGGTCCTCAGGTAATATTATGTCCTATTTTCTGAGGAACTGCCAAACTGATTTCCAGAGTGGTTGTACCAGCTTGCATTCCCACGAGCAATGAAGTAGTGTTCCTCTTTCTCCACCTGGGTTTTTATGTTAGCCATTCTGACTGGTGTGAGGTGCAATATAAGGGTTGTTTTGATTTGCATTTCCCTGATGACTAAGGATGTCGAACATTTCTTTAGGTTCTTCTCAGCCATTCGGTGTTCATCAATTGAGAATTCTTTGTTTAGCTCTGTATCCCATTTTTTCATAGGGTTATTTGATTCTCTGTAGTCTAACTTCTTGAGTTCTTTGTATATATTGTATATTAACCCTCTATCAGATATAGGGTTGGTAAAGATCTTTTCCCAATTTGTTGGTTGCCGTTCTGTCCTATTGACAGTGTCTTTGCCTTACTGAAGCTCTGTAATTTCATGAGGTCGCTTTTGTCAATCCTTGATCTTAGAGCATAAGCTATTGGTATTCTATTCAGGAAAATTTCCCCTGTACCCATGTGCTTGAGGATCTTCCCCATTTTCTTTTCTATTAGTTTCAGTGTATCTAACCAGATATGTGGAGGTCCTTGATACACTTGGACTTGAGCTTTGTACAAGGAGATAGGAGTTGATCGATTTGAATTCTTCTACATTCTAACCACCAGTTGAACCAGCACCATTTGTTGAAAATGCTGTCTTTTCAACAGGAAAATGCAAATCAAAACTGCCCTGAGATTCCATCTCATACCAGTCAGAATGGCTAGAATAAAAAACTCAGGTGACAGCAGATGCTGGCAAGGTTGTGGAGAAAGAGGAGCACTCCTCAATTGCTGGTGGAATTGTCAGACGTTACAACCACTCTGGAAATCAGTTTGGCAGTTCCTCCGGAAATTGGACATAGTACTACCTGAGGACCCA
>NC_045030.1:150418148-150418426 GCF_008632895.1 Mastomys coucha
CACATGGGGGGACTCATGGCTCCAGCAGCATGTGTATAGCAGAGGATGGCCAAGTCAGTCATCAATGGAAGGGGAGGATCTTGACCCTGTGAATGTTCTATGCCCCAGTGTAGGGGAATGCCAGGGCCAGGAAGTGGGAGAGGGTGGGGTGGTGAGCAGGGGGAAGGGGAAGGGAACAGAGGATTGTTTTAGTTTGGGTTTTTTTTTCTTATTTTATTTTATTTTTATTTTGTCTTTTGGAGGGGAACCTGGGAAAGGAGATATTGTAAATAAAGAAA
>NC_045030.1:150431778-150458417 GCF_008632895.1 Mastomys coucha
CTGTAATTCTTTAAGGGATTTTTGTGTTTCCTCTTTAAGGGCTTCTACTTGTTTACTCCTGTTCTCCTATAATTCTTTAAGGGATTTTTGTGATTCTTCTTTAAGTGCCTATACCTGTTCACCTGTGTTCTCCTGTGTTTCTTTAAAGGAGTTATTCATGTCCTTCTTAAATTCCTCTATCACCATTGTGGGATATGATTTTAGATCCAAATCTTGCTTTTCCGGCGCTTTGGGATATCTAGGACTTGCTGTGGTGGGCATACTAGGTTCTGATGAAGCCAAGTAGTCTTGGTTTCTGTTGGTAAGATTCTTGCAATTGCCTTTCACCATTTGCTGATCTCTGGTGTTAGACGTTCGTTCTTACTATCTCTGGCTGGAGCTTGTTCCTCCTGTGGGTCTGTAAGCCTGTGTCAGCACTTCTGGGAGATCAGCTCTCCTCTGGTAAGACTGTGTGCAGAGGGCTGTGGATCAGCTGTCCCTCCTGAGTCCTGGGATCAGAGCACACCCTGGAGACAAGCTCTCTGCTTGCTGGAAAGGTGCATAGAGGGTTGTGGATCTGCTGTCCCTCTTAGTTGTAGATGGAGGTAGAAAGGATCCTGTCCCAGCTGCCCTGACACTTCTGAGGCCTGTGCCTCTGGCTGGTCCTGCCTTAGAAAGTCATTGGAGAGAAAATGGCAATCTCACCCTGAAAGTAAAATTTTAAAATTTGGCTTTTATCAAGTAATTAGTTATTGCTACATACAACATCATTCTAAAAATGCAGATCTGAAAGTTCTCCATATTTAAATTATTGCTTTCAGAACTCATGCAGTGAGTTTTCAGTCAACTTTGTGTTGTGTGGATATTTACTCTAACCCTACCTGTTTCTTAATAGACTATGGGATGGTGCTTAATAGGGGGAAAGGACTTCTCCTCAGTCTCTACTTCAGAATGGTAGCTTAGATTTGTTGCCAGAATAGCAGTATTCTCATGGTTTGGCATGGCACATATTTCTAGGCTCAGACACATCTAACAACATTCTGTTTGCTAAAATCAAATCACAAGTCCAGGTCACACTCAAGAAAGTGAGAAAATAGACCTCTGCCCCTTTAGAAAAGGACCCATGAAGGGGTGAAAACTTAAGGTCAACACCACAACCAGTCTCCCACATGCATAATGCAAGTATTACATCCACATAAAATATTAGGGGGAAAATGGTAATGCAACTAAGTAATGGTTAACTAAATGAACATGCCTAATTTTATCAAGGGAAAAATGTTCTGTGCTCATACATCATTGTAGCCAAATAGGAACTCCATCAATAGCACACTTTTACCTATCTGACCTTGAAAGATACTTCCAATATGACTGAGTTCTTCCTTTAAGAAGTGAAATGCACCTATTGAATATTTTGTCAAAGAAAACTATGTGTTGTTTTACTCAGCACAACACTGTTGGAGCTGTTATGTGATGTGCCAAATTCTGACACTTTTCGGGGTGATTCAGATACTAAAACTTTGGCAAGAAAATTCTAATACTTGAGAATTTTTTTAAGTTATCAATTTGATTGCCAAATTATTTATCTTCTTTTGTTTCTGTAGATACAATCCCAAGCACTCTACGTGTTCCCATCAGGGATACCAGACTTGAATATCAAGAGTAGTGGGACTGAGAGTTGGGAAGTTGGCTCAGAGGGTAAGTACTTGCTACAGAAACTAAAAGATCCAACTTTGAATCTCCAGAACCTGTGGCCAGACACCAGTAGTGCTTCCTGTATTTCCAGTTTTCATCTGGCAAGATGGGAAGCAGATGCAGAAGAATCCTTGGAAATTTATAAGCCAGTTGGCCTGGCATATGTAGCAAAACAAAAATGAGAGACACTGCCCCCAAAAAATAGATGATAGGACCCAGCATCTGAGGCTATCTCCTCTGAACTCCACATGCAAGCTACAGAACAAACTCCCACTATAGCATAGTGTGTTTCATGAACACACACATGAATACACACAATTTACAAAAACAATAATAGAGTAGTTAGCAACTTGTGACTTGACTAGGAGACAGAGACACAGTCTCAGCAAAACCTCTGTTTTCTTCACTTAGAATCTTCCTTGCCCGGGCCATGTAGGACACCAGACTAGGCATCTGGGGCTACCTGCCAGTTTTCACCATAATCTCCACATGTGCCTTACTCCTCCTTTAGGCCAGGTGTCAAGGTGCATTTTCAGAAGCCCACTAGAAACAAAGTCCTGGCAATTATGAAATGGGATGATCAGGTTTAAAACTATAAAGTTTTGTTTTGTTTTGTTTTGTTTTAATGAGGGGATAGTAATCTGTTTTACTACAGTGGAAGGAAGATGTAAACAATTTTATTGTGTAAGGTTTTTATTCAATTGTATAAAAAACACAAATCAGGTGCTGTATTTTAATTAATGATTTTACTTCCTGTAAATAGGAGGTGGAGGTTAAGCTATCCTGACTGAACAGATCTTAACCACAGGCTCCAAAAGTCTGTCAGAGAGAGAATATTCTGGAAGATGTTTACGTTACAGAACCAGGTTAGGCATTTGAAAACAAAACTGAACTTGGTCATATCATGGAGTGTCAGTCACATGGCTAGTTGGTCATGAGAACGTTCCCATGTCAGGTGTTTCACTCAGGTTTTACATGGTCAATTAACTCAGAGATATCCTGCTTATCATGAGCTCCTTGAAATAGGATCCATGTTTTAAGGTTATGCTTAGGACTTCCCCAGTGCATGATATGACACGTTTATAACAGATGGCCTGTTGATCAAATCTCCATGCCTCTGATTTATTTTTTGCGTCCCTATACAATAAAGCTATCTCAAAAGAAGTATGCACTGACCCCCCCTCACAGTTTGACCAGATATAGCTCAGATTCTACTTTGAGGAAGTAGCTTGTTGACTGGGAAAGCGCTTGTTTATTGCAGTCATGATAAAGGCCTTAGGCTTTTAGATTTTTTTCCCTGTGATGGGGACACCTCAGCCATCATTGGGACATTATAGAATCCCAAGGATAACAAAATGAAGTATCAGCTGTCAGATTCTTAACCAGCCTCCAAAGGTTTTGCTTAAAATGTCTTTAAAAAGTTTTTCATTTTCTCATTTCAAACCAATTAAATATTATGGGTGAAACAAATCACTCATTTGCCTCTGACCTTTTAGAAAAAAAAAAGTTTTGTTGAAATACTGTATATAGGCTCAGTCTGAGTTTGTGTGGACTATGCTTTAGTGTATTTATAAATGATGAACTTGGATTCTGAAATTAAAATTTTTATTTGTGATTTTTTTTTAAAAAAGAATCTTCCTGCCCTTCTGAAATTATGTATGTATATATATATATATGTATATATATATATATATATATATATATATATATATATATATATATATATATATGAACAATTAATGAAAAAAGAGGCCATGAATTTGAAAGAGAGCAAGGAAGGATATATGGAAGGGTTTATAGGGAGGAAAGAGAAAGGGGAAAGTATATAATTATAAAAGTAAAAAAAATTTAAAAGTAAAGAAATACATAAATTGTCCCCTCCCCAAACATCATATTTTGGTGCCAAGAAATAATGAAATTTTAATCCACAAAGCAGAAACATTGACCAATATGAACACAGCCCGACCTTGACTTTTGCTATACTGCAAGTTATAACAGAAGGGAGGTGCTTTAATGAAACCACTTAGTGGGCTAAATATGTTTCATCTGAAGCATTAGGGGTAGGGATACTGTCTGGAAAAAAATCTAAGGTAGCAAATATAAGCTGAGTAATTTCTCTGATCACTGAGGAAATTGGAGCTAGCAATACCAATGCCCTTAGACCTAGAGTTTGTAAATGAGAAGGTACATTTCCTGAAAGACAGATATTGCCCATCACTAGAGGAAGCAACACTGGTCGTCTTACTTGGGTCTTGTTTCTGAGGGCCACCTGGAGGAATGAACTACTCATCAGAGAGCATTTGTAGTTATTGCTACCTTCTCTGAGCTCAGAAAATAATAGAGGATTAATTGAAAGAGTGATATATTTATCTTCATCAAGGAAACTGTACAGAGAGAGAGATCAATAAGAACAATTTTTACCAACCACAAAAACACTGATGAAAGAATCAATTCTTAAAATCTTCAGTCAGGCCCAGAAGTAGTAACCCAGTTTCATATCAAGTAAAAACTTTACTTCTCCTTTCTTTCTCTAATACCTTCCACTTGAACTCTAGAAAGCCAATACCTCCATTTCATTAAATAATATTGGCCCTAACATTCTCTTTAACCTCTTCTACTAGCCACAGTTAGGGAAACAGAGAAAAGCATCATCCCCAAGTAAATCCCATATTTTGAGTATTACAGAGAACAGGATATTTTAATTAACAGTCTTGAGGACTTTCTAGTTATATCAGAGTATGGAGAAAAGCCATGAGATGTCCCTAGTTTTCACCTCAAACAGAATAATGTGTTTAAATGGAGAAGAAAACAGCAGGAAACAAAATTGGCTTAAAATTACACCCTACTCTTCATCCCTCTCTAATGGACAAATACAAAGACACCTCTTATGCAGAAACAAAAATAAAAAACAAATAATGGCATAATAATAGGCAGTAATAAAGCATAAAGAGAAGCAAACCTAGGGGTGAAATAAGGTGTTTTATACACAGTAGCTAGTGACAGCATTTTAGCAAACATATGAAACAGCAGAGCCAGCTTTAGAAAAGTCTGTGGGAAGAGAATTAAAGCAGAAGACCCAGGAAGTGCAAAAATGCTGAGTCAGGAATGAGTTTGGCAGTCCAAACATATATGCATATACATATGTGTATGCATATACATATGCATGCATCTATACATTTATTTAAAAGCATATGGCTAGAATACAGAGACTACGAAGTGAATGTAGATCATGAACTTGGAAAATTTATCAGGAATCTAATCTTATACAGCCATGAAAAAGGAATTAAACTTAGAATATGATTGAAATTAAGGGCTAATTTATATTCTAAAATAATTTCCTTGGTTGCTACTGCATACAGAATATAGCAAGTCACCAAGAATGGAAGCTGACTCAGTTGATAAGCCACTTGCTGCCAAGTCAACTAAAGGTGCTTACAGAATGGGAAAACATTCTGATTATGAATCTTATGTAAAGAAGGCAGATTCTTCAAAGGGTTCCTTCAGGACAGGACCAGAAACCTTATATGTTATACTGAGCATCTTACAATCACACACAGGAGAACTTATGTTCAATATGAGACTTACACGCTTCATGAAATGTATATTCTTTCATCTACCCTATAATTAATATATTTCATCTACCATTAACACCAATCAGGACATGACTAAGCAGCTCAATTTTATTATTTATATCAAGTCATTTCCCTTTTCTGATTCTCAACTTTTTCATTATTACACATTTAACTTCTTGTTTTAAAGAATTAATCTGCAGGGGCTGGAGAGATGGGTGGGTGGTTATGAGTACTTCTTGTTCTTGCAGAGGTCCTGAGTTTGGACCTCAGCTCTTATATCTGTGGCGCACAGCACTCACTCTATAACTAGAATTCCAAAAGATCAGACACCCCCTCTTCTGGCCGCCATAAGAATTGGCACTCTAGTTATGTGTATTTGTATGTGCATGTACCCCACATACAAATACACATAACTAGAAATAACAAAATGTTCAAAGAATTAGTCTTTAATACAGTGTACTATACATACATGTAATTATAACTCCTATCCCAAGTCTTCTCTAATATAAGGCAAGGATTACATTATTTTTCCCTTTAAGAAATTCTGATAGAAATTTAATTTTTCTATCCATTACCATCTTTCAGACAGTAACTAGCTGAGTCCACACTTGATGTCATTTAAACATATATCTGTCTCCTGCAACATACTTATCTGATCTGCTTTCCTAAATTATATATCTCTTAAAGCTAATGAAATATGAAGCATTTTGAGTCATCATTATGTCAACATGTGAAATTTCATGATAATAATGATATTTATGTCCAATCCATCACCTGAATGGTTTCATACAACATTCAATGCTAATAATTTTCTTACAAAGGGTAAATAGGCACCAGTGAGATAGCTTGGGAGATAAAGGCACTTCCTACCATGATCTGAGTTTGATCCCTGTGGTCCACATGGTAGAAGAAAAGAAATGACTATACATACTATGGCATGGATATATGTACAGCTGCACATATTAAATAAATGAATAAATTTTAAAATGAGTGAATAGGTAATGGTTTTATAACATAAAACAAAGAATGCATCGTAGTATGACAGTAATTTTTCCTAACCAGGGCCAAAGGAAGAAATGATGTAGTCATCAGTATAACAACAATATAGTAGAAGCATTTACCACTAGCAACTTGCACTACCACTCTCCATTTTTCTGATAGCAATGTTTTCTCATTGGAAATATTGCATTTACAGTGGAGACTTAAATTGCTAGGTGTACAAAATCTATTACTTAAAGTCTATTGGTTATTCTGGGTGATTTAAAATAACTAATAGACAGGTCAAGGTTAAATGGTTATTTGTAGTTTTTTCTCTAACTTGAGTTCCAAGTTCACAGACATGTTCATATCTATGAGTAAGACTAGAATTTAATTTGGTTGAATCTGACAATAAAGTGACAAATTCTAATCAGTTCATACTTTGCAAAAAGAAATATGTTCTAAATTTGTACACTGGGAACTAGCAAATGGTAGCTAAATCTAAGTATTTTATATTCATATTGCAAACCATTCAGTAAAAGGCACAACTCCTTAGGATTTATTAAAGTATTTATTATCACAAAATATTAACTACTATCTGTGAATTCTGCATAAAAGTATATTGCTATACTTAATTCTACAAAAAAAATAATCCGCCTATGACTCAACAGCTGTGAAGAGACACCATGACCAAGTCAACTCTGGCAACTCTTATAAAGAAAACACTGAATTGGGGCTGGCTTAGAGTTTCAGAGAATCAGTCCATCATCATCATGGTGGGAATTATGGCAGCATCCAGCAGATTCAGTCCGGGAGAAGAAGCTGAATGTTCTACATCTTGATCAGAAGGCAGCCAAAAGGAGATTGGCTTCCATCGGGAGCCAGTACGAAGCAAGGAGTAGATTAGATTCTTCACTGCAAGGGGCCTGAGCATAGGAGACCTCAAAGCCCACCTACATGGTAATGCACTTTCTTAAACAAGACTATGCCTTCTCCAATAAGGCCACACTTCCTGATAGTGCCACTCGCTATGGCTGAATATCCAAACACATGAATCTACGGAGGGGGCATACCTATTCAAATCACCATACCAATGAAACACATAATTTAGGCAGGATTTTTCATTTTTTAAACAAAAAGTGATGTAATAGACCTTAAGTTAACTTCACAATAATTGTTCCAAGTTTAGATTGTTTAACCAAACAAAACAAATTTAGATTGTTTAACAAAACAAATGGGAAAGCACATTTCCTAATTCAGCACCAGAAGAAAATCCTTTATCTTACAACAATAGAACATAATCAGGTATGGATTTCTAACTGTATGACTGCTCCCTCATTAATTTATTACCCAAATTCTTCCATGACATTCAAATTGCACTTTAAACCCCAATAAAAAAGAAAACATAAGAACAGGATCACACTGTACTATGAAAGGAAGAATAATAACGAAGTCTTTTAACCTTAAATATCCAGCTTAAGACAAGGAGCAGAGTAGGACATTTATCATCTAAATGTCACCATTTGGGTTGGTGAGATGGCAAAGCGGGTAAGAGCACTGACTGCTCTTACAAAGGTCCTAAGTTCAAATCCCAGCAACCACATGGTGGCTCAAAACTACCAGTAATAAGATCTGATGCCCTCTCCTGGTGTGTCTGAAGACAGCTACAGTGTACTTATTTATAATAATAAATAAATCTTTGGGCAGATGCGAGCAGGGACTGAGCAAGCAGAGTCTACCGGAGTGAGCAGAGGTCCTAAAAGTCAATTCCCAACAACCAGATGAAGGCTCACAACTATCTGTACAGCTACAGTGTGTACTCATATACATAAAATAAATAAATAAATCTTTTAAAAAATAAATGTCACCACTTAACACTAGCATAGAAAATATTACTTAAAAGTAATAAATGAGTTGCATTAGATGATTCCAGCCATTCTGTTAAAAGGCATCAACACATAAAATTCCTACCAGCTTGAATCTCATAGAGTCAATTGCTCTGGACATATCATTTCAAGTGATTTGGTAATTCCTTTTAACATCACAAACATAAATCTATCATGGTACATGAACTTCAATATATTTCAGTGTTTCTGGAGCTTACTAAAAATGAAAACATATCCAAGTGAAATGTATTATATACTTATTATAGCTCAAAAAAGTTGGTTCCTAACATGTAAGATAATTCTCTGTTCACTTTCCAGTACATTCTAGAAAATTTCAACTTCTAGGATCTTATTGTACTTTGGAAAGTTAGAGGCAAAACACAGTTTCAAGAATACCAGCATGTGATTATGTTAAATTCACATTGAGTTGCCATTTTTACTACTATATTCAAATAAGATCTTTTTATGGAAATGAATAAAATGTATCCCCCTTAAAAATACAGAATATGATTTGCTTTTTTGGAAAGCAAGAGCTTTGTTAAAATGTTTAACCAGTTTTATTAAAGATTAGTTATTAAAGATTAGTTACTAGTTTATATTAATAAAAGAGAATTTTCTGAAAAGTAGTACTTTTGAAAATGTAACAATGCAAATTTATTTTTAAAATATCCTACCCTAGAAGACCACCTGTGAGTCAATGTACCACAACAGTGGAACAAAGTTGTTCAAATAGAGATCCATTCAACTGAAACATTTATCCATATTACAGCATAGACCTTGAAGTAAATCCTTAAGTCAAGGTTTAAAAGCATTTTAAGACAGGTGTGCTTGCTTTATAGCTGTGTCTTCAATAGATACCTTTCCTCCCCCAAACCATTGAAGTGTAATTGAGATGTTGACTTTATAGTTTTCATTTTCCATTAGCTCTTCCATTTAAAATGTTATCATCACTGGTAATGATTATATTTTATTGGATGTGAATAATATGGTCTAGAAAGTAGGCGGAAAAGGTGAATAAGGGAGCAGTTGTTTTGATGCAGGCTTTATGCTAGAACTTACTCCCTCTTCTTGTCTGAATTGATGGCTCATTTTCCTAATCTTCCTTTAATAAGTGTTAGAAAAGTTAAAGTGATAAAGAGTGAATGCACTTCCACATAGATCACCATTTTTATATCAGTGATATCTTGAAGCATAATTTGCATAAGGTAACACCACATGGGCATGAATAATATTGAAGAAAAGATGTTATGTCTTTATACAATAAACCAGATATTATGGGCAAAGGTGTTTTTGGGGGCTCTAAAACAAGTGATAGGCACCTGAATCCTCAGGAGAACATGTCATGGGGTACCTTTCTGGTGGTGGAGAAGATAAGAGTGGTACATAATATTGCTTTATATAACACTAATAAATTAGATTAGGATGCAATATCATTTGTTGACTTTAGTATTCAAAATGCTGGCAAGAAAGTGATGGGCCAGGAGATAATTGTTCTCTAGTACCCAAATTAGAGGTATCTTCAATATGTGCAAGTATTGATATTGCTATATGCTGTTGAGGAAACCCAAGTGGCTTTCTGCTGAACTAAATGATGTAGATTTATGCATACTTCTGCTGAAGGAGCATCAGTATCCTCAGGAAGCTGACAATAATTGTATCTGTATGATACGTGTCCCATAGATAGTAATGGCATCATGGGGAGGTCTTTGATGGAAAGTGACATTTATGATGGTACATTTTGGTTGGTTCAGAAGCTTTACGGCAACAAATTTCTTCATGCACAGTACATTTCCCAGCTGTTTTATGGTGATAGTTGATATAAACCTAAAGTCTCTTTTAGACAAACATGTTCTCTTGCATCCCTGACCTGTGCAGCAGATAATGATAGAACACCATGTATACTCAATTCTAAGCACAGGATTTCTACAGCCTGGATATACATTACCTCCATGGTTTTCATATGAAGTCGCAACATTACAGCAAAAAAAGAAAAATGCTTTCACAGAATTATTCACCCATAGATTTTAATGAGCAATTGATATTAATTTACCACAGAAATTAACTAGTAAGTCATCCTTTCCCCCAAACTCTTATCTTTGTCTTATACTCCTCCCAAAGGTGTCCAGGGGTTCATTTCACCCTCAGTGGTTTATGTCCTTTGTAGTCACATCATCTTTCTTTATGTTCTTTACAAACAGGCATCTCATTCACAATTCTTGGAGCCTTAGTGTTCCTGGGAGGTTTTCTGCCTTTCTCAGAAATGAGCTTTGAATTTTTTTATTTGTGAATTTCTAAGTCGCCCAACATTCCAGAACCCTGAGCACCTGGCAACCATTAGAGTGTCAGAGCTATAGCTACTAGTGCACATATGCCAAATCTTCAGTACCCAGGACAAGGAAGTAAAGTCAGATCCCTCCAGTGATATGGCTTTAGAATCTAGAGTTTCAACTCTCTTCACCTGCTCTAACCCACAACTATAGAAAGAAGTCAGGACAGAAGTGAAAGTGTTTCATTTACTAAGGCTTCTCTTCAATAGTATAAAGGGAACTGTGAATAACTCTGAAAGCAGTTCAGAATGGTCCTAAGAGTGACTTACTTTTAAACTATCACAGATATGTAAATGGCCTTAAATCATTCACTGTAATGAGATGCCATAGTGTATATATCTGTGTACACGCATATATGTACATAACACATACATATATCTCCTGAAGGTTGTTATGATTTCATAAAAGTATTAATTTTAAATCACCCCTGTCTGCAGGAAAAGAAAATTGAATTAATCACCTAAAATTTAGTGGATATGATAACTATATTGAACTAGACATTTGCTGGTACTTGCTTAGTTTAAAGAATAAGGAGTTGAGGGAAGGGAACGATAATCAGAATATAGTGTATAGAAGGAATCTATTAAAAAGGGAAACAATATTAAGGGCATCAAGATTGCCCAATGGGTAGACACTTGCCACCAATCCTAACAACCTCAGTTTTATCTGTAGAACCCACATGGTAGAAGGAGAGAAACTGATTCCTGCAGGGTGTCATCTGATGTCCACCTATGTGCTCCCTATACACAGAAAATAAACATTAGAAGCATTTATGTCTCATCTCTAAGTATGCCTTGCCTGCAAAGAGAAACTGACTCTCAAAACTAGCAACACATCATATTCTGACTCCTGGTATCTCTATTCCTAAGAGAATAGCACCTGAATATGTTAATTTACCAACTTGTCTGTGATCTATCATACTCTGCAGGAAAGGAAGGAAGAAGGGAGAGAGGGATAGAGGGAGAGGAAAAAGAGGGAGCAAGGGAGGGAGGAGTGGAGGGAGGGAGCTGCCAACACATTAATTAATCAGAGCAAACTTTTAGGTTTCCAGAGATAGAGGTGAACATTAATAGAGTTTAAGTATTGTCTCAGAAGAGAATGTCAAGATAAGATATTAGGAACTAGGATAGGTGATCTTAGGCCATGTCTTGATGAGGCTGCCATCTAATTTGGATCATGTAAGATTTTAGGATATGATATATACAGACTCGAGAGCACAGGGAGTTAAAAAGCGAAGTGAGTTTCAACAAGGAATGTTACTCTTGTTAAATAAACTCTTAATTGGCTTGGGCTTTATTTTTATGAAAGTATTTCATGGAACAAATGGGTAAATTTATCCTCACAATTGGTTAACATAGAAACAGAAAATTATTCCCAGTCCCATTATTGTGTTACATGATGACAAAGAATTATATTGGTTTCAGTACTCAATTACCGTGTTGAAGTGATCATTCTCTTTTATTTTGGCTCTTGCAGACTAAATTGATTTTGGACTACACTGATGGTAAAAACACAACATTCAGAAAGCAAGTTATCAATACTCATCAATGCCCAACTACTGCTGCACTAGCAAAGCTACAATACACTCTGAAATTATTACTGCATCTAAGAAGATGAATGGGTTTTTGTTCCTTGTTTTATTTCACTTTATTACATGACCTACAAAGCACTCCACAGCTATATTTCCCAGCACATTAAAGATTTTTTCTGAAATTGTTCTTTTTACTTATTCTTAAATTTTGTTCCTTTTTCAAGGGCTCAGGTTCTGCTAACACATAATGGTTGCCAATTTAAGCTTAATTAAACAATGTCACTTCTTTGATACCCTCTCCCACTTCATGAACCGTTATAAGGATCTAAACAATGCTACTCTCTCTTTGGGTTTTAGTAATCCACTGGCAGCATCTTCATCTCACATGCAAATCAGTCAGTATGGGTACATCTCAAGTCACCAGAAATACATAGGCCTAACTTATTTCCACACTGACAAATGCATAGTTTCCTTTCAAACCACACCTCTCAATAAGTGTGGAAGGTTTATGTCATTTGGCATTTTGCTGGCTTAAAAATGTTTCTTTTAATAGTTTAATTAACAAATTAATTGTATATCATTATGGGACATAATGTTGTTTCAGTACACATGTGTATTGATCAACTCAAATAAGTTAGGTTGCTCATCATCTCAAACATTTATAATTTCTTCACAATGAGACTCCTTTCCAATCTAATACTTTTTATAATTTTTTAAAATTATCATTATTATTATTTAATCTTCTTTTACAGTCCAGTCTTTATCCTCCTCCCGGTCTACCGTCTGACAGTTCCTCATCCCATTCCTCTTCCTCTGTCTCCAAAAGGGTGTCCCCACCCCACCATCCCACCAGACTTCTCACTTCTTGGGATCTCAAGCCTCTCTAGAGTTAGGTATGTCATCTCTCACTCAGACCAGACCAAGCAAGGTCTGTACATGTCTGAGGCCTCATATCAGCTAGTGTATGCTGCCTGGTCGGTGGCTCACTGTCTGAGAGGTCTTGGGAGTCCAGGTTAGTTGAGACTGCTGTTCTTCCTATGGGGTTTCTCTCCTCCTCTGATTCTTCCAGCTTTCCCCTAATTCAACCACAGCTGTTCCCAGCTTCTGTCTATTGGTTAGGTATACATATCTGCATCTGACTCTTACAGTTGCTTGTTGGGTCTTTTGGAGGGCAGCCATGCTAGGCTTCTCTCTGTAAGCACACCATAGCATCAGACCTTGGAGCCTCCCCTTGAGATGGATACAAATTTGGGCCTGTTACTGAACCTCCTTTCACTCAGGCTCTTCTCCATTTTTGTCCCTGCAGTTCTTTAAAACAGGAGCAATTCTGGGTCAGAGTTTTTGATTGTGGGATGACAACCCCATCCCTCCACTTGATGTCCTATCCCTCCACTGGAGGTGGACTCTACAAGTTCTCTCTCCCCACTGTTGGGCATTTCATCTAAGGTTCCTCCCTCTAACTCTTTTATAATTACCATGAATTATATGACACAGTATTTATTATTAACTCTAATCACTGTGGAGTAGAATCTCAGAGCATATTCCTACTTTCTGACTGTAACTTTGTAACCATCAAGCAAGTTATTCCTATTCTACTTCTCGCCCTGCCCACTAGTAATTACTCTCTTCTGTTTTCTGCTTCTGTGGGCTTGGTGTTCTATTTTATTTTTAATTTTTCATGCACATGTTTTGATTATATTCTTTTCCTCTCCAGACTCCTCCAAGATACCCCTCCCTATCCACCCAACTTTATGTTATTTCTTCTCTCAAAACAAAAGAAACAAAGCAATCTAAAACAAAAAATGAGCAAAAATGGAGTCTTTTATGTCTATTTCTAATTTTATAGGCATATTATAAATGAGGCTTTTGATTATCATTTATTAATTATGTATAAAATAGATTTCACTATAACATTTCATACACATACATATTGTATTCACCCTAATATCTTCCCTTTTGTATGTTGTGTATGTATTTTCATATATGGACAGGCGCACTTGCAAGTGTGGATATATGTATGTGTAGGCTTGAAGCTGAGAGCAGATGCCCTTCACTGTTCCTACTTTAGTTTATTGAAATAGGGTTTCTCACTGAAGCTGGAGCTCACCAGTCCTACTCAGTGCATCTAGTCAGCTTGTTCCCTCCACCCAGGGATATCACTTCTGTTCCCCCAAAGATAGGAAGCTGGCATGCCTGCCCAGCTTTTACATGGGGTCTAGAGATCTGAACTCTGGTCTTCATGCTTCCATGGCAAGCACTAAGTTAGCCACTCAGCCATCTCCCAATTCCTCCATTACTCTCTCTTGTCTAGTTCATATTACCACTGATCCCTTCCCACTTCCTAACATGCCTCCATATTATATTCTTCTGTCTGTCTGTCTCTTTGTCTGCCTCTCTGTCACTGTCTCTGCCTCTCTGTCTTGGTGTGTGTGTGTGGGTGTGGGTGGGTGGGTGTGGGTGTGGGTGTGTGTGTATCCCAACTAGCTTATTCAGGGTTGCTTACAGGAGATGGGTGAGAGGGTATTTATGGGAGCATGGGCAATTAACCAGTGGCTAAAGAAAATGTCTCTCTTTCCCTCAGCTACCACTAACTGCCCAAAGACCCTTTATGAAAGGTGAGTATTTCTTTCTCTTCACTCCCCAGCAATATTAACTGCCTATAAATTCTCAAAGAGAGGCAGAATCTCATGAGCCCCTTCTCCCATCCATGATAGATCATCGAAGGGTCAAATCTCGTGCAAGACTTTTGCAGGTAATCACAGTCGCTGTGTAATGGTAATATCAGGTTCAGGAGACAACATTCCACATGAATCCACCTGTTCCTCAACTCTTAAGTTCTTTCCATCATCACTCCTCGACTATGTTCTATGAACTTTGGAAAGCTTTGTTTACTTTTTGAGACAGGATAATTTTTTTGTATATTTTATTAGATATTTTCTTTATTTACATGTCATATGATTTCTCCTTTCCCAGTTTCCCCTCCAAAAAATAAAAATAAAACAAAAAACAAAAAAAAAACAACAAAAAAAACCCCTGTTCCCTCCCCCCTCCCCCTGCTCGCCACCCTACCCTCTCCCGCTTACTAGCCCTGATATTCCCCTACACTGGGGCACAAAACCTTCACAGGGTCAAGGGCCTCTCCTCCCATTGATGACCTACTTGGCCATCCTCTACTATACACATGCTGCCGGAGCAATCAGTCCCACCTTGTGTACTCCTTGGTTGGTGTTTTAGTCCCTGGGAGCTCTGAAGGTACTAGTTAGTTCCTATTGTTATTCATCCTAAGGGACTACAAACCCTTCAGCTCATTCAGTCCTTTCTCTAACTCCTTCATTGGGGACTCTGTACTCAGTTCAATGGATGGCTGTGAGCCTCTACATCTGTATTAGTCAGGTACTGTTAGAGCCTCTCAGGAGACAGCTATATCAAGCTGGATTGTCCTTCCTTCAGTCTCTGCTCCACAGTTAGTCTCTGCAACTCCATCCATGGGTATTTTGTCCCCCCTTTTAAGAAGGAATGAAGTGTCCACATTTTGGTCTTCCTTCTTCTTGAGTTTCTTGTGGTTTGTGGGTTGTTCTTCATGTATTCTGAACTTCTGGGCTAATATCCACTGATCAGAGAGTGCATACCATGTGTGTTCTTTTGTGACTGGGTTACCTCATTCAGGATGATATTCTCCAGATCCATCCATTCCCCTAAAATTTTCATAAATTCATTGTTTCTAATAGCTGAGTAGTACTCCATTGTATAGATATACCTCATTTTCTGTATCCATTCCTCTGTTGAGGGACATCTGGGTTGTTTCCAGTTTCTGACTATTATAAATAAAGCTGCTGTGAACATGGTGGAGCATGCGCCCTTATTACATGCTAGAGCATCTTCTGGGTATATGCCATGAGTGGTATAGCTGGGTCCTCTGGTAGAACTATGTCCAATTTCAAGAGGAACTGCCAAACTGATTTCCAGAGTTGTTTGCCAGCTTGCAATCCCACCAGCAATGAAGAAGTATTCCTCTTTCTCCACAACTTCTCTGCTGTTGAGACAGGATCTTATTGCACCATGGCCAGCCTCAAAATCTCTATGACCTTCAACTCAGGATCTTCTTGCCTCTACCTTGCAAGTGTTGGAATTTTAAACTCTATCACCACCCATGGCTTATGTATTGTTAGAGATAGAACCCAGTATCTAGTACAGGGTAGCAAGCACTCTACCAAATGAGCTACAACTTTATTCCAACTTTTGCTTTAAAGTAATGGAAATCTCATTACTACAAATAAGTAATTGCAGTTTCTAGTTCAGAAATCCCACCTCCTGGAAATGTCCTCTGTCTTAGTTAGGGTTTCTATTTTTGCAACAAAACATCACAATGGCTGGGCAGTGGTGGCACACGAATTTAATCCCAGCATTTGGGAGGCAGAGGCAGGTGGATTTCTGAGTTCAAGGCCAGCCTGGTCTACAAAGTAAGTTCCAGGACCGCCAGAGATACACAGAGAAACCCTGTCTCGGAAAAAAAAGAAAAAAAAAAACATCAACAACAACCAAAAAGGAAATCACAATGACCAAAAAGCAAGTAGGGAAGGAAAGGTTTTATTTGGCTTACACTTTTACATTGTAGTATATCATTGAATGAAGTCAGGACAGGAACTCAACAGTAGGAATCTGGAGGGGTATTGTTTACTGACTGGGTTTGAATGGCTTGCTTAGCCTGCTTTCTTATAAAACCCAAAACCACCAGTCCAATAATCTCACCACCCACAATGGATTAGACCCTCCCCCATCAACCACTAATTAAGAGAATGCCTTAGAGCCAGACCTTATGGAAGCATTTTCTCAGTAGAGGTTGCCTTCTTTCAGATAACTCTAGTCTGTGTGTCAAGTTGACATCCAGCACACCATAGCCAAAATGAATATCTCTGGTGGGAAAATTTGCTTGTTTTGAGTGGTGAAATCTAACCTGAAAGCCCTTAGTCTTAGTAATTATTATTGGGTAAAACTGTTGATAACATTAAAGGTATTGACCTTACATTTATCCTCAGATTTAAGAATGCATCGTGCTATGCTTGAAAAGTTGTCTTTACTATTAATCTTTATTTAGTCCCTTTAAACAAACAAAAAAAATTAAATTGGTTTCCATTCAGCAATCTCTGTTAGGGCATAGTGGCTCTATCCTTCAATTCTGTTGCTCTTAAAGGTTGCAAGACCTAACATTCAATTGTCAAAAGGGAGATTCAGTATCTGTCAGGCTGTAACAGAGATTGGATAAAGAAAGGTTTAGGATTGGAGATTTAAAGAGATGAACCTTTTAAAATTGCTTGGATTTATGGATGTCTATTAGAATGTGGCTGCCTCTTAAAACAAAAGAATAAAATCTAAATGGAATTGACAATGAAGAGCTACATATTGCACAATGAAGGAGTATGAACATGCACAATTAATAGCACGAAACAGGCTGAAACGTCCCCCTTTAAGCCACATGCCATCTGGCTCAGAAGCAGTCATTCTACTAGACTGACACCAAAGGTCGAAAGGAGCGAGAGCCGTATGTCCCACTGCCAGGCTCCTGGATTTTATTTCTCATTTAAGGGAATCTGATCTGTCATTCCTCTGGCTCCTGTGGGCTTTAAATTCACATAATCAACATATCACTGCCAGAGACTTAGTAATAGCTGAGGCAGTTTAAAGGTGAGTGGAGAATAATCATACTCCCATGCCAGATGCCTTCAGTTCAGCAAAGAAATAAAATGTCCATCTCTGGCTCCAAATGTAAGGCAAATTAGCCTGTGTGAAGGAGCTCGTGCCTCTCTTCTCAAATGAGCTAGTAGCTAAATTTTCCTTCCTGGGAGGGTTGGCCCTTCACAGAAGGTTAGAGCAGTTGTTCTCCAAATGTGGTTCTCGGGACTCTGAGGGTTCTTAAGGCCCTTCCTAAGGGGCCTAAAGGTCACAACTATTTTAATAATAATACCTCCATTTGCCTGTTTCACTGTTTGACATTTGCAGGGTGAAGGAGGGTAGAGTGTGAGTCAAAGCAACAATATCAAGTTATATGGATGGAAGCTACACGGGAAAGGGGGAACACAAGTTTTGTTTAAGAATATTCTTGATGGGGCTCTAAAGATTGTTTATTTCCTTATATCTGAATCCTGAATTATATATCCTGTTCATATTTTGTGTTTGCTTCTCTTCACAAATGAGCTAGTAGCTACATTTAAATCCTAGAAGTAAATGCATAATGCTTGTTTCACTACTTGCTAAACTATGATGATTTTATATTTTTATTTGTGTTTGAGCTTTCAGAATTTTAACTTTTTATTACTTAATGTATTCATTTACATAAATAATCCTTCCTTTCTTTCAAGTCCCTCCCTCACACCTCCCCACTCCCTATACCCCCTCCCTTTCTCCTCATAGAAGAAGAGACCTGCCATGGATTAATAAAAATGGCTATTTTAAGGAAAAGCATTTATGTTCTCAATTTAGCTGGAAGGAAAGTTGTCTTGTCTTTTTCATGGATGTTACTTTTATATGAACGAATTGACAAATTGTGGCAAAATTGAGTATTTTTCAAAAATAAACTAAGGCCAGGTGGTAGTGCACGCCTTTAATCCCAGCACTCAAGAGACAGAGGCAGGTAGATCTTTGAGTTAAAGACCAGCTTGGACTGGATAGAGCTCCAGGACAGCTAGGGCTACACAGAGAAACCCTGTCTAGAAACAAAAACAAAACAAAAACTAAGTAATCCAGTCACTTCAAATAAAATAAACAACAAAATTTATTACCAAGGTTTAAATCAAAGTTTTACAAAGAAAATTGGAATTTTGATAATCTTGTATCTGCAATCATGAGTGCAACAGCTTCCAAGCACTAAAGATTTATCTGATGAGTGATGATTAATAATGAGCTTAATTCTTTTGAAGTTTTATGGTGAAATGTGCCAACATTTGGAAGATCTGTATAAAGCAAACAACCAATATTTTCCAAATATCTATTTACTTGGTACTAGAAAAACAGGAAGGATTATATTTCCCATTTTAGGCCAAAAATAGTGACAGAATGAAAATTCTGATTTTATACTTCAAAATCCATATTGAAACTTACCTTGTTGCATCTTGGTTTACAGTTTCAAAGAACAATATCCATAGTTACTCAAAAGACTAATCAGATATCCTTCCTTCTCCTTTTCTAATAAATGTCAATACAAACTTGGGTTTTCTTGCTCTGTTTCACCAAAAATTAATGTTTGATGCTCTGGGGAAGGGCAATGCCTGGGGAAGGCACTCTCAGAGGTGAAGAAAATGGGGATGGAGTGAAGAACTCAGGGAAGGGGGACCAGCAGAAGGCAACATTTGGGATTTAAATAAAATAATTAATTTTTAAAAATTATTTTTAAAAGACATTAAATTCAAAATCAGGTATGAGGATCCAACCATCTTCTACTGAGCATTAAAGAAACTAGAAAAAATAAACCAAGATGTCTCTGGAAGCATATAATCCCAACTATCAGGGAGGCTGAGGTAGGAGGATCACAAGTTCAAGGCATGCTAAGATTATAGAGTGAGTTCAAGGCCAGCCTGAGAAACTGAGACCCTATCTCAAAATATCTGGTGATATAGCTACGGGGCAGAGTTCTTGCCTAGCAAGAGTAAAGCCCTAAGTTCAGTGCAAACTACCACAGAAATATAAAAATCAATAAATAAAACAGAAGCTGGTAAAAGGGTCGGTGGTTATTTTCTGGTATCCACAGGTTGTCTTCAAACCTCCACACACATACAGGCTTAACAAATTCATAAAAGCTTTTGCATATTATAGTACTTTTAAAAATTCTTTCAATGAATGACATGCATACAAAATTTTTGACAATAAAAAGATAGCAAACTGATCCTCAACTTGAAATACACTGAGAAGCACTGCACAGTTTAGTATAGACAATATAAACTGTAAACATTGCAAACTCAGTGCCTCCAGAATGGATGCTGTGTGGAATGATACTTTTAAGACCATGACCATCAAACTATTTAAAATAAAACTCTAATCACTAATGTCTTTTAAGAGTTCATGAGGCAGGAAAGATGGCAGCTTTACTCCACAGCTATAGACCATCAGTACCTGCTTTCAATATTTCTGTGGCTTTTCCAGATTCTCTTAACTCTAAGGTGTCCTACTTGGAGAAAAAGAACAGAGAGGTCTTTTTTATAATACTAAGGCCAGTTATGAAAAGGGGTTAGCAATAAATAAAAGGAAAAGAAGGTTTAAATGTGGGAGAGCCTAGGTGAATTACTCAATGGCAAATAAAGCCAAGGAAGCTTGTGGCTGAAAAGCTGGACATAGTGGTGCACTTATAATCTCAATGCTGGGGAAACAGAGACAAGGGAAGAGACAAGGTTTACTGGCCTGCTGAGCCTAGTCAAAACTGTGAGCACTGGGTACCAATGAAAGAACCTGGCTCAAAAACAAAAATGGAACACTCCCAGGAGTAACAATCAAGGCTCTCCTTTGGCATGCACCTGTGTGTGAGAGAGAGGAGGCGGGAAGGGAGAAGGGAAGAGAGAGCACACATAAGTGCACACAGAGAGTCAGAAAGGAAGTCGGGAGCACGAAAGGTGCACATTCTCCACCTGGAGAACAGAAGGGCAGGACTCATGATGATGAGATAGTTGTCTTTAGTTACAGAAAGGACTGTGCTGGAGAGAGGAAACTTGGTTCTCCTCCCATCTGTCCAAAGGCAGACCAAGGGCTTAGTTACAGCATTGGAGATTTACATAACATCAAAGAACTTCTTGAACAAATATAGAAATGGGTTTCAGAGGGTTTTCATGTAATTGCCTTTTCACTAGATGGCTAAAAATAGTATAGTTTCTTAACAGCCAGAAGACCAGGAGGTATTCTGTGGACAAGCAGGAAATAAGCTTTGCTTGTCACCCATCTTCTTGGACAATTTCATAAACACACACACACACAAACACACACACACACATATATACATATACACATACATATTATATATATACATATATATATAATATATATATATAAGTTAATAAAGCCATTGACCCAGTGGCCACCAGCACACTTAGAGTTATAATAATTCCAAAAGCCATAGAGGCAATTTCTGACAAAATGATATCCCAGGCAGTCTCAAAATTGTTTCTTTAACTAAAGGGTTGCATGGATGGTTTTTAATTAGGATGGATTAATGCAGTGTTCCCATCTATAGAAACCTAAATTAAAAGGAAGGAAAAGCAATGATGTAATTTGCAGGGGGAAATAGCCTCTTCACCCTCTCATTGCTAAATATAACTCTGAGAAAGAGGGAAATTTGTATAAAAATATTGTCATTCACTATATACCCTAATAATTTTTGTATTTAAAACCTCAAAGATGTCACATAGCTTTACAGTGTTTGAAGGCATATATATCATGTGCATGTCTATGCATATAATCATGCACATGCACAGATTGTATATGACAGTATTTGTATATATACATATACATATATTTATACGTATAAATATATATATACATATACATTTATACATATATATACATATATATATATATGTATATATATATACACACACCCTGCTTTTTCAGTTTCCACAATGTCATTATCAGAGGATTATTCAGGTAAATTATCTATGTCCTCCCTTCTACTTCATTTGGTAAAAGCAGGAATCTTGCACATTAATATATAAGATAACCTTCATAAGCCTACACTATAAAATGTGTCCTTGGATTTTTATTCTAAGAAGCTAGAAGAAGCAATTGGAAGGCTTTTTTTTTTCCTTTGTCACAGCATCATCATTTGATGTATCCAACTGTAGCAAAGCATTAAAGAGGAAAAGACAGAAATAAAACTGAATGCTTTTTATCATCAAAGAAGAACCCTACCAACTTTTACTAGGAAAAAAAAAAGACCATGTCCACACATTAATTCCAGACCCATCAATTACCAATTCTTGTCAGAAAAATTCTGTCTTGATGATTCTCACATCTGTCCTCACTTGTCTCTCCCAAACCATCATCAAATCCTATCTCATAAGCATTACTTCAACAGCCTCCTAGCTGAAACCCCAGCCTTTAGCCTCCTTTGTCTCCAACTACTCTCTCTCATACTACCATCAACACGTGTTGATTAAACAGAAAACAAATCATGTCGACAATTCAATTTAAATTATTCATTTGTTCACAGATGCCTACAAGAACCAAACAAATTCAACATTTTAGTATTTGCTAGCTAGTTAGAAATTAGCAGACTCACAGATCATTGAAGATTGATCCATCCTCCCTAATCAGTTTTGGGTCCCACCTCCTGTGTCATGGATAATACATTAATTTAAGAAAAGGGAAGTATCTCAATTGACCCTTTTTAGAATTTGAAATACCATGTGAAAAGAGGGAAGAGACAAGTACACTAGCCTGGCCAGAGTTTAATCATTGCAACCCAAGTAAAAAAGCCAGATAAAATGGCATTCATCTGTAATTCTAGCACTCTTTCATCAAGGCAGGAGGCAGAATAGTAGGCCAGAAGCTCACAGACCAGCTAGCCTAAGGTTTGCAGAGCAGTAGCTGAAATAAGAAAGATTGAAAAGGAGAACCAACTTCCCAAAAGTTGTCCTTTGACCTCTACCTATACATACACATGAACAGACAGACCCTCATTTGCATACACACACACTCAATTAACATTTTTTAAGGATTTATTTTATGTGTATGAGTGTTTGTCTGGATATTTGTACATGTACCCCATGTATGTCTGGTGCGTGTCAAGGGCAGAAGAAGGTATCACTTCCCCTGAAACTGAAATTATAGATGGTTGCGAGCCACCATGTGGGTGTTATGAACAGAACCCCAGGCCTATGCAAGACCAGAAAATATTAACTGCCAAACCACCTCTTCATCCTCATAATTTTTTTTTAAAAAAGAAGGATATTTCCTCCTGGTAAACATGGCTGTTTTATACATTTATTTTATTTTTTATTTAATTCTTTTTAACCTACTTTGTTATATGATTTTGATCAAAAGAACAGGATCCAAGTTAGGGCTTTGGCCCTGGGTTCAGACATGAGATTATAAACTTAAGAGATCCTAAGATTATTATCTAACTATGGGGGACTTTTGGGTAAAGAACAAAGCCATAGAATTGCCTCCTTCCTTAAGAGTTCACCCAAATAAACCTGTCAGTCATCTGAAGAGGAAAGTACCCCTCAAGAAAGCTATCTGTTCTAGAGATCATAGGAAAACAGGATGAAGTACAACTAAGCATTGTAGGTCAGCACAATGGTTTCTCTGAAAGTAGGTTGCCCCGTGAGGATGTTCTCCTCCTTTGCAATAAGTGGTCTTTTTGGTCATTGCTCAGTCTCACCCTTTGAAAATGTCTCATTTCATTATGTAGTCAGCCCGAATGGCTTCTACACTACACCTGTCTGAAATCATTTAACAGAAATTACAAGGATCAGGGAACTGAGAATCCAGAGTGCTATCCAAGAAACAATGCCACTTCAGGGCTGTTCCTATCAGGCACATCTGCCAAACTTTTGCTTATCACTAGCCACTTCTCTGCCACTCTTCAAACTCTCACTTCAGTTTCCCAGTGGTGTTATTTTGGTTTTTGTTGTTTTCTTGACTATACTTTCTGCAAGGCTGAATTCTCTGTCCAAACTCTCAGCTCTCTACTTGCTTTCCTGGCTACCTACCATTCATGCTAGAAAACTCTGCTCTAAGGATACAGGTGACTGAGCACTGGCATGCTTGTTTAATATAGACAAAGTCCAGTGGTTCCATCCCAGCAGCACAGAAACAAACAAAACACTAATGTTCTCTTTTATGTTTTCCAGGAAAGCTAGGTCCTCACACCAAGTCTAGTATCTTACCTGCATTTCATTAACAAGTGTGAGACTGCCTAAGAATGTCAACAAAATTAGTGCCCAAATGAGAGGGAAAATATTCTCGAAAGAATTCAATACTCATTATTTCCTTTAAAAGTTTCGAAGAAGTTACTATTTGGAACAAAAATCAGAACTTATTGGAGTTTGTGTTTCTGTTCATTTAAAAATATTATTGGTGAAGTATAGTGTAGAGTAGCTATTTCCTCCTAGCTTAACATGACAATCACCATCATGAAACAGAGATGTTGTGGTCATCTATAGAACTTTATCATTAAATACAGTGAGCAGCTAAGTCTATGGTAAAGAAATTGAGACTATTAACTAGTGAAAGGATTGAAATCCGAGACACCAGTCACCATTCTCTCATGTCCATAGTATTGCTGTATAGGAGGTGGAAGGTGGGAAGTTTTTACTGATGTAGGTTTCCTCTAGTCAGATACGCTGGGAATGAGACTTCCTGGTGATATATTTTTACGATGTCCATGTTCTTGTGAATAATCATGAGAAACATATTGCTTCCCCAATGTAGACCTGGATGGAATCCTTTCTTTGGTCTGTTGGTACCCTTTTGGGCTGGGATAAATAGATACATATCTTTACAGCTCCCACAAGAAAACTCACACAGTAACATATGTAAGTGAGATCATGAAGTATGTTCTGTTGCTTTGTTTATGTTTGTGAGAAACATTACAGCTCCCACAAGAAAACTCACACAGTGACACATATGTAAGTGGGATCATGAAGTATGTTCTGTTGTTTTGTTTATGTTTGTGAGAAACATAATGCTGCATGCAACTGTAATTTGTTAATTGCATAGTCCTTATTTGCTTTATTCTGATGCTAATAGGCATTTGAATCCTTCCCAATTTTAGGCTCTTGAAAATGGTGTTTCTACATTTCTGACAATCATAACTGAATACTTCATTCAGGTATATATTAGGTTGAACAATAAAAATTTGACATATTCAGCCATTTTTTTGCCTAGTAAAATGACAACTAGAAATGGAATAGCAGGATCATAAGATGCATGTTTATTCCTTGTTGGAGATATTGTCAAATACGTTACTGGTTCTCTTTTTGGCCTTCTTGTTAAGCTCTGTCAGAGGAATTCAAAAAAGATACAGAATGTAATGTTGGATATAGCTTATTACATAACAACATAAGGCACTTTCAACAGTTAGAGTAGTCAGTGAGCAAAGTGGCATTGCAAAAGGGGAAAACATTCCTCATGGGTGAGAGTAGACAATGGCCAGAGAAATCATTGTCCTGAAATAAATAGTCAGGCTTTATACAATTTCTCTCAAAGGCTGAGAACAGATTTGTCATTCAAGTGATTGACAGACCCATCTAGATTAACTCTTTTAAAGATTTATTCTCTCTTCTCCTGTCTTCTCTCTTCTTCCTCCCTCCCTCCCTCCCTCTCTCCCCATCTCTCTGGCCCATTGTGTATGTGTGTATGCACGTGTGTGTGTGTGTGTGTGTGTGTGTGTGTGTGTGTGTGTGTGTGTGAGAGAGAGAGAGAGAGAGAGAGACAGAGACAGAGACAGAGACAGAGACAGAGACAGAGAGAGAGTATGTGTCCTCAGAGGCCAGAAGAAAGCATCAGATCCCCTAGAGCTGGAGTTACATGTATTTGTGAGCCATCCAACAGGGGTGCTGGGAACTTTATTTTGGGCCTCTGTAAGAGCAGCAAGCCTTCTTAACCACTGAGCTATTTATCCACGTACTAGGTTCACCCTTAAGGAAAGAAACAATGATATGTCTTTGTTCTTAACCAGAAAGCCCCTGGTATATATCAACTTTGTAATCTTTGGCAGTACAGAAAGTCATATCTCAATACAAAGCCAGAATTATAACTCACATCTAATTGTTTTAGCCAAAAATCATATCACAGAAGAGATTTTTTTAAGGAAGAAGAATACAAAAAGAAATCTATAAAAATAGTCCTGCTTTACAAGAAAGCCTTCTCATAATGGAGCTCAAGAAAGTTCTGCTGTCTTCCCCTTCTTTCCCCTTGTTTTCTCTAATATTTACCATTTCAGATGTTACTTTAAACCTTAAAGAAAATTAAAAACAATGGCTTCATAAAATTCTTAGGTAAATGGATGGAACTAGAAGATATCATCCTGAGTGAGATAACCCAAACACAAAAGAACACACATGGTATGGACTCACTGATAAGTAGATACTAGCCCAGAAACTCTGAATACCCAAAATACAATTCACAGACCACATGAAGCTCAAGAAGAACGAAGACCAAAGAGTAGGTCCATAGGTCCTTCTTAGAAAGGGGTCAAAATACCCAAGGGAGAAAATACAGAGACAAAGTGTGGAGCAGAGACTGAAGGAAAGACTATGCAGAGACTGCCCCACCTGAGAATCCATCCCATATACAGACACCAAACCCAGACACTATTGAGAATGCCAAGAACTGTTTGCTGACAGGAGCCTGATATAGCTGTCTCCTGAGAGGCTCTGCCAGAGCCTGACAAATACAGAGGTGGATGCTTGCACCTACCATAGGACTGAGTACAGGGTCCCCAATGAAGGAGCTAGAGAAAGGACCCAAGGAACTGAAGGGTTTGCAGCCCCTTAGGATGGACAACAATATGAAATCAATCAGTACCCCCAGAGCTTCCAGGGACTAAACCACCAACCAAAGAGTACACATAGTGGGACCCATGGCTCCAGCTGCATATGTAGCAAAGGATGGCCTTGTTGGGCATCAATGGGAGGAGAGGCCCTTGGTCCTTTGAAAGCTTGATGCCCCAGTGTAGGGGAATGACAGGCCA
>NC_045030.1:150462535-150464306 GCF_008632895.1 Mastomys coucha
GGAAAAAAAAAAAAAAGTATCTACCTAACAAAATAGTTTACCATGTCACTATTCCAATTTGTACTCCCACCTTTAATAAATGAGAGTTGTGTTTGTTTCAGTCCTTCTGAGGAGGAAGGTGAGTTTAACTGGGCCACACTGAGGCCATCATTTGTGCTTCCTTCAGGACTAGTGAAGCTGTGTACATTTCACATCTTTGCAATTTACATATCTTCGATGGAGAATCTTAAGTCATTTGCCCAACTTTCTATTGGTTCACTACCTCATTCATTTTTATTACTATTTTGATTTCACAGTTGAAGGTGTCATAATTTTTTCATTGCTTAGATCTATAAATATTTTGATTCAGTACTGTCCCCAAAGAACTGTGTTTGACTCTATTCAATTATGTATTACAGTATTGAAGTTTTATTTACATATCTTCTCTGAAATACTAAGTAATTTGGGGGTTGTTGAATAATTTAGAACTACAAGTATTATTCACCACTGTACTTATAACTCAAGTTTAATATCTAAAAGTGATCAATAAATATTTGTCCAGTTTACTGAAATACACTTTACATTATATTATCCCTAAATGTGTGTGGACTCTATTCATTTGTATGAAGCTTATTCCAGCATTGCAAATGGTATGAGTGAAGCAGAACACTCTGCTCCTGCCCTACTATGCCACAAAAGAATGACAGTAGTTACAAATGTACAAAGTTCAGAGGCAGATGGTGGAAGAAGTTTTCTCTGAAAATAAGTGAATACAAAGTATTAAAAAATAAATATAGCTCTCCGCTTTGCCTGCTTGCCTTGTGGGACTGAGCAACGGCTAGATCCTTGGACTTCCATTCACAGCTGCTGATGACCATTGTTGGGAGTTGGACTACAGACTGAGAGAGAGCGGATCCACATCCCTCTCTGCCCCTTTCCTGCATGCAGAGAGCTTGCCTCCAGGGAGTGCTTCAACCCAGAGACTCAGGACCAGCCAGGAAGCAAAGGCCTCAGAAGTGGCAGGGCAGCCAGCGCAGGATCCTCTCTACCTCCATCTACACCTAAGAGGAACAGCAGATCCACAGCCCTCTCTGCAACTTTCCTGCAAGTGGAGAGCCTGTCTCCAGGGTTTGCTCTGACCCCATGACTCAGGAGGGATGAACACTCCAGAGCCCTCTGCACACGGGTCTTACCAGGGGAGAGCTGATCTCCCAGAACTGCTGACACAAGCTTGCAGACCCACAGAAGGAACAAGCTCCAGCCGGAGACAGCAAGAATATCTAACACCAGAGAACAACAGATGGTGAAAAGCAAACCCAAGAATCTTACCAACGGAAACCAAGACTACTTGGATTATCAGAACCTAGTACTCCCACCACAGCAAGTCCTGGATATCCCAAAACACCAGAAAAACAAGATTTGGATCGAAAATCATATAGCACGATGATGATAGAGGAATTTATGAAGGACATGAATAACTCCCTTGAAGAAATACAGGAGAACACAAGTAAACAGGTTGAAGCCCTTAAAGATGAAACACAAAAATCCTGTAAAGAATTACAGGAGAACACGAGTAAACAAGTTGAAGCCCTTAAAGAAGAAACACAAAAGATCCCTTAAAGAACTACAGGAAAGCACAATCAAACAGGTGAAGGAACTAAACAAAACCATCCAGGATCTAAAAATGGAAGTAGAAACAGTTAAGAAATCACAGAGAGACAACCCTGGAGATAGAAATCCTAGGAAAGAAGTCAGGAACCATAGATGCAAGCATCACCAACAGAATACAAGA
>NC_045030.1:150465468-150469570 GCF_008632895.1 Mastomys coucha
AAGGAGGGACATTTCATATTCATCAAAGGTAAGATCTACCAAAATGAACTCTCAATTCTGAACCTCTACACTCAAAATGCAAGGGCATCTACATTCATAAAAGAAACTTTACTAAGGCTCAAAGCACACATTGCACCGCACACAATAATAGTGGGAGACTTCAACACCCCACTCTCTGCAGTGGTCAGGTCATGGAAAAAGAAATTATACAAAGACACAGTGAAAATAACTGAAGTTATGAAACAGATGGATTTAACAGATATCTATAGAACTTTTTACCCTAAAACAAAAGGATATAACTTCTTCTCAGCACCTCAGGGTACCTTTTCCAAAATTGACGATAAAATCACAAATCAGGCTTAAACAGATAAAAGAAGATTGAAATAATTCCTTGCATCCTGTCAGATCACCATGGACTAAGGCTGCTCCTCAATAACAACATAAACAATAGAACGCCCACATACACATGGAAGCTTAACAATACTCTACTCAATGATAACCTGGTCAAGGAAGAAAGAAAGAAAGAAATTAAAGACTTTCTAGAGTTTAATGAAAATGAAGCCACAACATACCCAAACTTATGGGACACAATGAAAGCAGTCCTAAGAGGAAAACTAAAAATTTTAAGTGCCTCCAAAAAGAAACCGGAGAGAGCATACACCAGCAATTTGACAGCACATCTGAAAGCTGTAGAACAAAAAGAAGCAAATACACCCAAGAGGAGTGGAAGGCAGGAAATAATCAAGCTAAGGGCTGAAATCAACCAAATAGAAACAAAAAGAACTATACAAAGAATCAACCAAACCAGGAGCTGGTTCTTTGAGAATATCAACAAAATAGATAAACCCTTAGCAGATTAACTAGGGGGCACAAAGACAGTATCCTAATTAACAAGATCATAAATGAAAAGGAAGACATAACGACACTGAGGAAATCCAAATTGGAAAGCCTGGATGAAATGGACAATTTTCTAGACAGATATCAGGTACCAAAGTTAAATCAAGATCAGATTAACAATCTAAACAATCCCATATCTGCTAATGAAATAGAAACAGTCATTAATAGTCTCCCAACCAAAAAAAAAGCCCAGAATCAGTGCAGTTTTATCAGACCTTCAAAGAAGACCTAATACTAATACTCCTCAAATTATTCCACAAAATTGAAACAGAAGGTACTCTACCCAATTCATTCTATAAAGTCACAATTACACTTACACCTAAACCACACAAAGACCTATCAAAGAAAGACAACTTCAGACCAACTTCCCTTATGTATATCGATAGAAAAATACTCAATAAAATTCTTGCAAACTGAATCCAAGAACACATAAAAAAAGATCATCCATCATGATCAAGTAGGCTTCATCCCAGGAATGCAGGAATGGTTCAATATACTGAAATCCATCAATGTAATTCACTATGTAAACAATCTCAAAGAAAAAAAAAACATATGATCATCTCATTAAATGCTGAGAAAGCATTTGACGAAATTCAACACCCCTTCATAATAAAAGTCTTGGAAAGATCAGGAATTCAAGGCCCATACTTAAACATAGTAAAAACAATATACAGCAAACCAGTAGCCAACATAAACTAAATGAAGACAAACTTGAAGCAATCCCACTAAAATCAGGGACTAGACAAGGCTGCCTACTCTCTCCCTACCTATTCAATATTGTACTTAAATCCTAGCCAGAGCAATTAGACAAAAAAGGAGATCAAAGCGATACACATTGGAAAGGAAGAAATCAAATTATCACTATTTGCTGATGATATGATTGTATACTTTAGTGACCCCAAAAATTTCACCTGAGAGCTCCTAAACCTGATAAACAACTTCAGCAAAGTAGCTGGATATAAAATTAACTCAAGCAAATCAATGGCCTTCCTCTACACAAAGGATAAAGAGGCTGAGAGAGAAATTAGGGAAACAACACCCTTCACAATAGTCACAAATAATATAACATACCTTGGTGTAACTCTAACTAAGCAAGTAAAAGATCTGTAGGACAAGAAATTCAAGTCTCTGAAGAAGGAAATTGAAGATCTCAGAAGATGGAAAGATCTCCTATTCTCGTGGATTGGCACAATTAATATAGTAAAAATGGCCATCTTGCTGAAAGCAATGTACAGATTCAGTGTAATCCCCATCAAAATTCCAACTCAATTCTTTACAGACTTTGAAAGAGCAATTTGCAAATTCATCTGGAATAACAACAACAACAACAACAAAAAAAAAAAAAACAGGATAACCAAAACTATTCTCAACAATAAAGGAACCTCTGGTGGAATCGCCATCCTGGACCTTAAGGTGTACTACAGAGCAATTATGATAAAAACTGCATGGTATTGGTACAGTGACAGGCAGGTAGATCAATAGAATAGAATTGAAGACCCAGAAATGAACCCATGCACCTATGGCCACTTGATCTTCAACAAAGGAGCTAAAACCATCCAGTAGAAAAAAGACAACATTTTCAACAAATGGTGATGGCTGAACAGTCAGTTAGCATGTAGAGAATGCAAATTGATACATTCCTATTTCCTTATAAAAAGCTCAAGTCCAAGTGGATCAAGGACCTCTACATAAAACCAGACACACTGAAACTAATAGAAAATAAAGTGGGGAAGAACCTTGAGCACATAGGCACAGGGGAAAATTTCCTGAAGAGAACGCCAATAGCTTCTGCTCTAAGATCAAGAATTGACAAATGGGACCTCATAAAGTTGCAAAGCTTCTGTAAGGCAAAAGACACTGTCAATAGGACAAAATATCAACCAACAAATTGGGAAAAGATCTTTACCAATCCTATATCTGATAGAGGGCTAATATCCAATATATACCAAGAACTCAAGAAGTTAAAGACTCCAGAGAACTATTAAAAATGGGGTTTCAGAGCTAAACAAAGAATTCTCAGCTGAGGAATACCAAATGGCTGAGAAGCACCTAAAGAAATGTTCAACCTCCTTAGTTATCGGGGAAATGCAAATCAAAGCAACCCTGAGATTCCACCTCACATCAGTCAGAATGGCTAGGATAAAAACCTCAGGTGACAGTAGATGGTGGAGAGGTTGTGGAGAAAGAGGAACACTCCTTCATTGCTGGTGGGATTGCAAGCTAGTACAACCACTCTGGAAATCAGTTTGGCAGTTCTTCCGGAAATTGGACATAGTATTACCAGGGGACCCAGCTATATCACTCCTGGGCATATACCCAGAAGATGCTTCAACATGTAATAAGGACACATGCTCCACCATGTTCATAGCAGCCTTATTTATAATAGCCAGAAACTGGAAACAACCCAGATGTCCCTCAGCAGAGTAATGGATACAGAAAATGTGGTACACCTATACATTTCCCTAAGAATAATGAAATTCTTAGGGAAATTGATGGATCTGGAGAATATCATCCTGAGTAAGGTAACCCAATCACAAAAGAACACACATGGTATGTACTTACTGATAAGTGTGTTATTAGCCCAGAAGATTGGAATACACAAAGTAAAATCCACAAACCACAAGAAACTCAAGAAGGAAGACCAAAGTGAGGAAGACCAAAGTGTGGATACTTCATTTCTTCTTAAAAGAGGGAACAAAATACCCATAGAAGGAATTGTAGAGACTAACTAGGAGCAGAGACTGAAGGAAGGACAATCCAGAGACTGCTCCACCTGGGAATCCTTCCCATATTCAATCATCAAAACCAGACACTATTGTGGATGCCAGCAAGTGCTAGCTGACAGGAGCCTGATATAGCTGTCTCCTGAGAGGCTCTGACAGTACCCGACTAATATAGAAGTAAAGGCTCACAGCCATCCATTGGGCTGAGTTCAGGGTCCACAATGAAGGAGCTAGAGAAAGGACCCAAGGAGGTAAAGGGCTTGCAGCCCCTTAGGAAGAACAACAATATGAACTAACTAGTACCCTCAGAGCTCTCAGGGACTAAACAACCAACTAAAGAGTACACAGGGTAGGACTAATGGCTCCAGCAGCATATGTATAGCAGAGGATGACCAAGTTGATCATCAATAGAAAGAGAGGTCCTTGGCCCTGTGAAGGTTCTATGCCCCAGTATAGGGGAATGCCAGGGCCAGTAAGCAGGA
>NC_045030.1:150470341-150486916 GCF_008632895.1 Mastomys coucha
CTCTGTGTGTGTGTGTGTATGTGTGTGTATGTGTGCATGTGTGCATGTGTGCATGTGTGCATGTGTGCATGTGTGTGTGTGTGTGTGTGTGTGTGTTGCTAGGGTTGGAACCTAGAGCATTCCTCATGATAGACCACTAGGTTACAACCTCAGCCCAATACATTTTTACTGGAATGCTATTTATAGTACACTAAAGTACACGCTCACCTCCTTTGATCAAGTAACTTTATTCTTAACTAGTCTAAAAAAAGAAGAGGAAAGGAGGAAAGCATATAAGCTAAAATATTTATCTCTATATTATGGCATGGGAAGATGAAATTAAGAACATCTAACAATAAAAGATTAACTATGACTAGGTTACCTCAAAGAGCACACATGTTTTGTACTCATTGATAAGTAGATATTAGCCAAAAAGCTAAGAATACCAACAATACAATGCACAGACCATATGAAGCTCAAGAAGAAGGAAGACAAAAGTGTGGATGCTTCAGTCCTACTTAGAAGGGAGAACAAAATAATCATGGGAGATAGGTAAAGGGGAGAGGTTTTTGGGAGGGAGTGAGGAGGGAGAGGAGGAAAAGGTGGCCAGGATCAGGTGTAGGAGGAGACAGAGGAGATGTATAGAGGGTCAGGAAATTGAACAGAGGTGTGTAGCAATGGGGTATGAGGAACTGGAGGTAGCCACCAGAAAGTCCCAAATGCCAGGAAAGCAAGAGGATCCCAGGACTCAACAGGAATGACATTAGCTGAAATACCCAACAAAGGAGAAAGAACGTATAGAGATCATATCCAGGTATGGCCCCCAGTTGAGGGATGGGGCCACCCACCCATCTCAAAACTATTAATCCAGAATTGTTCCTGTCTAAAGGAGATACAGGGACAAAGTATGGAGCAGAGACTGAGGGAAAGGCCATCCAGGGACTGCCCCACCTGGGGATCCATCCCATCTGCAGATACTAAGTGTTTTTTAGTAGTCTGAATGACCATGAGTTCACTTCCCTCCTCACACCATCTCATGTTTCATCCTTCCAGATCCTCAGTTGACCACCCTTAGCAGACTTACTCTGATGCAAATGACTTAGGGTCATTTTCACTCTAGGGTATTTGTACTTAGTTCTACCTCCATCTTGGAGGCTCTTGTCTGAGAGATTGTCTTTGTTCAAATATCTTCCTACTTATTCTGTCTAAATTTCTAATATCCCAACCTACATACATTCTAACTTCCTTCCCGTTTCCTATAATAATTATTACCATCAATTAAATCATATTTTCACTCATTTCTTGTTTTCTTAGAGAATAGACTTTACAAGGTTAAGGCCTTTTAACTGTTTTGTTTGTCACAATGTTCCCAGCACCTAAATTATGAGGCACATAGTAATGACATATAAGTTGACTCAGCATATTTTCAAGGACCTTTAACATGTTAGACACTATTCCACATGCTAGAAATAATAGTAGCAAATAAAACAAGTACCCACTTTATGAAACTTACAAGATAGTAGAAGAAAACAAACAATAGGAAGGAAGAAAGGGAGGAGGGATGCTAAAAAAAAAAGGGGGGGGTTAAGAGGCAAACAGAGAGAAGAGGAAGGGAGGAGAAAGAAAATTTAGTAACTATGGTTAGATCCAGGAAGTGGTTAGATCCAAGTAAAGTGACAGTCATTATAGATAAGAGCCTTGTAATAAATGGAGTTACATTAAAACACACACACACACACACAAATAATTACAAGCACAGCAACAAAATACCTGCAACTTAGAAGACAGAAGAAGGCTTCATAATGTAAGAGAGGGAGAAAGAAGCCCAGTGGACCTCGAGGAAACTGTTTTGAGTTTTATTGTAAATTCAATGAAAAGAACAACAAAGGGTTTTCAGGTAAAGCAACGACAGTGCCATTATAAAACTTTTGTTTTGGAAGTTGGAATCCAAAAGTCACCAACTTCCTGGATTAATCAACATGAAATACAGCAACTAGCACTATGTCTCATACATTGGTGGGCAGACATTAAATGATGGATAATTTTCCTTTATTCTTAAACAACCTTCATACATATTACTAATGGCCCAGGTTAAGCGGAGTGACTTTGGTTTGTGGAATATTTTTTTTTTTTTTTGAGGAGGAGGAAGGGATTTATTTGGCTTACACTTCCAGGTCACCATTCATCATTGAAAAAGTCAGGGCAGGAACCCAAGCAGGAACCATGGGAGAATGCTGCTTGCTGGCTTGGTCTCTAACTTGCTCACAGGCTTATGCTTACCTAGCATAATTATCCATCTTAGGACCTGCTTAAGTTAGTGCTGCCTACAGCAGGCTGGGTCCTCCTGTATCAGTCAGTAATCAAGGCAATATAGACATATGGTTTGTGGAATAATCTTAATATACTAAATGCCTTGAAATGCTTTTCATTCAGTGGCACAGTTACAATAAAATTGGCACACTGGGTGTTCTAAATAAGAATTTCATTTTTTTAATTTACTTTTTACTTACTCGTTTTACATCTCAATCACTGCTCCCCTCAGTCACCCTTTCCCACAATCCTTCCCTATCCCCTTCTCCTCTGTGCAGATGGGAGCCCCTGGGTATCCCCCCACCCTGGCACTTCAAGGATCTGTGGGGCTAGGCATATCCTCTCCTACTGAGGTCAGAAAAAGCAGTCTAGCTAGGAAAACATATCCCACTCCACATGCAGGCACCTGCTTTTGGGATAGCCCCCACTCCACTTCTTTGGGATCTACATAATGGCCAAGCTGCACATCTGGTACATATGTGCAGGAAGGCCTAAGTCCACCACCTATATTTTCTTTGGTTGATGATCCCATCTCTGAGAGTCCCAAGTGTCCACGTTGTTTGATTTTGTTGGTCTTCCCTTGAAGTTCCTATCCCCTTAGGGGCCTACAGTCCTTTCTCCTATTCTTCCATAAGAATCCCCAAGCTCCATCCACTGAATGATTTGTTCTTAAAAAGACTTTTGATTGATTTCTTCCCAACAAGCTATGTACATTTAAATCCAACTCAATCAGCACTTGAGTCTGTGTAAACACACAAATGAGAGTTGAAATGTGAGTCTCTGAGGACTGAGCTAGGCCATTGTTGATAAAGTAAAACTTTCCTCTAGAGTATTCATGACAAATCTCCTCTAGCATTCCCCTAGATGTGCCCCATGCAGCCATGGAAGGTGGACAGATACATTTTTTCATCTGAAATGACTTCTCCATGGGTTATCTTCTATATGTCTTCAGGAGAAGCAACAACAACAAAAAGTTTATTCTTGTTTTGATTAAAATAACTAAAAATAGGTCAGTATATAATATATATATATATATATATATATATATATATATATATATACAATATTCAACAATGTAAGGAATCTTTAAACCCTAAGAGATGGTACTGGATAAAAGCAATTATTCAGTATAGAATGTTTCCTCTAGAAGCAATTTCTTTCAAAAACCAAAATATATATTTACAGTTAAATGTAGGGGACAAATGTAGATCTACTCTCCTTCCCATAAAATGATTATGTATTTATGAGTGGGTATGTAGGTGTATTTGTAGAGAAAAAAATCAAGAGAGAGAAAGAGAGAAAGATTTAGTAGAAAGTATAGATCCCACATGGACAAATAATAGACACCCTACTAGAAGGCAGTGGGTTTGTCCTCTAAAACAACAGAAGGCCTCAGAAATCAGAAACTTATTAACAGTTCTGGTCAGAATGATTGGTAGGGATAAAAACAAGGTTATGCCCTTAAAGCCCCTCATATACCTTTAGCAGTATTGTAAAGTTTTGTTCTCTGGCTAAAATGACCTGGAGACAACATGAATGTATGAGACTGGGCTGCATACAATCACAGGGCTGGGCACAGGTAGATTTGTGGAACTGCATTAAGGGTATACCCCAACTTGTAAATATTATTACATAATATATAATTAAGGCACTTAGTTTAAATGCAGCATGTTGTACATTCTCAATAAACAGTAGCAAGCATTATCACTATGGAGCACCTTCTGAATTTCTTCTTGAAGGACTCAAGGTAGAAACTACCATTAAATATAAAATATCATACACTTATTCCATTATTTTTAAGAGAATATTATAGAAGCATAACTTATAATCTTCAATAAGTCACAAAATTATGGTTGTCAACATCCCTCAATGTCCAATACAGTATTAGAGAATAGACTCTGGACAAAACTGACTAGTTCTGCCTCCTCCAATTGCTAGCATGGATGGTCTTAGTGAGTCCCAGAAGTCTCCTTCACCTGTACAGTGAGAATATTAACTATCTGCATGATTGCTGTGAAGACTGGCTATAGTGCAGACAAGGCCCTAGCAGAGTACCTTTACTATAATGTGAGTCAACAAACAGAGGCCATTTTCATTATAATTATTAGGCAAAAAGAAATCCACAAGCACTCATTAAAAATGTGCTTAATTTCAGGATAGGTGTGTTCAGGGATAATTCTGTTACACATCAGATGTCATGGTATTTACTAGTTATCTCTTACCTATGTCCCAATTCCATTTGCCTCCAAAACAGTTTGTACATTAACCCAATACACTTTTGAAGTAATAAACTATGGTTTTCTTTTTCTCAGAAAATCTGCTGATACTTTAGTCAAATTCTAGTGTACATATTATACAATATTTAAGATAGCTTTAATTATGAAATCTTTTTTAGACAGTTTCATATTGCCTAAAGTGGTTTTCAACTTTCCTAATGCTGCAACTGTTTCATATAGTTCTTCGAGTTGTAGTGACCCTCAACCATAAAATTATTTTTGTTGCTACTTTATAACTCTAATTTTGCTAATGTTATAAATTGCAATGTAAATATCTGATATACAGAATGTCTGATATGTGAGCCCTATGAAATGGTTGTTTGAGCCCCATAGGAGTCATGGCTCATAGGTTGAGAACCACTGGCCTAAGCTGTCCTTAAACTCTCTATGTAACCAAGGATAAAGTTAAACTTCTGATCCCTGTCTCTACCTCCTGAGTACTGGGATTACAGGCATTTGCTACCACACCCAATTTATGCAGAGCTTGGGATTGAACTCAGGACTTCATGCATGCTAGCAAGTGTTCTACCAACAGACCTATATCTCTGTCCACCAAATTGGGATTTTTTACCTTACTGTTTGGTACTTTCTCTGTGAAAACATGAGTCTCAATTCAGAATTGATTAGGAAACAATGTTTGTGACCTATAAATGAACAATTGCCTTTCTTTCTAGGACACATTCAGGGGAGGAATCATAAAAACAGAATAGGCTGAGTAATATATTTTGTCTCATAATAGATAAATGAAAACGATTTTATATAAGTTTCCTTAAAAGAATAGAAAATACTTATTCTTTTAGCAATATTTCACTTCACAGTATATTTCCTTTCTCAATGGGATATACTTTAAAAGCATAGAACTTATCTGTAAATCTATGGCTTAGCAACAGATTCTTATATTCAGTTACCTTTTTAATTGATCTAATTAACAAAACAAAATACACATTTAAATTAAACATGTATCTAAACCATTGAGGAATAATTAAAATTATAGATCAGGTTTTCTTTCACTGATCAGAAATTATTGTAATGCTTCTGTGGCGCTTAGTTCTGGGCTCACTTTGGTGTATTATTAAAGCATAGGATTGTCAGATCACAGGGAGAAGCTCATTTTCATTTTCCTATCTTCAATTCTAAAGGGGATTAAATTATCCAATTAAGCTGTTAATTAAAAAGACTCCTACAGAAGAAACTGCGGGCTACCAATAGCATTTTCAATTTTCATTGTGCTATATTCAAAAGCAATTTTCTAACTTCAGAAGAGCACAAAGTCACTGCCCTAAATTACACTTCCAAAGGTATACCTGCTATCAGCTGAGAGCCCAACCCACCTCCTCTTTCTTGGTACATGCCTGGACTATGTGATTCTTCCACCCCAAAGATTGGGGGTTCCTCCACATGACTCTTATCCAGTGGAATAGAAACAGAAGCAATGTAAGCCACTTCCCAGCACCATTTCCATTTCATATTTTCTGTGGCCATTTCTCTCCTATCAGTCTATTGTTTATGAGCATGTATTAAATCATGTCTTGAAAATTGTATAATCACAGTATTGAAGCCTGGGTTGTCAAATCGCCAACTAGAGGAGAGATGGTCACTGGCCATTAATATCCACTGTGCTTGTAATGAAAACAAAATAAACTGAAGTTGACCTAAGCCTTTAAGATTGTCTATTTCTGAACTCTGTATCTTTTTTTTTTTAATTTTAGATATTTTCTTTATTTACATGCAAATTTCTCCATTCCCAGTTTCCCCTCCAAAAAACAAAAAAACAAACAAAAACAAACCCCTGTTGCCTCCCCCTCCCCATGCCTGCCACCCCGCCCTCTCCCACTTTCTGGCCCTGACATTCCCCTACACTGGGGCACAGAACCTTCACAGGGCCGAGGTCCTCTCCTCCTATTGATGATCGATTTTGCAATCCTCTACCATACACATGCTGTTTGAGGAATGCTGTGGATTCCAGGATGGGTGGGCAGGGGTGCATGAAGCATGGGGGAGGGGCTAAGTTAAAGGAACATCGAAAAAGATCAAGGTGGCGTCCCACATAAACTTCTCAAAACTCTCAGAGCTGTGCATCAGAAGGAATAAATCTCACAGGATGCAAATTTAACATCTTTGTCTTCAGTAAACAATCACATAAAAAAGTTAATATATGTTAGAGATAGGATATAAAGCTACTCACAATATGATGAAAGTGTTATGAACTATAATAAAAAAAAGATTGTCTATTTCTATAGCTAGCATGGTCTTAATTACTAAAGAGATCAGGTAAATTAGAAAGGCATGCAAAATATCTTATACCTAACTGAACACATCAGCCTGAATACATTCAGATTTTGATCAGGTCTACTTAGATATGTAGCTTAAAATCTAAACAAACTTAGTACCCCTTGGATCTCCTGAAATCTAAGTTACTTAAACCATAGGAAAGGAGATTCTGTAACTCTTGCCTCTGCCTACCCCTACAAAGTCTCTCCTTTACCATTCCTTCTAACCATGATCACTCACACACACACACACACACACACACACACACACACAGTCTGTGGATCTGTTCACAAACTAGAAACTCAGAAACTTAACTAAACTCCCCCAACAAGGGGCTCATCAGGCTATGTCCAGCTACTTATTACCCACTAACTCTTGTGGATCTCACTTTAATATCCAATACAGGATGCCATGACACAGTAGATTGACTTAGGACCCTGTAGACCAGTATTTTGGCAGATTTTAGCATCTAAGTGCTAGGAATTTATTTTAAGGTAATCAATGGGCAATTCTATTTGCATTATCAGCCTAATACCAACAGGCTTTAGTGTGAAACTAGTGTGAACTGTATGGTATACCATACAGATTTTTTTGTATTCAGGCAAAGTGGCCAACCTTTCAGATTCCTGTAACATTCAGTTATTGTACTAGGGTCAGTAGGAAATTACAGTTCACTTAAAGTAGATTGGTCAAAGAAGCCCAAGTGCATGAAGGTATGTATCTAGATAGCCATAACCAATTAGAAACAAAAGTACACAGAAAGCAAGTTAGGGCTTCTTGTCAAGGGAACTTGTTGGGATCTTGGAAGAGGGTAGACTGATAATATCCACCATAGGAGAGCTGAATAATTTTTACATGTGTCCCAAACCACATTCAAATGTACTTACATATCAGATGTTACTCAGTAGTATAGTTATACCCTTTTATAATACCCACCTCCCATGTTAAACCAAATAGCTCACTGGAGCCAGAGACTGTATATTATCTTCCTAAATATAGCTAGCTTGGTGATTTCAATAGAATGGATGCTCCATTACCATGTGCTGAATGAATGACTATAAATTGACTGTATTGTTAAGGCACAGTAACAGCACATAGAGATTCTCTGCTTCAATAGGAATGGTCTTGTGCATTATCACTTTTGTGAGACCAGTCCTACCACAGTAGATAATTTTCTCAGAGGCATCTCTTTCCCTCAGCAGGAATATTATTACAAAGGCAATAAAACCACATCTGCTGACTTATATTCTAGAAGGAATATAATGATCAGCTTGCAAATCTCTCAGTGTCTACAGAAAGTTTCTACATCTAAATCTTACTTTCCCCAAGCAAGAAATTTAGTTTATTATAGTGGCTTGCACAGTTTTCTGGCAAATGTACTTTAAAGCAGACCTGAATATCCACATATATAATAGATTGGGATTGCAAAAAGGAGAGCAACAGAAAACCTTAAACAAGTGTTTTATTGTCCTTAAAATAATGATTTTCATTGTTTCACAAAGAAAAAAAATCACAACCAAACCAGTCTGATAGTAATGACACAGATTGCTATCAAACTGCATAATCCAAGAACATCTTTCTTAAATCCAGTAAGGCGCTGCCACAAGTGATAAAGATATTACATGGAACAATCATGAAGTTTTCCATAATTTAAGATGTACTGTGATATTATATTAAAATATCAAAGGCAGTGGCTACCAAATGATGAGCAATTTTAGAAATACTGGTAGAATAAATGTATTAGAAAAGAAGATACTCTAAAAGATGCAAGTCAATCCAAAGAACAGTAGCCCAAGGCACAAAACTTGTTTTTCCATGCTCTGAGATATTGGACAAGCAATTCTAAGCCTTCCCATTTCTCTTGGTATGAGCATCCTTTGTCTGGTGAGCCTTAGTTCCTAGTTTCTTCTTAGTGATGCTCCAGGGCTAAATAAGATAAAATTTATGGGCTATGCTTTAAGCTCCATTGATGTAAGGCACTAAATAAACTTGAGGATAATTTATGAATTCTGATCTTACAGCAGTCATGCCACAATCCATCTAATAAAAGGAAGTGAGGCAGGAATAGGAAGCCTATGCTGAGTACTTGGTGAAAAACTCAGCAAACTTTAGACAATGGTAGTAAGGCCAAACAATACATCTCTAAATATAAAGAATCCTTGACTCACAAAAGAGAATTCCACATACATTAAAAAAAGAAAACCTCCTTCAAATGCCCAGTTAATAATCCACTTGCAGAACAGCTGCTATATGAGTCAGAGCAATATGTTGCTGCAGCCCTAGTCTTGTATCCAATATTTAATTTCCTTTTGATTTACCATAATTATTTTTGAAGACTTTTTGGTTCTCCTCCAGTGAACATGTATATCAAGGAGCACCAAGATCCTGTCTTATTTTCCTTAGGCCAGCTCCCCCTGCTTTTCTTCCATTCCTCCAGTCATGTCTGACTTTCTCTATCATTTAGTCAGTATCTTTTTAAGAAATCAAGTTGCACAGAGAACAATATTGTAATTTGAAGGGTTTAGCAGAAACACTTAAAAAGCTACTACTTGTAGAATATGTGTATGGCTACTAACAGGAATTTTGTATCTCTTGAAAATCTAAGTTGATCAAGATACTTAGTTACTAATCCTGTCATCTAGAAACTGGGAGAACTCTAATCACTAACCAGTTGTCCTTAGCCAATAAACCACTACCATTTCCAAAGTTGAAAGTTTTCTCAAATACACTCTCTGACCTGCAGGAATGTGTTTCCCTGGAATTGGTAAAAAGGAAATGTAGAAGGAGTGCACTATTAAAATAATTATGGCAAACTTCAGTGTTCAGGAATAAAAATGAGTATTATCAAATAGGAATGGCTACACCAGAGAAAAGGCACATATATTTATAACACCTCACATAATACTGTTTGCTTTTAGAAATACAAGCCAAGGTCACTTTAAACCATGGTTAAGAGGAGGAAAAGGCTGCTGCCCTTCAGAAGTGTATCCATTTGGAGAGAAAGAAGTCAAGGGGAAAATCACTCTCCTCAGACTAATGCAGTGTAATTGTTTTCCTTATGACGGTGCCCTTCCAGTTTTCTCTCTTTGGAAGTTCCCATGGTTACAAAAGGATACAATTCACACTTACATTTTTTTTTTTTTGCAAAAGAATGACAAGTCACAAGGATGCAAAATTGACTTCCTGTGGTTCATCTGAATTTGTCATTTTGCTTTTGAAATTTTTCTATTGGTCCACTTAACTCAGCACCCCATGTACAATGAATAATATGTTGGGGGTAGGAAAATGCCTATACTAAATTAAAAAAATTAAAAAAAAAAACAAGAAATAGTCACCACTTCACGGCCATAACAATTTTATCCTACATACACTCTTAAATGTAATAACAATGTCCTACATAAATACACACTATAGGTGTTGATTACAAAAATAATGCTCTAAAGATCAAAATCCAGTACTGCTTTCAGAAAAAAATAAACCTTTCATAAGATATGAAGAGTAAAGTTATGTCCTTTACATCTAGGTAGGATTGCTTAAATTGGATTCATATATACCAAAATGTTTTCATTCTAGAAGCTTTTGCAAGGGTTTTGTTTTAAGGAGACGTAACATCAAGTGGGCTGAGATGACAAAGCAGTTGACTCCCTCCTCAGTGTGGTGTTTATATCATCATGCTAAAAGGAAATGAAAGCCATATGTTCCTGACATGGAAACAAAACATTCTTTCCTCAGTGTCTACTCAGTTCAGTCAAGAGATAAACACATCTGAGCAGAACAAAACAAAATCGGAACTGCTCCATGATTGTTATCCATCAGACAGATGCTCCCTGACATACAGAGGGACTGAATCAACATTTGCAGAGTTCATTTCCTACTATCTTTATTGTTGTGTGATTAGCTATTGTTAATAGTTTTTAATACTGCTGACAATTAAAAATGTTTTCCTATTTTATAGACATAAATCCTTCACCTAATGGGTTTTATCTCATGTTTATTCATGCTTACTTAAATAGGGCAGTTAGCTAGATCGGATGGAAGTTCTGAGATACAATTATCCAATAGACTCCAAACCTGAAGATAAAAACATTATCAGAAATTATAAAATGAAGATCTAACACATTTCTAATTTAACTACCTTAGAATTTAAGAAATGTTGTGTATAACTATACACCACAGGGCACATGCCTTTATCATTGAGGGTGACAATTTTCATTGACTGATCTTTTCTATGGATATACTCCACTCAGGCTCCCTGCAAACCTATAGATTGAAATGCTATGTACCACCTAGCTGTGGCTAACAGAAATGGAAAACAGGGATATTGGGCCAAGAGCAGTTTAACCAAATAGACTTGACACTCATTTTGATTGGTTTGGCTTTCTAAAAAAAAAAAAAAAAAAATGTATTAGGCTCAGTTCTTGAATTCCTTTTATAAACCGAATGACTTTGAACAGATACTGTTTAGATCCAAGCAAATCATCTACCTAAATAATGAAAATCCATTAAAATTAAGTCTTCAATGAAATATAGGCAGAAAGCAGTAGGTGCTCAGTAGGCTAATGCCTCCTCTACTGGCAGCCTCCTCTACTGGCATTCCTCAGCTCTGTCAGGATGGCAGAAAGCAGCACTGCAGCTACCAGAGTCGGCAGGAATCTGCACCTCTGTTCATGGTGGAATTTGGTGGACAGTTAAAAGCCTTCTGAAATTCTTCAAAGTTGCTAATGGCACCATTGACCCTGAAAAAAAAAAAGAGATGACAAAGAACATTGTCATTCAATTCCTACACATCCATTGGTTCTGGATGAAACAGTCCATTACTTTAAAGGGGTCTTGCATTCGCTTAGTCTGCTTGTTTACAAAGAAGACATCTAAAGCTTAGATAATTAAGAAAAGAAATTATTGTCATTGAGAATAAAAACCATTTCTTCAAAGGCTACCCAGGACTCTAGTACTCCTCCAAGAATCTTCAAATTCCTATACAAGTGGATCATCTCCAAGACTTTGTTTTTGCTAACTTTTGAAAACGTTACTTCTAGCAAGTGTTAAAGATAGAATATAGGTAATAATCAGTAAATATACCCTGTAAATTATTAGCAAAAAATTCCAAATTTTCAGGCAACTAGTTAGTAAAATGAAATTTGTTTCTAAGACTTATATAGTGGGCACAAAAGGCATAAATCATAAGTGTACTTATCACTACTTTTTAAACATATGTTCCCATTGCTACCATTCTATGATCAAGGTAAGGTATCTCAAGCACTCCAAAGTTTCAATTGTCTCCCCTGACAGGACCCCCAAAAATAATTACTACTGCACTATTTATCACCATAGCACCACCTGCCTTTGAACTTGATGTGAATGGAATATCCACATAACTTTGTCTTTGGCTTCTTTCTCTCTCACAATATTATAATATTGTAAAAGTCATTGCTCTTACTGCATTTCCAATTAGTTTTTAACAGTTCATTCGATGTAGTAAAATACTTTCTCTAAATTCCTACTGATTTGGATATTCACGTCTAACCTAGAATTTGGCTAATATAAGAATCAACTAATGGACAGAAGCTAGCTGTTACAGATGAGTCATTTTGCACTGGATTTTTAGCTTTAGCATCTGTTACAGTCACAAGTCCCTGACTGCTATAGAGACTGCAGATTCCTACTCAGCACTTTGATTGTAACTGCCTTTTACAAGTGGTGTTCCCATTGTGTGATTTTTCTCTTATACTTAAAATCTATGCTTACTGCAGATATTAATAACAAGTCAGGCAAAAACCTCTCCATTACCAATTTCTTACTCAACTGAACATTCAAAGGGCTCACCAAAACCAGCATTCAGTCACTATTTCTTCCCTGATGACTTTGTTTCCTCTGGGCATTTGAATGTTATAGCCTGTATCCAACAAATCCCCACAATCTCTTGGGTTTAGTTGGGGTACTTGGATAGGGATGGATAAATCAAAGTGTGATTCACCTTAGGCAACTGTTCAAGGTGGAATATAGATGATAATCAGTAAGTATACCCTGTAAATCATTAGCAAAAAAATCCAACATTTCAGGCAACTAGTTAGTAAAATGAAATTCATTTCTAAAACTTATCTGTTGAGTAATTAATCTACTGTGTGGTTTCATCTGCTCCATTTGTCTGTAGGATCACATTTTAGTCCATTAGAAACTGTCAGCCTTCATGACAGTTTAGCCCAGTGGGAGAGAATTTTCAACACACTGATTAGATTTTTATGCTAGTGGGTAATTTATAGTCAATTTTGAAGCATTTCTAAGGCAAGGTTTTAGGAATAAGAATTTAAAATATAGAGGAAATCCTAGATGACTTTCTTATGATATGCTTGCTAATAGATTCATTTACATATTAAACATAAAGATATCTAGGTATAATATGTTCTAAGCAAAGAATAACCATAAATTACCATGGCTTCTTGAATTTCCCTGTATAATTAACTGTCCTCTACTGTAAGAAATTTCTCTCAAGCCATAGAACCTAGTCCAAGATGAGTAATATCAACCTTAATTTTGTTTTTATGTAATATTTCATACATTTTGAAAATTACAATTGTTAATCTTTTCCCCTTCATATATATATATATATGTATATATATACATATATATATACACATATATATGCAATTGTTTCAAAGGATGTTATAAGATGAAAACCAAACTGTACTATCTCTGACTCCAGATATGAATTATAATTGCTAAAGATAACCACATATCTTACTTTATGTTCAGAAAAGGGAAAATTACTTATGTTTGTTAGTTTACAGTGTGTGGGGAACAAGAGATATCACACAGAGTATTCTTAAACAGAAAACAAACCAAAATAAACCAGAGTTCTTGAAGCTTAAAAACAGAATAGTATATCAGATCACATCCTCTTCAAAGAAAATACAATCCATTTTGAATTTATTCTTTTGTCCAGATCTTCCTGCTAAAATAGATGATAGAACAATTCAATATTCCCATTATTAAGCAGGGATCTGATGTACTAATGGCATCCATGGAGTATTGCCTTCCAAAAGCAATTAGAACTATATATATATAGTTCTTTTATTGTATATATATTATAGTTCTTTTATTATATATATATAATTCTTTTATTGTATATGTAGGACTGTTTGACTGTATATATGTGTACCATGTGCATTGGAGGCTTTGGAGACTGCAAGAAGAACTCAGATCCCCTCGTATTTGAGTTTCAGGTGGTGCTGAGCTATCCTGTGGGTACTGGAAATGGAGCCTGAATTCTCTACAAGAACAGCAATGCTCTTAGCCGTTGAACCATCTCTCTGGCCCCAAGCAGTACTAATTCTATATCTGAAATGTAATACTAAAACTGAGATTTAGATTCCAATTACTTCTGAAGCTTCAACAGTCTCTTGGTGCAATACTAAGCAGAAATTGAGTTGAAAAGACCCTGAGAAGACCAGCTTACTACAATGAAACAAGAGATGCTCAGTTTCTGTTTGGCTGGGTTCTGTTGTCTACAAAATGGAAATTATAAACTTCATTGTGTAGACTTTTGTTCATACCTCCCATCTGGTGGCACACTGGTATGTCTGGGGAGCACAGAGTGGGGGGAATACACAGATAAAACCTGGGGCCACTCATCAGCTCACTTACCTAAATTGTGGAGGACTGTGAGCACCAATTTGGACTTGTTCTCTGGCAGCTTCTGGTCTATAGGAATTGCACCTTACCTAAAAGATAAAGACACTCAAGAAAATATGCTTCTACTACAACTATACATTTTCTAGTTTCTTAACTCATCTAAGTTGTACTGAAAAATAATTTTGGGATTCATAGAGAGCAAGAAGTTTTAGTGAGTCAGATAAAACATTGAGCAACAGCAATATATATTATTCAAGTCCCCAGAGCAGGAAGCTTTATCAATGTGAATTACACAATTTGAGTAAATAAGGAAGGTTTCCAGGCAAATGATTTAAATCAGGGGAATTACATGTGCCCAAAAATTAGTGAATATTCATTTTCTTAATTTAGTGTTTTAAGTAAACTTTATCAAATTTAACTATAGTCATTTTGCTGAAAAAATAAATAAAACATATCATGGTTTAATATAATTAGGAGGCTTACTGACTGCAGATGCCCCTGGGTGTCTTTCTTGCCTAATCCTGGTCTGGACTTGGGAAATGAATACAAGTCTCTATTTCCTTTGAAGTTAGACATGACTATCTAACTTGTTCTGACCAATAAAAATAAGAAGTTATATATTCCATTTCCCAATAAAAGTTTATAAAAACTTGGCATCAATTTTAGTATTTTTTGGAGCAATGTAAGATGCTACATTAATGGTCAATGGGGTTGAGTATATGACTCAATCTGTAATGCACCTGATACAAGCATGAGGACCTGAATTCAGATCCCTAAAACCCACATTAAAAAGCTGGGCATAATGGCATATTGATTGTCTCAAGAGCTGGGGGCAGAACATAGGGTGGTGGTAGAGAAAAGTTGAGTACATTGGCAAGACAACCAAGCCAAATTGATGATATTTAAATTCCATGAAAGATCATTTATCAAAAAATGAAGAGCAATAAAGGAAAGACATTTGACATCAGCTTCTGTCCTCCATACACACATACATACATCCACACTAACAAGTACACATACCAACATAAATATACACACACAACAAATAAAAAGTGCTGTTTCATGTCCATGAAAGCGAAATGATGAAATACTCCAAATAAAAATACTGTCTGATGACATATGCTGAACATGGAGCAAAAACAAGAAATACACTCCTGTGTTACTTATTTCTGAGGTATAACCTACTTAATACTCATTTGAAATATTTCTTGAAACATGATGTAAGCTTAAAGTATGAATGCCTGTAAGACACATGAATATATAGAAAAGCATTTGAAATTGAAGGGAAAATTATAAATGATTGAGGTATCAGGAAAACATTCAGCTTGGTTGAGCATCAATGCGTAAGTGCCCAGGGAGAGAAAGGTTCATGCCAGATTTCTGAAGTACTGATCAGCAGACCTAAGTGTTATAACTATGTTTAAACATTGTTCTTGAACAGAAAAATAAAGCCATATTTTTTGAAGGATGTACCTGGAAGAAGTACATAGGAAAAAGAAGAAAGTAAAGACTAGTTATTTTTAAAAGCTATTAATGTCTATTAAATAAGTAGAAGTAGTCATTGAAAAAAACTAGAAGAATAAAAATATGAGGAAAAATGCATGAGAAACAAATTTAGCAGGTCATAGCAACTCTAGGTATAGAGGGCAAGAAAGCTAATGGCTTATTGTTATTTTGATAATGATAAATTATCTCTCACCATATTTATGAATATGATTTTAAAGATTTTTTAAGATTAAGATTCCTTAATTTCCACAAAAGCTAGCCCATAGTAACATGTGGTGGTTTGAATAATGATGATTGGCCTTCATAGACTTATGTGTTTGAATACTTGGTATAGGGAAAATGGTACTATAGGAGTCATGGCCTTGGTGGAGTAGGTTTGTCCTTGTTGGAGGAAGTGTGTCACTGTGGAAGTGAACTTTGAGAGCTCAGACGTTCAAGCCAGGTTAATATCTTGTTGCCTAACAGGATGAAGAACTCTCATTTCCTTCCTCAGCACCATGTCTAACTACATGCTACCATGCTTCCTACTATGGCAATAATTCTTAGATAAATGGATGGATCTGGAGAATATCATCCTGAGTGAGGTAACCCAATCACAAAAGAA
>NC_045030.1:150487595-150496131 GCF_008632895.1 Mastomys coucha
AAAAAAAAAAAAACTAAACTGTATGCAAGCCTCAATTAAATGTTTCCCTTTATAAGAGTTCCTTTGGTCATGGTGTTTCATCTCAGCAATAGAATCCCTAACTAAAATAGACCTCATTTTTCCCTTTCAACCTCATATCTTGGGTTATTTTGTCATATATATTTTGCTTACATTGTTTATAGCATTGATTATGTTTCATAAGTTAAGAGGTTCCTGAACATTAAGATTGTTGCTGTTTTCTAGTACATTTCCAGGATAGATGATAATACATACCATGTAAACAGAATTCTTCCAATGTACAAAGAGTAAAAATATCCTTGTTATGTAAGATTGGGGGATGCCTTAAGAGAAATTTCTCAATGGAAATTTTAAAAAAACAGAATCATTCTTTTACTATTGAATTTCTTTAGTTTGACAAAAATCTCGTATTTAAAGACATCACAAAATTTAAATGACATTTCTCTCCATTAGTTTATTCTCCTTACAAAGAGTTGTTATTTTGAACTAAAATGTAAATAGTGAGAACAGATAGATCCTTGTATTTTGTCCTTTAGATCGGAGCTCAGAAAACTTGTTCTGGAAAGAGAGAGATTTGAACCTTTGAAAACCATAAGATCCCTGTTTCAACTATTCAGTTCTGTCACTGTAACACAAAACTAAGCATAGATAACAGATAAGTGACAGAGTATAGCCTTTTTCTAATCAAAACATTATTACTTTTAAATAAAAAAGTATACCCTTACTTGGTTTTGTTTGCTCATTCTAACTAGGAAATACTATTTTGGGGGTATGCTCTTTGAGGTACTTATTCTTATATCTGACCCAATACTGACACAAGATTAAATGTTGGCTATAGTCAAAGTCATACTAGTGAGTTTTTCCTCCAATCCTTTGATTAAAGGCACAAACTAATGGCATATATTTTCGCCTGTGGTGCCCTATCCTCAGTTTACTCACATGAGCATAACTCAGGAAGAACAGCTGATTGTTGGTGAATGTGATGCCTGGTAGGAGGGGCTCTTCAACTCCCTGTCTTCTATCATTTATCCATTTCCTGTAAGCCTAGTATCAGAAGCAGAATAGATGATCATCATCAATAACAGCTTTTCTCTTTTCCCAATCAACACAAAAGTGTTAAACACATATTCCTGTCATGTGTACAATGTACTGTGTTGTGTTTTCCTTTAAGAAAACAAACACCTGGAAATGCAACCAAGTATCACTTCACCTAATAGTTAAGCAGGTGGATCTGCCAGCCAGGCATGGTGGTGCACATCTGTCATCCTAGCATTTGGAAGGCTGTGACAGGAGCATTTACATGAGCTTGAGGTCAACCTGAACTACAGAATCAGACCATCTCAAAAAAGAAAAAAAATCAAACTGACAAAAAAGGAACCTTACACTCTATAAATAACAATCAACTGAGCCACAGTAATCAGATATTAAGTAGCTCTATAAAAGGTGTTTTTTCCATTCCAAGGAGAGACAAACAAATTTAACACCATGCACAACTGCTTTAGTGGTAAATTTGAGTGGAGTTGACATATTATTTTTCTTCTTTTATCAACAAGAAAAGGTACTATCTTTGTTCATCATTGTTTAATAAAATAAAAATACAATTTAACTAGAATATAAAGATAACACTTAGAATCAACTTGGTATTTAAAGTAAACATATTCAATTTTATGCAAATATTTCTATATTATTGCTGTGTTTGTTTCTTAACTATACACTGAGAGATGATGCAAACACTTTTATGGACTCTCACTGGCCCAAATATATGAGAATTAATAGCCTTTAGCCACAAGTTTGAAATATGACGCTTTAAGATTAAATGATAAAGAAGGAAAAAGATAAATCTTTACTTCAAGAAAATGTACATGAATTTAGCCCCAAGAAGAGTCCTATGGCATTCTTTAATATGATTCTGAGTATATTGTCTGAAAACTCTATTTTAAATATATAATTCTTAATAACCATTATTATTTAGAATGAGTTAATACTCCAAAAAGAAAAAAGTGTAACTCTATCTATTATAACAGAGTCCATATAGAAACACAAATATATTTTAATGAATCCAAAACATCATAGTCAACAACACTGAGTTGATGTTCTACACTGAGCTGTACCCATGCATACTTTCATAAGGTTTAAAGCCCAGTAAAAGTAATTGTAAGTACCCTAAAAGCTTCTCGAAGACCTCCATTATCAGCAATATTTTCTCCCAGGGTCCTCTTTCCCTTCACCTAAGAAAAAGAAAATAAGAAAGTGTTTCACAGTCAACTACCGTTCAGCAAAAGGCATGTAAATATTATAGGAAGCAAACATATTTTAAAGAGAAAGGTACATACAATAAATAAAACATAGACATGATGTGTTTTGAGATGGCAAACTAGCCCCAGCAAGATGTTTCTGAATGTGGCCATTTTTATCTTGCTACTCTCTGCATTACTTTCTCAGCCACCTCTTTATTCATACTAATTGAGCCAGTTTCAATAAAACATGAACAATATTCTCAATGGCTCTGGTTTAATGGAAGAAATAGAAATGTCAATGTCCAGATGACTGTTTCTGATTGACTCAAATAATGTGAATGTTTTTTTTCCCATTGTCTCCGTGTCTCTAAAAATTTTGCCATCCACAGAGGAACAAGATTTTAGAACCAACCATTATCATTTTACCTTTAGCTATTTCTATGAAACATTGAAAGGAAAGTTGTTCTCTTAGGGAAGAAAAATGAAATAGAAGTGGTACAGACTACAAGGTCAAGGTTTGAAATATGTATGACACCCAGTGAAGCATGGGGAGACATTCTTCTCAGCTGTTTCTTGAAGCTGTAAATGAGCTAGAATGGAAATAGTCTACATTTATACACCCCCAGCCAAAGCTAACCTGCCATTTGCTTTTGTCTAGACAGGATTTTCCACTTGTCAGTGACTGAAGGAAAAATCAAAAGAACCATATCTTGTGGCATATAGAATTATATGAAATTCAAATCAGTATCTATAAATCAACTTTTATTAGATCACAGCCAAGCCCACTAACATACACAGTCTGTGTTCCTTTTTTGTGCTGCAAGAGCAGTTTAGCATTTGCTCTCTAGCTTAAGGGCATGTTAACACTAGTACAGTAGGCAGAACTATGGCTTCTTAAAGACATCTACATCAAAATCCCCAGGCATTCAGGAATCAGTTGCCTTACAATGACAAAAGTAACTTTTAAAATGTGATTAAGTCAAAGAACCTACCATACCATAATTATAAGTGTTCTTATCAAAAGAAAAGAAAGACCAGAGAATATCAGAGTGGTACAGTGGTACAGTTGGCTTTTAAGAAGGAAGGGGTCTTAGTTACTGTTCTATTGCTGTAACAAGATGCTATGACCACAGCAACTCTTATAAATGAAAGCATTTAATTGGGGCCTCCCTTACAGTTCAGAGGTTTTGTCCATTATTGTCATAGTGGGACACATGGTGGCATGTATATAGACATGGTGCTGGAGAGGTAGCTGAGAGTTCTACATCTGAATCAGTGGGTAGCAGGAAGAGAGCAGACACACTGGGCCTGGCTTGAGCTTCTGAAAACTCAAAGTCTAAACCCCAGTAACATACTTCCTCCAACAACATCACACCTCTTAATAGTACCACTCCATATGAGCCTATGGGGACCGTTTTCACTCAAACTACCACAGAAGAGATCATAAGCCAAGAAATGTTGATAGCCACAGAAACATAGAAAATGCAGGAGACAGATTCTTCCCTAGTACCCTCTACAAAGGAAGACATCCATCCTGGCACCTTTCTTTTAGGCTACAAAGACTTGAGTCACACTTCTAGCATACAGAATCTTGTGACAATAAATTTGTGTTGTTTTAAGCAACTAAGTTCATATTAATTTGCTATATCAGCAAGAGGAAACTAGTATACCCTACTCCCAAGCCACGTATCCTACCAAAAACTTACTTATAGCTAGCCCAACTACTGATGTATTAAGCAATGCTAGCAAAAAAATATATATATCTTAAGGAAACAAGATTCAGAGTCATCACTTAGAACCCCTATCACCCTTTGCTTTACTCTCCTAAAGTTACCATTTCGGCTCTGCTCACATTCTTTTTCTACATTCCAATGAGATAAGGACTATTGTCAACACTTTTGTTTAACAAACAAGCATTTGAAATTCAAATCAGGCCATTGATTCAAAAAAGAAAGAAACTAAAAAATAGTTACATCAGAAGCCTTACTTCCTTCCAGCCCTCCCCATGCAGCCACCTCTTGGCTCCCTCTCAAATTCTTGGCCTGTTTCTCTAATTGCCAATTCATAGAAAGCTGCTTGTATGCATATGGTTTGAGCCACCCAGTGCTTTCCCTTCTCTACCAAGAATTTGTAACCACCTTAGCCTATGGAATTAGTATAGGTCACCTTCCATTGACTAACTGATATGCTGGTAGAGCTGCCTGCCCAGCCCCTTGTCCTTGAGCTGAAGAACTTCTAGGATGCATTCTCTAGAATCTTACTTAGTATCAAGAGTAACACTCAGTTTCCCTCAGAGCAAAGGGCAGCTTTTTCATGAGCTATTTTCTCCATGAATTACTCACTTAAGGAGCCCCTTCTTGGATTTTTGATTATAAAGAAGTTGCTCTAAATCAGAATGATTAAGAAAAATACTCACATTTGCCAGGTATTCAAACCCAGGTAGACCTCTGTCTCTGGAGCTTTTGTTGTATAACATGTGCTTTCTCAAGTCTCATTTATTTTTAATTATATTTATATTCACACATGCTTGAATCCATCTCCTTCCTTTTCATTCTAAACTTCACATGGAAATTACAGGCTTCTGGAGTGGCCTCATCCCTCTAATACCTCATACTCTGAACTACTCCAGTAGAGCACAGGAGACCAGGCTTGATCCCTTGACAGATGTACTGCCTGTTGACATTCTGCATCTGTGGTGACTCAACTAAGTTCTTCCCTAGTCACTACAAAGAAAAATCAGGCCCAGAGGACTGACTCATACAAATAAAACCTGGAAATAAAGCCTGACCATTTATGTCTACAAAAGAATCACATAGACATAAACACACATGCACACACACACACACACACACACACACACACACACACACACACATACACACACACAGGCATTTATATTTAATTCCTTCTATGAGAATGAGACTGAAGTGATATTCTGGTAATTGAATGAATTTATATTGAGACAGATATGCTCTTATGATCATTGTCCTATTTTCAAAATTATTTCTCAGTATCTGATACTTTGGACAAGCAAACAGATGCTGAAGGACACAACAAATATGTATTTGATTATATAATCATATATGTATGGATAAACATAAAATAAGTGAACAAAGAGCATGCTACAGTCATGTGTGAGTATGGCTCTAGAGTCATATAGTTCTAAACTCTAACACAGACTCTACAGTAAGTGAGTTATAATAAAAACCACAAAAAAAATAAATAAATACACATATCCATAAAGACTTAAATGTAAAATATCAGAAAAAATTTAAATTTTTTCCTGGGAGAAAAATAAGCATCTCCTGTGATGGTTTGAATGAGCTTATATATTTGAATACTTGGTCCCCAGTTGATGGAACTGTTTAGGAAGTATTGGGAAGTATGACCTTGTTGTAGAAAGTGTGTCATCAGGGGATGGACTTTGAGGTTTCAAAAGCCCATGCCATTTCCAGTTACTTTGAATCAACCTCTGTCTCTGTCTCTGTCTCTGTCTCTGTTTCTGTCTCTGTCTCTGTCTCTCTGTCTCTGTCTCTCTCTGTCTCTCTCCCTCTCTCCTCCTCCTCCTCCTCCTCCTCCTCCTCCTCCTTCTTCTCTCTCTCTCTCTCTCTCTCTCTCTTTCTCTCTCTGAATTATGGTTGTCTCAACATGTAAGCTCTCAACTATAGTTCCATTACCATCCCTGTCTACCTGCTGCCATGCTCCCCATTATGATAGCCATAGGTTATTATGATTGAACTGTAATGCTCAAATTAAATGATTTCTTTTTTATAAGTTGTCTTGGTTATAATGTCTTATCAAAATAAGAGAAAAGTAACTGAGTAACTTCCTATCCAATTTGAGTAGAGGAGACATCTTCACAGGCCAGAACACAAAGATAAAATGCAATTTTAAGAGAGATTAAGTATCTTGGAATTTTAAAAATGTTTTGATTTTGTGTGTCAAAAGATAGAACAGAAAAAGAAATCTTAAAGGATGACTAATACACTTGAGGGAGATTTATATAATGTGAACAACAGAAGTTTTAAAGCCCTATTATTTTAGAGGCTCTCATAATTGACAATAAAAGGTAAAGTTCCATAGATATATACTTTTTCATCCACCACTGGCGAAAATATGAAATTTCATTCTGGTGACAATAGAAATGTATCCCACAAGAAAAAAATATGCATAAAAAGTATTTATTGCATCACCATTTCTAACTGAAAATTGTCCCCTTGGGTAAGGGGTTAGTTGACTAGGTTATGGTATTCACACCAAGAATTCTTAGGCCATCGCCAGAAGCAATTAACTAAAGCTGCATGTGTCTATCTTTACCTGAACACTGGAGAAAAGTGTATCAGAGTTATTAACACGGACTACAGGCAGGGAAGATAAGAGAGAAAAGGAAAGGAGACAAAGATAAAGGCAAACAGGAAAGGCACAGAATTTCACATCCTCAAAACATGGATAAAATTGTATTTTGTCTTCATGGAAGACTATATATATACATATTATGACACAAACTGAAAATTTCAAACGTACCTTTCTTTTGTTCAAATTTTTAGAACTAAATGCTTGATTCTCAGATCCTTTGGTTCAAACTGGTGAGATGGTATTTCAGTTAATTAAGCCTAACAATGGTTTGAGTGGAATTTTTTTTTCACAATATGAAAAGTAGGAGATGTTTAAGAATGTTATTGTTTATTTGTGCTAGGGAATTTGTGATATCACTAATGTGTAGGCCTGTGATTCTCCAAATTCAGTCTGTTAGAACTGCCTAAGCAGTGGTGAACAACTCCCAGACTATCAGGCTCCACCCCTAGAGATTCAGCAGGTCTGGGCAGGAATCAAGGATTTGTATTTCTAACAAGTTGTCAGGGAAGGCAGATGTTGTAGATCCCAGAAGCATGCTTGGAAAACCAATGGACTAAAGCAAGCTAATGTCTAAATGAAGAAAAATGACCCACAAGGTTTCTACCACACATGCACACAACCACAGCTGTACTCACATTTAAGCCAGCTTTCTTCCAATAATAGTTGCTATACTGGTTAATCATGCATTTCGTTTTTTCCTTAAACTTTTCTTCTGAGTCCCCAGACCACCACGGATCGAGGTTTCCATTTTTATCATATTTTCTACCTGATATAAAGGAAGGTTACAAGAAATCTGTGTTACTTCATAAAAGCTGAAATCGTCATCTTTCCTTTACCTCAACATACTTTACAAACCAGTCCTGACAGGATGCTGTCAGGGACAGGATGCTGTCCCTGAGATTAGCCCCCACAACATCTCCAATGTCATGGATTAATTTAATTGTAAAAAGCAGGGAAAGGGAGCAAAGAATTGAGGGAGTTCTTCCCTTGAAACGAACAAAGGACGTTTTTAAAATGAGATTCATCAATTTAACACATGCACCAGTCTTCTCCAATCTTGACTTCTTTTTTTTTTATCTCCTTTGACCTGAAAAGTTCTCTGGAAAGCAAAATTAGTTTCCTTCATTCAAAAAGCAGAGGTAACTAAAGTACCACTACCAGTGAAATTCCAAATAATCCATAGGAACAGCCCTAGTGAGTCATCTAAACCATAGGACCACAGAACCTGACTCAGCCCTATAGCAACCTGCTTCCTCTACGGTGCCAGGAGCCAAGAGATACATAAACCCTCTGTTATGAATCATTCCACAGTCATCAGTGTGGATAGAAAACCCATCTGTCCTGCTTGGATGAGGAATGCTGCTCTAAAAAGAGAACTTGGAAGGATGGAAATGTAGTGGGGGAGGGTTTCTATATGGTCTTTCATTCTTCATCTTCTCTATACCCTCCAGAACAATGATTTGGGTATAAGTCTCCTATTTTCAAGGATATTACTAGAATCAAAGGCATAGTTTGAGTTTAATTACACAGAAAGTTTCCTACCTAAGAGTCTCCAAAGAAAAAGCTTGTAAGAAAAAATATACATGCAAGGCCTCCTGAGCAAAAGTATTCATTGCTCCAAAGCTCTTCATCAAGACTTCTTGCTATTAACACTACCCCCCCCCCAGGAAGGGAGTTATGGTCCTCCAACCACTAACAAATTGGTCATTACTTACTAAGCCTGTACTCATATGTACAATACATTTGCTACCCACTGTTCATAGGATGAAATCGCCACCATTAGATTCTTTTTTTTTTAATTAGATATTTTCTTTATCTACATGTCATATGATTTCTCCTTTCCCAGTTTCCCCTCACAAAACAAAAACAAAAAACAAAAAACAGAAAATAACAAGAACAAACCCCTGTTGCTTCCCCCCTCCCCC
>NC_045030.1:150496190-150499587 GCF_008632895.1 Mastomys coucha
ACACACACACACACACACACACACACACACACACACACTCACATGCACGCATACACAAAATGTGTCGTAAAAACTTTAAAAAAGGATAATTCCCAAAGGAGATACTTTTAGTTGTTATTTTCTCACCTTTCCCTTTTAACACAACCAAGATACAGAGCATATTTGTAATGTTATTAACTGTAAATATATGCCAATATAAAGAAAAACAGAAAAGAAGCACTTGAAATTACACAAAGCAATCAGGCAGCCTTGTTCCCAAGGCTAACTTCCTAATTAAGCAGCACATACAATCATCTCAGGGGCAGAGCTCACACCTCCAGGGAAAACATCATAAGATGGCAAGGAAGAAAAAACAAAGGGGGAAAGCTACAATATAATTCCTGGAACTGCTGCAGCAGCCCAAGCAATACTGTTCTGAATGCAAAGGGGCTTTTATGGAAACTACAAAGTCTTTCTTTCTTTTTCTTTTTTTTTTTTTTCATTTTACCCTGATCACCAACTGGAATAGTTATTTATTGTAAGTTATCACAGTAAAACATGAGAAAAGTTTGCAATCAGCAATCATATTTCTTGGGATAATCTTCTATGATCTATGATGATGCCACTATGAAAAGATAATAATAACAATTAACACCATACAATCAACATTATTATAAAAAAGAACAGCTTATAAAAGAACTAGCACTTACCATTATTATCAAATCCATGCGTAAATTCATGGCCCACAATTACTCCTATAGCACCATAACTCAGGGATCTATGTCATGAATAAACAATTTGGAAAAATTATAGGTATGAATCTGACAGCATAATCCTTTAATTTTTTTAGTGAAAAACCAAGATTATAAACAGTTTTTAGTAATTTAACAAAAATATCTCACAATTACATACAAAAATGTATAAAACAATTTTTCTAAACATACCCTTCTAATCAAAACAAAGAAATATAAATTCTAGCATTGTCACAGTTATATGAACCTTAGTGCCCCACTCTGTGAAATGAGGGATGTGAAAGACAACATTTCTAAAGTCCTTTCCAGTCTCAAGGCATCTGTGCTTCTGTATCTGTTGCAGTGATGTTTTGTATTTAAATACCTAAAACAGGGCTTGAAAATATAAATAATATAAATATACTATTTATTTTTTTCCTGAAAACTTGCTGCAAAGTCACTCTAATCTTAGAAGTTAAATTGTTTTCTAAATGTAGTCATAAAAAAAGGAATAGAGTGAAGCTCAAAAGGGATCTCTCTGTTTGGAAATTAGTCACGTTCCTCTGTTTCTGTGGCAGACAAGCTGACAGTTGAATAGCAAAGACTGTGAAGCCTTAATCAGATTTTGAGAAAGTGTTATATTATTTCTCTTCACTTCTGAGGAAGCATGTAGTAGAGTATCTATAAGGATAGCCACCACCAATACCACCTACCCTTAAGTACACATGTCCCCTCTTCTCTTACCAAGATGTGACTATTTCCTTGTCCTTGAATCTGGTCTGGCCATGAAGCTTCTGACCAATAGACTACATAGTATAAGGGGCCAGGAGGTTCTGGAACTAGACCTTAAGACACCTTGCACTTTTTACCTGCAGCCTTTCTTTAAGTTAGCAATAATGCAAAGAAATTTGACAGCCTGATTGAAGGGCAAGCAGCCTGATAAAGCAATGGAGAAACTCCAAAATGTAAGGGACTCTCACAGAAGACAGACAGACCTTTCTGGGTCCCACCCATCAGAAGAGCAGGAAGGAGTGAAGGCATTCTAAATGGTCTCACCCAGTGGAGCAGGCCCAAACCAAAATGTAGTATTGGGGAGCCAGTAAATGGTTGTTTGGCAGTAGTGATGGTTTAAATAGTTTTCATGTGTTTGAATATGCTTGACCCACAAAGAATGGCACTAGTAGGGTGTGTTCCCTTCTTGGAATAAATGTGGCCTTCTTAGAGAAAGTATTCAACCGGGGGTGGGATCTGAAGTTTCAGAAGCTCATGGCAGGCCTAGTAGTTTGCTCTCTCTCTCTCTTTCTGCTGCTTGCTGATCCAGATGTAGAATTCTTTGCTTCTTCTCCATCACTATGTAGGATTGTGGGTTGCTATACATCTCCCCATGATGATAATGGACTGAACCTCTGAACCTGTGAGCCAGCACCAATTAAATGCTGTCCTTTATAAGAGTTACCATGACCACGGTGTCTCTTTCCAGCAATAAAACCCTAACTAAGACACTGGTGCTTTATTATTCAGCATAGATACTTGAAGCAAAGTACAAAGAGAAAAGTTGAGGGATCAATGAGCTTTCCAGATGCATGTGTCTAGAATTTTCTCTGTAGCATAAACTCCATGAAGACCAAATCCTCATCTTATTCATTCATCACTAAATTCTCTGTTACTAGTAAAACAGTAAGAAAATTAACAGTGATTTAATTCATGATTAATTAGCTTTACCATGTCATGTAAGGGACTTATGGGACTTATATGGAAACAATTTAAGTCAGTTAACCTATAGGTAAGAATTATAGACAATTTAGAATCTTTATTGTAAGATTTGTAATTATGCTAAAAATATTTCACAGTTGGTCCCTGGCATAGAACATCAAAGTCATTCAGCAAACAGATAGGACAAAAGCTGGAAAGAACAGAATTTTTTGAAGTAACATGTTATTACAGGATGTAATGATCCTTAACATGCTAATTGTTTGTCTCAACTGTACCCAAGGAAGTGCTGTTAAGATTTAATTTTTCCCCTTGGTGGCAATTCTTTCCTTTGTTATTTCTTTCCTGCAAGGTAATTTGCATTTGAAAAAATGTTTCCTACTGTTTTTCCATCATTACAAACCTTCATTAAAGGAGTAAGAGTAAAATTACACATTTCAATCATAGAGCTATCATAGCCTATGTGGGACAAACTTGTAATTTCACACAGTGCTAATTTTTTGCTGCAGTAGCTAGCACTGTGTGACCTGCAACATTTTGATTTTCCAGATTTCTTAGTCCTCCACACACCCTTAGTCAATGCTATTGACTGGGTAAATTTAAAGGATGGGCGATGGAAACATATAGAAAGTACTCTGTGATAAATGTCCGTTAAGAGGGACTGCTCCAACAAGCTTTTTATTTGCAAAGAATAATAGGGAATTCAAAAATGATGGAATCATTATAAATATCAATTCTCAGTCACAAAAATCACAATCCTTTGGACAAGAGACAAAGCAATTTTGTATGGCTAAACCTTGTAATGATAATGTTTTATAGTATTACTTTGACATTCTCTATTTTCTTATGCAAATTATTTAAATTAGCATGCCATAAAAAAAATCAACTCATGTGTCTCTTAGAATACAACTGGCTGGGCTTCCTGCATTAAAAATCGAGCTCTCCAGCCAGGCAGTGGTAGCGCACGCCTTTAATCC
>NC_045030.1:150499744-150503347 GCF_008632895.1 Mastomys coucha
AAAAAAAATCGAGCTCTCCAAAGGGGAAAGGAACAGTGTTACTTTACTACCTATTCAGTTTCTCTTTACTTATCATCTGAGGCCTTTAACACATACACAAGATTTGTTGTCAATTACAAAACAATTATACTGCTGTCTGAATTCACTGTGACCTCAGGCTGTTATCAAGTAGGGGGTACTCTACCTCTGTATCAGAAAATCATATAAAAAATCGTCTGAGATGAAAGTAGTTATAAAATCCTGCTCAATTTCCGACCATGTACTTGGAGGCAGAGATAATAAGGTAAAAAGTTAGAGGCCAATCTGGATAACTTAGTAATATTTTATTTCAAAAACAGTTTTCTAAGCTGGAGCATAGGGACACACACCTATAATCCTGGCACTGCATTTGAGAGACTGATAAGTGTGAGACCTGCCTGGGCTATAGAGTGAACCTATTGTATAAAAAAGAACCCAACCCAAAACAAACAGTAAGATATTCAAAAAGTACTAAGAGACCTGCTTTTCTTTCTAATGACTAGGCGTTCACTTGTCTAATGTGACCCATTATATTTTAGCATAGTTCCAAATAAAAAGTTTCTTCCACACGTTTATCTAAAATTTAACTGTGCTTCCAAAAGCCTACTGGTCCAGTAAAGTTGCTAGCTGAACACTTGCTGACTTCCCTAAACACAGAAAAACATTCTTTCACTTAATTTTTCCTTCCAAAAGACAAAACACAGCATGTCTGTAATCCTATCATTTAAGGGGGAAAGGCAAGGTCACAAGTTCAAGGCCAACCTTACTTATGTAAAAATTCCCAGATCAGCAATTTTGAGGCCACTTAAAAAACTGCCAAACCCCATCTCTAAATGTTGCCAAGGGTTTTTTTGTTTAATATTTATTTTATCTGTATGAGTATTTGGCCTAAATGTATACTGTGTATTATGGGTGTATCTGGTGCCCATGGAAGATATTGGATCCTTGGGATCTAGAGTTACAGATGGTCATGAGCATCATGTGGGTGCTAAGAATTGAACCCAGATCCTCCGGGAAAAAAAAAAAAACAAGTGTTCTAAACAGTTAAGGCATCTTGTGAGCCCTCTTTCATGTTCTTGTTTTTCAGTCATGGACTAGAGAACAGCATTTCCCACAAAAACTTAGAAAGAAGAGTCATCAAGCTGATGTTAAATATAGCCAAATAAGTTTCTTATAGAACTTGAAGAATGAAGATAATGGAAGGGAAGAAAGGATAGCAACAGTTTCATGGAACACTTTAAACATTGTGCTGTTTAAAGTTATTTACATTCCTGACTCATTCCCTTGAGAATGATTTGGCTTGTTTCAATACTCAAAACTAGACCCAAAACTCATATGTAGACCACATACTGACCAGCCTGAGCAAAAAGATACCTATTCCTTTGGTCCTGGTTGCTTTCTATCAATTAAGACAAAATAGATGACTGTCTGGAAATCCAGCTCACTGAATTAACTTCTACCATTTCTATATTCCAGTACAAAGTAGTCAAACAATGTTTAACATCTATCCATTGAAGTGTTATATTAAGAGAAAAGAGATGGATCATCAAATATCTAGTATGTCTCAGCCTAAGTTAATATTAACAGACACTAACAAGAATTCTTAAGTTTCTGATTTTTATGTTTCTATAAAAATCCCATGCCAATGGACCAAATAAACAAATCACTAAATCAACAATTTCCAAACATAAGCAGACAATTTCCAAGTCTTCAGTTATAGTTATATAACAATATAAAACAATTAAATTGTCTATGATAAGCAGAATCAAAGATGCCAGGATTTTTTTCAAATTGAAGAACCCTTACAGAATTATTTAAACTTTTAATTTCATGAACTAAGTAAAACTTTTAATTTCATGAACTAAGTGTGTACATTTTTAATCTTAATTATGGAAAAAAAACAGAATCCAAATTCCTGAATACTGAAGAAAGCTATTCAGCTAAGGACCAGGATGTTACTAGTGGATTTGATTAGATGCAAACCTAAGATTTTTGTATTTGCACTAACAATAGTCTTTCCCTGTAGTAGCCTTCATTGATGCCTGCCTATGTTCTCCCAGCATGGAGCATTTCTCAGTGCACTAATCACATTGCTTCTGAGGGCCAACTTAAAACTAGTTGTCTAAGGAGTTTCTCCAGCCATCAGAAATTGTTTCACATAGGCTGGCCACTAAACCACTGATGGAATGTGACCTGAAGGATAAATAACCCTTATCTTGAAATATGTTCTGTAGTTCCCCAGCAAGACTGATTTCCAGTTACCCATGATATCAGGTTAGCTTTGTAACACACATATGGTTTCCCCAAGATGCCTGGATGCTAATTCCTGGAACCTGTGAATGTGTTATGTTATATGGCAAAAAGGAATAAAGTATAGCATAAGGTTGCTAACCAGGTGACCTTAAAAGAGAGCAATTGCCCTGATTTAGCTGGGTGGGTCCAGAGTAACCACAACTGTCTTTAAAAACAAGAGAGACAAAAGATGAGATGTCAAAGGAAATGCTATTCTTACATTTTTAAGATGGGGAAAGAGGCCATGGAGAAAGTAATGTAGGGCCCCTCTAAAAGTCAGAAAAACTAAGGAAGTAATTTATTCCCTAGAACTTAAAAAAATGGATTACACAAAGATAGGCTAACATAGTTTTAGTGTAATTCATTTTTTTTTTGCCAGCCATAGAGGACTTATAGAACACAACATATCATTTTTCTTCCCTCTCTGCTACACCTCCCCATTCCCTGCTGAGGTTTCCTGCTGAGGTTTCCTAAGGAACTACTTATATCCTTATGACAAGAACAGCTTCTGAAGAAGCCAGATCAAAACACAATCACATATTTCTCTGATTTTTATATGTATGAAATATTATCTAATCTAATCTATATAATCATATAGAAGTTCCCATGTATCCAAATATAAATACAAGTGACAACTCCTAAAATCGTGACTAAATTTCCCATACATTAATGGACCAAAGCCACATAAAGGCATATAAAGAAGTAATAGTGTTGTTGACAATGAATATTATGAGAAACTCTATTATATAGAGAAATTATGAATTATATTCATCTACAATCTGTTTGTAAACAGCTGTCCTTAAGTCCAGACCTGTCAATTTTGACCTATGGTATAGCTATATGGTTATATTTCTAGTGAGACTTTCAATTTTCTCACTTTATAAACTTCAGCATTTTTGTTCTAATTTGTCCTCATTTGATATTCAGTACCCTCCAATAACAAACTAAAATTTTGATAACTCCTCTTTGTATATTTCTTGACCAGCCAAGACACCCTCTGTCATCCCATAAAGCATAAATATGTGAAAAATAAAATTCTGTGTAGAAACCAGTTTTGCCATCTAGTCAAATATTCTGATGACAGGGATAACAAAATAAATACCTACTGAAAACTACAAAGACCTATAATGCTTTCTTTCTGCTGAGTAAACATTGACTTGAAATTGACTGTTTAAGAAACTGACATGAGTCTCATAAGAGACTTTGGATTTTGAATTTTTAAACACTATTGAGACTGTGAATGACTATGGGGACTTTTGAAGTTTGACTAAATGCATTTTGTATTATGATACA
>NC_045030.1:150503429-150506313 GCF_008632895.1 Mastomys coucha
TATTGAAGTGAGTGTTGCCTTGTTGGAGTGAAGCTTTCAGTGGGGGTGGGCTTTGAGGTTTCAGATGCTCAAGCAAGGCCCACTGTCATTCTCTCTTCTTGCTGTCTGCTGATCTGAAATGTAGAGCTCTCTCAGCTACCTCTCCAGCACCACCTCTGCCTGGGTGCTGTCATGCTTCCTGCCATGATGGCAATAGACTAAACCTCTGAACTGTAAGCCAGCCCCAGTTAATTGTTTTCCTTTATAAGAGTTGCTGTGATCACAGAATCCCTTTATACCACTTAGAACTTTAAGACAGACTAGATACTCTGTCCTTGGCCAAAGTGACAAGTTCTTCTCTGCTAACTTGCCAATGACTGGTTTCTTTTCTGATTCACTCACCGAGGGTATTCTGTTCCCCAAAAGAAAGGCTTCTGCAGCTCTCCAGCAGGAAATCCTGAGAGAATGGCAAACAAACAAAAATGATAAGAATATGGAGATGATCAATATCCAGACTCTGGTTCCAACTACAGCCAAAAGCATCTAGATGCTCATCCAAACTACAAATGCAGTTGTAGATCCAAGTTGTCTCCAAGAGATCTATCTAAAGGTAATATTAACTCACCTGTTTGAAATAAGTACATGGAAGCATTTCAAGGACAGTTCATACAGATATACTATTGGCAGAGTCCAGGTCCAGTCATACACAGGATAGCCAGCAGGTTCCTGGATGCACATAGGTCTCAGTTTCTTAGGTACCCACTGTTGCAGCGCATATGCCATACATAAAGAATGTTTGTGCATTTGATACTATTATTGCATTGTATTTCTTTGTAATTGAATCTTTGAACTTATATTTTATACATGTGTTCAAAGAAGGTCATGAATCGTGTGTGTGAAAAGAAGATATATATATATATATATATATATATATATATATATATATATATAATATGCATGTCAATTGTTCCTAGGTGCCCTTTGCACACCCAGCACTTATTCTTCCCAAGGAGTACAGAAATGCAGCTGTTTATATATGGGGAAATCTAACAAAATATAGCTCAACTATCATAGTTTCATGTTATTCTGAACACAACAGTTCTAGTCTTGGGTAGCTCCAAGAGGTCATGCTTTCCCTGTTGACTAAGATTTGCTCAGATTACTAAAAGAAGTTAATAGTACTCTGAAAAATAGAATGATTCAAGTTCTCTGTTTCATTGACTCTTCATTCTTCCATGTATTACCCAACTTTTCAAACTGAAATTGGTAACATAGAATGAAAGGGAAATGAGGGAAACCTATCATTTCTTTACCTTCCAGTCTCTCCTTATTCATCACTAAGGGAAAAGGTGAAGACTGTTGGTAGGTGATTAAGAGAAGGCTGAGGATTCAGCTCAACAGTATAGGACTTGCATATAGTGTTTTTGGGGCCAGCACTAACACCACCAAAAATAGAAGTAAACTTAGTAGTAATGGTAGTAGTAGTAGTAGTAGTAGTAGTAGCAGCAGCAGCAGCAGCAGCAACACCAATAGTAATAAAAGTAGCTAAATTAGTTCTGTGCAGCATTTCTACCTTGCTGGTGAGGAAAATGTACATATATATGTACATGCTACAAATACAAAGTGTGTCATTTTAGAAATTCCATAGACAAAGCATTCTTATTCACTTTTGAGACTTGCATTGTATCATAAAAAGATAGAAGGAAAAACTCATGCAGTGACATAAAATTTCAGTTTTCCAATGAACAGCAGACAAAAATCACTATTGATGAGTCAAAAGTGAAGATGATGTTTTCCATGTAAGCATTTGTGATGGCATTTGTTCCACTTCCTGCATGAAAGACCGTGCATCTTCATTTTACACTGAACTGTACAGATTAGTTAGCAGGTCTTGGATACAGGTGAATGCAAGAAACACTTGGCTTTGTTCTTCCAAGTCACCACTAAATTTTGTACCCTGAGCTGATCCTGGGAGTTGTGATTGTCATTACAGCTGGGAGTTCAGAGCAACAGGAGACAGAATGGGAGAGGGAGAAAGGGAAGGAATGAAAGAAACCTTCTGTAATGTCCTTGTCTGCTTGAGAGCAGCTGCTCTAGGCCCCATGAGACTGAATGTTCTTTTACGAATTAAAATGTTCCTCTACTCTCTGCTCAAATTTCTATCTCCCCCTCCATGCCAGGACACTTTGAGGGGAAATGAAGGCAAGAAAGCAAGTCTTGAATTTAGAGATGAAGTACTCATTTCATAAGACTCTCATGTTCTATGTCTTTTATTACTAATATCAGAGTTTGAGTTTTCAAGGTACAAAAACCTAATTGCAAAACAGAGATGGATCCCGTTAATGCTTCTCTCTTCCTGCTGCTTTCAGATAAAGAAAAGCACAACTAGTGTGATTGAATTTCAAGACACAATGTTACTTTAATCTTCATAATTTCTACATTTCCTTAAACATCTTTGGCATCTTTACATTGATAATCCATCCCCTTTTTTTTGGTGATTTGGTTTTAGTAAGTCATTCTGATTTAGATATATATGCAAATATATATTACATATAAATGCAAATCACAGTCTTTATATGAAAATCCTATTTCACACAATAAATCACCCAAAGCAATGATATTTTCTAATAAGAACAATGATCATAAGCCAATGTGATTTAATTATTCAATCATTATGGCTTCCCTGCCTGGTATTGTGCCCAGCTGGAAGCAGTTATGTCCGCTGCCAACCTTGTCACAGAAAACATCTGATACCTGCATAAGCCTCCACTGCTGCAGCTTTTACTGTTTTAGGGGCCCCAGACTCCAGTGCTGAAGTCATCACATCGCCCTGATCAGCTATATCTTCTCAGCTTGTCAAGGTCTTGAAACCCAATAGTGATAAACTGAAGAATCTGATGCCCTT
>NC_045030.1:150507316-150514214 GCF_008632895.1 Mastomys coucha
AAGAAAGAAAGAAAGAAAGAAAGAAAGAAAGAAAGAAAGAAAGAAAGAAAGAAAGAAAGAAAAGACAAGTTCCTTCCAACACAACAGACATAGAGGGGAAACTCTGGGACCAAGCTCCAGTTTTGAATTTTTGCTTATGCATACCCCAATCGATGAGCGAAGCAGAAACCACCTATACTGAGCCACATGTGAGTACACAAGTTGCTCATACACATACCCCTCAGCACAATCAACTACTTCAAATCACTCTGTGCTTTACAAGCCACACCTACCACATCTGATGTCAAAACTACCAACTTCAGATAACTCTCTTCCTGCCATCACCCAAACAACAACTGCCACAACAAACATCAGTTCTCTTCAAGGGAAAGTGTCATTTTTTACCAAAGCATTTGTATAACTGCCCACTGTAAAACATAAAAATGATGTTAACTTTTGATTAGGCCCCCACCTTTTGTTTTTAAATGTGTCAAAGATAAGTTTTCATTTTTATTTTTATTTTAATCATGTGTATGTTGGGGGGGGGGAGTAGGTATGTGCATATGTGTGCAGGTGTCCTTAAAGGCCAGAGACATTGAATCCACCTGGAGCTGGAGTTTCGGGTACTTTTAAGCAGCCCAATATGGGCGCTAGCAACCGAAACTTGATCTTCAACAAGAGCAGAATGTGCTCTTAACCACTGACGTATCTCCCCAGCATGCAATCATAACTTTTTGATTGCTGTATGCCCCATCCTCATTTCCCTATAAACTCTGTAGCCTTTATTACATAATTTTGTATACTGTAGTGATGCTTACAAATTTGTATCATGATATAGCAGGATACACACATGCCAGTTGTTATTAACTGTCATGAAGATTAAGCATCAGATCTTGTTTAACTAGTTTGCCAACTAGTTACTGCTTAACTCAGAATAGGTCTTCAAATATCCATCTCTATGACTGCATATGTTAGTCTAGGCACCACACTACTAGAACTACTGCCCAAGAAGTTATCCAAGCACACTTAAATGCTGTACTGTGTATAATTAAGACCACAATAAAGACTGCTATGTTGCAAATGAAAAAGTAAAGGACCAGTTTTAAAATTCTAGCATGGGAACAATTTTCCATGAGCTGTTGTTGGAATAAAATGAGGTATAAACATAAATAAATAAATAAATAAATAAATAAATAAATAGTGATTTAATAACTTTTATATACTCAAAATAAGTACCTGTCAGATACATACACATTGATTGTGATAATCACCTTTGGGAGAAAATTGGTATTCCTGGTGGTAGGTGGTCAAAAAGAGCTTTGAACATTAATGGTTTACATTTTGATTAGCCAAAAGAGCTTTGAACATTAATGGTTTACATTTTGATTAACCAAAGGTAATCAAATTTTTCACTAAAGTTAGCTGTTTTGGAACTATGTTTTACTGAAAATTCTTCTAAAAGCTATCAAATAACAGTAAGCTACGCTTATATACTGTTGTTTTCTTCTTGTATTTTTAATACTAACAAATCCCAGTCCTATTTCAAGCAAAAAAAAATTAAGCCTTGTAGTTATAGAATTTCAATGACTACAACTGTAGCAAAATAAAATATTGGCATCTCTATGCTGCAATCACTTCATTGTTTATTGTAATAATTTTTCTTTTTCTAATTTGTACCCTGGAAAGCCTCAGAGACCTGCTTTTAGTTTTCTACCTGGATCAATGTTTCATTTTAACTGAGATTTCTCATTATAACTCTTCTATCAGTGAATACTAACTTAATTGAAGCTCAGAGAAATGTTGGACATAGAATGCTGACAGCTCCTATTGCTAGCCTCATTGCTAAAAATCTGATCACATTTAGTGGGTAATTACCCCAAGTTCAACGATCTGATTTCTATATTCATAAAGACATAGCCTGACTGTAGCTACTGTTTTCCATGAGAAGGTAAATGTCTCAATATTTCTGAACTTCAGTAGCCATTTTATTATTGTAAAAGTCACTAATTAATTTTTTTTAAAGTACAGCACATATAAAGAAGAAAATAAAATTATCCCATCACTCAGACATTAAGAAAGCAAATGAATATACTCAGGACTAACAAACTCATACTGTATAGAGATCTATAAAAAGTAGTAATTTCCCCCTGTCTCCACTCATTTCTGTCTAAATTTCATCTATTTTTCTCCAGTTGTCTGAGGGCCTTATTTCAGGTATTTGTTCAAATGTCACTTTATCCATTTGTACAATGGTTCTCAACATTCCTAATGTAATCCCTCATGTTGTGGTGACACCTAACCATAAAATTATTTTTGTTGTACTTCATAACAGTAATTTTGCTGTTATAGCTCATAATATAAATATTTGATATGCAGGACCCACAGGTTGAAAACTGCTGCCCTAATGTTTTTGAAAGGGTTAGGTATTATCCATCATGATTTCTTGATTTATAACTCACTGTAATACTCAGATGCTCTCCATTTGAATAGATAAACAATCTTGCACAGGAATTGTAAGTTCCATAATGAAAGGGGTTTTAATTATTACTTTTGGTTTTTTACATTATAATATAATTGCATTTCATCCTTCACTTTCTCCTACTGCAATACTCTCAGAGATAGAATGTCTGTTGGGTGAATGGAATCCATACCCTATGAACCTCAAAAAGGTGACTGGGGTTGAAGTATAACCTGTAGTTATAATTATATTTTGTTAGCAACATTCTAAAATAGCATATGATATATTTAGTACTGCCATTGCATTATTTCCTGAAGCTTTCATCCTCAGTGCAAAATCTGGAATATATTACATTATTCAAATTTGACTTTCATTTTCTTTCAAATGAGAGATGTGTTAGTTCCTTGTTCTTGCTATCATGGCAAAACTGGTATAGCTTTGAAGCCAACACAGGGTCCGTCAAAATGCAGTATGAGGTCTGTGAAGATGGCTCAGTAAACAAAATGCTTTCCATACAGGCATGAAGAATTAAGTTTGGATCTCCAGTACCCAAGGAAAACGCAAGGTGTGATGGCATGTGCCATCCAATGCAGCAAGGCAGAAACAAGATCTCAAGGACTCCATGGCCACCCAGTCTAACCAATCAGTGAGAGACACTGTTGTAGAAAATAAGATGGAGACCAACCAGCCAAGACATGAGACATCAACCCAGCCATATCAGCCTCCAGAAATAAATGCACATGTGAATATGTACATGTTATGCAAACACAAACAAACTGAGAAGTCTGTCCTCTACCACACTGTATCTCCTGGGTCCTCCTTACCTCCCCACCAAAGGATTAAAATGTTGTATAATGCCCTTTCTAATGTCTGTGGCACATACTGATACTGAAGACTACTTTTATCTAGACAAAAACTCTTGACCTGAGAGGACTGAACTAACATCAATCTCTTTTTCCCTACAGTCTTTGTTGTTTCCCTTTAACTACAATATATATTTTAAGTTCAATAAGTACAATATACAATTTAGGTTCGTTACCATATAGCAAATATGGAAACAATGCTTTCCAAAGGCTTCTCTTATTCAGAAGTTTTATATTCTTAGATTGGCACAATGCTATTGCTTTTTAAGACATCTTCCAGTAGGACTCACACGGCTTTTCCTTTTGTTTCCGTGTTTAATCATACTGAACAAAATGGGAGAGTGAGACTTCCACTGCCAGAGTTTGAAGCCCAGCTTACTCAGTTTTTTCCTTTACTCTTGTCAAATTTTACCAAAATTTGTCAACACAAGACAAGGCAACTAAAACATATCTAAATTCAGAAGCATTTCATTCAGTATCCCTTCAGATTTTTAAATTATTTAGTTGGGATTCTTCCAGATACCAACAAGGCAGAGATAGCACTAAAAGATGCAAAGTTCAGTCCCACAGAAGAGGGAGTAGGACTTGGCCTTGAGAATATGGAGAATGGTAAAGTCAAGCACTGAATCAAAGGTTTGCATACTTGCTATAACTGCTTTCTATAAAGATATGCTTGGGTTTCCCCAATGGTTAAGTATATGCTTCTTTGCATTTTTAACCAAGTCTGGGTGTTGTTAATATTTGCTGCTAAAGGACTAGTGTTGTCCACATGATGTTCTATTGCATTATTGCTTTTTTCAAATAATACAATATTTTGGTTTTACATGGAGTTCTTGATATGTAAATAAGGCTTTATTTTAATGTATACTATGACACTTATTTTCAAGTCTTAGGTGATAGTCTCATATTATCAGATGAATCCACATATAAGCCCACACTTCAAAATTGTTGCTGATCTATCATTTTAGTAAGGAAATCATGTTTCTTATTAAATTTCACTTGTAGTTTCAATATCCTTACATGTTTGATTTTATCCTTTGCAATAACTTCTAGCTCTATAACTCACTAAGTGGATATAGGTTATGATCCATATTCAGAATTGTTAGTATATTTAAATACATCAGTAAAACTATCACAGGCGTGATAGATATAGTCATAATAGATATAGTCTTCATGATGACTTAGTCATGAAGATGGAACTACTAGCTACCAATATTTACTGAGTCTCTCTGTGATATTCCAAGCCACCTGGGTAAGTTCTAAATGTACAAATATCATACATCATCAAAATACCTACAGTCTAGAGAATAAGAGAATGTTACTGAGCAATCACATCTTGCAAGACTTAAAGGGGTGGGCCTATTCTACCCTTTCTAAAGTAAATTTTTTACCTTAACAGAGAAAAGAAATACAGGACTCACAGAAGACATGCAGAGGAATTTGGAGAGGGGTTTATTTATATAAACATCTATACTAATGGGTGGAATATATGGCTGATAAAAAAATCAATTGGTCTTGGAGGCAGAAAATGTTAGGAAACTTGTTCTCAAAGTGTGGTCTGCTGACCAGCAACATCAGCATATTTTAGATACTTGTGAGAGATGCAAACATTGAACCCCCATCCCAAACTTTCTGAGTCAAGAACACTGGGAGTGGACTTCTGCATTTCAACCAACTCTTCAGGTTACTGAGACCCACAAGCTGACAGAATAATCTTAACCCCAACTGAAAATGAGAATTTCAACCAAAAGAGAATTCCTACCCAAATTTACCAAGATTCAATGTCTATCATGTTGTCCACATGTACTTGGTCATACAAAAAGTGAAGAATTAATCATTCTTAAGCTACTTGATCCATAACTCCCCCCTCCTGGTTTATTCCATTCACTCCATCTATCAGTATCATGAATTTGTGATAAAATATTTTTACTTCAACTTTCTTCAGATGATAATTTCTAAGATTAATCTTTATATGACCTTAAAAATCTGATTGTAGAAAAGGTCAAATAAAATTTAATTATAACTACCTTAAAAATTCCAGGAAGAATGCTAAAGGGAATGAGTATTCAGAATTAGTTCTAGCCATAGGATAACCTAGATAACATTCTTCTAGAAATTAGAGGTAGTGGACATGAGTTGAAACATGAAAATTGCTGCAATTACAAAGCACTTTTAGTTATGTCTTTTGTTGTTGTTGTTATAAAAGATTTCATTGTCACTCCTGCTAAGATTAATAGTAGTTTTTTATCCAAGTTGGCATCTTGAAATATTTTGGTAAGTGCCAAACTTCCTATTTCCAGAAAGTATTGCATTCTAACAGCTGTGATTCCTGTCAAGGGATTCAGCAAGATGCCTTAGCCATCTGCTAGCTTTCTGCAGGTAACCTCCTGCCACCAAATCTAGCAGCCTAAAGCAGACAAGCAGAAAGCAGCTTCTGAAATCTACCATCCATCTTGTAGCTTTCTTTGATGACCATTCTATTCTATTTCTTCCATAATTACCTTTATGCCACAACAATCACCATCTCTCCCCTTTACCAGAGTTACCAACCATCCCTATTTTCCCAGGATGGCAGAGATACTTAGAATGCAGTATTTTTTTTTTCAGTCATAAAGCTGGAGTGGGCCCAGGAAAAATGAGAAGAAATTAAAAGAACTGCTTTCTCCCACTAGGTCTGACTCTTTTTTTTTTTTTTTTTTTTTTTTGTATTGGCAGCATCTCAATGGCTCAATAGTTCTCAACATTCAGCATCTTTCAAAGACATTTGGTGATTAAAAGGTTACTAAGATCCAGGGTGCTAGTACAGACCACCAGAGTTAATTATTAGTAAAAAGAGCCAAACAGTGCCCAGATGTCACAAGTAGTAGTGATGTTACTAGTCTCCAAAAAACACTGAGAAGTTAAAATTCTGAAATAGAAAAATTCACTAGTCCCCACCTCCACACCAGTATGAAGCTTTATTTGGTCCTTTCATATAAACAATTACTGTCCTGAACATTAAACAATGAAACTAGCATCAGTGATGCTCAGTCTAGTTGTGGGAACATATTAGGTAAATATATACCAATAAATGTCTGTGTGTTTCACTGAAGCTATATCTGTTTATTTGATAATTATTTCATCAATGAATGCATGACTATAATTCCACCATATTAGTTATACTTAGTCTCTTCTAATACCATCCTTTAAGACACAAACTCATCAATATATGTGTCTGCTAATGATGGAGACATAAATTGAAAAAAGAAAACAGGACCAGGGATATAGCTTAGTGTCCATGTTCTTCCTTACTTACTGCGTGAGTTCCTAGATTCAAGCTGCACCATTGCAAAACAAACACAGACACACACACACACCTCTTTGCTGGCTAATAATTTTCTTTTAATTCTGTGACTTCTTTAGGGTATATTCCAAGAAGTAGAAGAGTTGTTGCATTAAATGGTATTTCACTTTAAGTTGCATCCTACATTTACAAAGTAAAAGAAAACTGCAAATGAATTTTTAAGGTGAGGGACAAGTGAGATTGGGAGCATCAAGACAGATTAGTGAGACTGACCCTAACTTCCTGTCTACCACTGTTGTATTCCAGGATCTTTTT
>NC_045030.1:150514582-150515427 GCF_008632895.1 Mastomys coucha
GGGGTTTGCAGCCCCTTAGGACGAACAACAATATGAACTAACTAGTACCCTCAGAGCTCCCAGGGTATTCCAGGATCTTGATGCTCACCGTCTAGTTCAACAATCAAGTAGTTCTCAGCCAGTGCCCCCGACACACCTTCATTCAAATCAGATCGACCCTAGCAACCATTTCATGCTTTCTATTGCCAGCCCCACAGTAAATCTGCCCAGTCCACTACAACAGAAACAACATTCACAAATACCTCACAGACAGAAGACTGAGGCCATACAGGCGTCAGTCCCATGTCTCACTCACTAATGGGATTCGAGGAGACTGTGGGCTTACCAGTTAAGGATGCTTTTGTTTACTCATGAAGACTTCGCAGAGCATTGTTCTTAGCTTTCTCCAGGGTCAGCCCTTTCTTAAAATGCTTACAGCAGGTACTTTTTAAGCATACCATCTGTCAATTTTGCAAACTGTTGCAAGTTTGTTCATGACTTAACTTCATCTGTCTCAATAAACTCTGTAAATCTCATTGTAAATTTTGTGAAACAATTACTTTCTGGGGAATACTCTTCAATATTCTTTATAAGGCATCTTGTAGCATTTATCTGTCAAGTAATCTACCTTCAATTCCCCCTTAGGCAATGCTAAAGGGCCAAGAAAATAGTGGACTTAAATACAGGGTTTGTAGTGAGGTCTGTGCTTAGGGTTAGGAAAAATGAAGTGTCTTCTTTTTTACTATGCTTTAATGGACATGCAATCACTAGGACATGGATCCCACCTAACCTTGTGATACTCACCTACCTCCTGGCTGATCTCATATTCTACAGTCTTGCCATATCAAAAGAGAAAGAAGCCCTCA
>NC_045030.1:150515437-150525840 GCF_008632895.1 Mastomys coucha
ATGACTATTTGATGATATTTCGGTGTATACTCACATATGTAGCTCATATAATTCTCACATTTCTTACCCAATATTGAACACTATAGTGTAAAGACTAAGAAAGTACCATCAACAAACTGGGTTATACTCCCAGACCTGCTGTGATAGTTCATCTTGGTTGTCAACTTGATTGGATCTGGAATCACCTAAGAGAATCTGGAATCAACTAAAGCTCTGTAGAGATAAGCTATTTCCTGGTTTAGATTCAGTGATGAGAGAAAAGACTCTTGCACAGAGTAAGGGTTACTCTCCAGCAGTGGTCTAGTTTAAGATAGTCCAATGGAAAAGCTATTGCTTTATACCAGCCTACCTTCACTCCTTGCTGATGAGAGAACCTACTTTATTGCTGCTGTTGCTGTTGTTACCATCCTTTGCTAACATTAAAGCCAAGCTTCTTCAGCCTTCCAACATGAACTGAAGATCAGTGACTCTATAGGAATCCTCCAGGCCTCCAGTGACATACTGAGACAACTGAAGCATCTAGTTTCATGAACTGAGCAGTTCCTGCGTTCTCAGCCTCTCTGTTGTGAAGAAAGTGATTGGTGAACTACTCAACCTATATCATGTAAGTCAATCTAATGAATTCATTGCATTAGATTTATTTATTATATTGATTCTCTTCCTTTAGAGAATCATGACTAATGGACCAGTAGTTTACTAGTATTGCAGTTATTAGCAAGTTATTTTCTCTTCTGAAAGATGGGTGCATAGTACGAAGTTTATAGAGCTATTAGGAAGATTAAACATTCAAATAGTAGGCACATTAATTGTTTCCCAGCATAGAGGAGTGTACAGTGTAATCAATAGAGCCACTTGAGGTGAGTTTTTCAAGAAGATATGGAAATGATTGAAAACTGTATTATATATTATCATTTTCAGTTACTAGATCTCTTGGGATCTAACTTACCCATTCCCTAACTCCCTCTTACTAATATCAGTGCCCATAGTTGGGTCTTCTCAATCTTTATTTTGGGCCATATATAAAACTCTATCTTGTCCAAGTAGCCTGCCTTTCCCCTCTTTGAGCTAATTTCTTTAAGAATAAAACTAAGAAAATATTGTTTTTTACTTCCCAAAGAAAATTCCCAATTACACCAATTCCTTGTTCTTCAACATGATCCATAAGTCCATTAGCAACTTCTTCCACAAATTATGTTATGACCTTTGCTTTCTAAACCACCCAGGCTGCCTCTGTTCCAGCATATGTGGTCATTCTCACAGTCTATTCCTGCACCATATGCAGCTCAGCATGTTACCTCTGCAACAGTCATCCCTACATATATGTCATAGCATTTCTTCTCTACCTAAAGAACTTTGTTTTCCTGCCAAGGTCTTCTTGATCATCACTTTCACCAATCATCCAATTGTAGCTCACACAGATTAAATTCCCCCTCTGCAGTGACTCCCAGAATACACTTGCTATAATCTGTAAGTATCCAGGTAACAAGTTTCTTGCCCATTTCATCAAAAGCAAGCACTAATAGCTTGCTATGATTTACCTACTATGAGTCAGATTTTCTTCTAAGTATTATATATATATATATATGTATATATATATATAGCATAGTTATATCACCACCATTTTATTTTTAAAAAATTAACTAAGGATTAAAGATGTTAAGAAACTTGACCAAGACTGCAAGTTACTAGTGAGCAAGTCAAGAATGAAAATCAAATTGTCCCACTTGATAGCACACAGTATTAACTACCATTATCGTATCATGCTATACATCCCAGCTGAAGCTCATTATCTGACATGTTATAATGGTATATAACAAGTCATTTCCAAATTTTCTTAAAACCATAAACACTTACTATTTCACAGTTTCTCTGGTCTAAGAATTTGGAAGCAGTTATTGAGGGGATGATCTGTCTGAAGGTCTCTTGGAAGACTGCAGTCAAAATGAAGGACTTTGTTGTACTGACTCAAATGCTTAGACTGAGGGATCCGCATGGTACTACAAATGGGCAGAAGCCCTCTGAAGCCTCACTTGTGGGCCTCTCTACAGTCTGCTTGGGTGGCCTCATGATATGGTGATTGACTTCTCCCAGAGTGATAAATCAAGACAGCAAGTTGGAAGTCATAGTGTATTTTATCACCTAGCAACATATTAACTAGAACTCATATTCTGTTATGTATATAAAATTCCACTGGGTATATATCTAAGCTTTAACTTAGTATAGGAAGGAGCTTCAGACAGCTTTGGATACCAAGAAAAAAGGATTATTCCAATTTCCTAAAATATTAAATGGAATATGTTCTAGATCTGGGCTTTGTAATCTTTTCCATTCACAACACCTTTGCACCCAAGAAATGTATATTTGACTCTTGACATACATATAGGTGTGGATATCTCTGTATATAAAACAGGTATTTACTAATCTTAACTATTAGAGACATTTTTATAAAGAACTATTTGGTATACATATATTTTTACCATTTTTTGAAATATAAATAAATAAAATAATAAAAAAGATGAAATAGCTGTATGCTAATGAGATGGGTTATTTTTTTACATAAAAATTAAATCTTTGATGAATATTTATATAGGATATAAAACCAACCAGACCCCCTAGAGCTCCCAGGTACTAAACCACCAACCCAAGAGTATACTTGGAAGGACCCATGGCTCCAGCTTCATATGTAGCATAGGATGGCCTTATTTGACATCAATGCGAGGAGAGACCCTTGGTCCTGTGAAGGCTCGATGCTCCAGTGTAGGGGAATGCTAAGGCAGTGAGGAGTGGGTGGATGGGGGGGAGCACCCACAAAGAAGCAGGGGGAGGGGATGGAATAGGGGGGTTGTGGAGGGGACACTGGGACGGGGGATAACATTTGAAATGTAAACAAATAAAATATCCAATAAAAGTAAATAAATAAGTAAATAAATAAATAAACTAGATTAATGAGGGCTTTAAAAAAATACATCTTCAGCATTTTTTCAGTTTTTTACTGGTTTGCAAAATGTCTTTTTTTTTTTTTTTTTTTTTTTTTTTTTTTTTTTTGTGTATGTGTGCATGTCAGTGCAGCATAGGCATGCAGGTGCCTGTAGAAGCCTAAAGAGACACCAGATTCCCCTTCGACTCAAGTTAACACACATAACATACAAATCAGGGTGTTGTCAGTCACCTAAATTAAGTGCTGGCAACTGAAACTGGGTCTTCTACAAGTACAGCAACTGCTTTTAACTGCTGAGCCATCTCTCCATATTTATATGCTCATCAATGCTGAGACTGCCATTTTGTATAAACAAAAATAACAAAAATTATTAGGAATTCTACTCTAATCCTAAGCCAAAATTCATTTGCTGATTTTTCAATACAACTCAAATCAATCATTCAGAAAGACATATGTGTGTGTTGTATGCATGTATTCACGCAGGTGTGTGCCCATGTATTGAAGTGCATGTATAGGCCAGAGTTTGACATGTGGGATCTTCATGGATTGCTCTCCAGTTTATTTTTTGAGACTGAGTTTCTCACTGAACCTGGGGCCCATCAAGTAGTTTAGTCTGGCTGGAAATTAAGATTTAGTGGGTTTAGTCTCCATTTACCATCTTTAGAAGTGGGACTATAGACATGTGTTACCATGTCAAAGTTTTACATGGGTACTGGGGATCTGAAATAAGATCACAAAGCCTGCACAGTAGGCACTTTTCAGATGTATCCACCTACTCAGTCCCTTGAAGAGCAATTTTTAGAATATTCTGATCCATAGTCAAACATACTATCCATTGAACCACTAGGTCAGTACTTCAAAGAGCAATTTTTAAAAATCAGACATTAAAGTACACAACACAATCCAACTTGATATATGCTTAAGAATGCCAATAGGAAGACAGTAAAAATGTTTCTTTTATATAGCTAACATATGTTTCTGTAGTAGCAATGCAACATAGCAAACACTGTCAGAAACACCTTCGACTTATTACACTTTTATACTGAATTAAATTTTTTGTCAATGTTCAGAACTCTTTTATTGTTCCATGGTATTACAACATATTTTAATATAAAAGCAATAGGTAAGTTGTATTCTGGATAATGAGAAATTTGTGTTAATCCCTTATGTATCTCAATAGCTCCATAATTACGGAACACTGTTCCTAAATTCTGGGTGTTTGCCTTGTTTCCTCATGTCTCCAAATGGAACATTAAATTAATTCAAGACTTTAGTTCCATTAAATCCCAGTAGAAGCCACCAGGTGAATATCTTCTAACTTGGCTTCCATTCTATAGTTTTCAGCAAATGTAACAAAGGAGAACTTCTCCCAGTTTGAAATAGTTATGTCCTTAACAGGAAAACACATTTATGTTTGATTTCAGGATTAACTCTATGGTTAAATGTCAGTATAAACCCAGCCTCTGGACAAAGGCTTATTATCTTCTTTAGCTCAACATCGGTAATTAAACTGGGACAACAAAATCTCTTGGGTATAACTGTAAATATAATAAAACTGTTAGGTTTAGCCCTCAGGCCAGGCTTGTTTTCAATCCAAAATTGTATTTGCTTAAAATAATTGTTTAATATGATTTTGGATATACAAATATAAAAACTTAATACTGGAATGAGACATATAACAAATTCACAGTGACATGAACACATATAACAAGCTTTATTCTAAAGACCAATCCATATTACTAGAAATAAAAATTGGATATGGGCTGCTCACTCTTCCAGACACTACTACCACATGACTAGATTGAAAAACCCATAGAAGCTAAATCAGATTTGCCTTGGTAGCAGCTAGAAGCCAATCCTCACATAGGCTTTACTACAATTACAGCCCATACATTGATCCAACATGCTGTCTTTCCTGTAAATAAAGTTTGATTGAAGCTCAACCATGCTCACTTAGCTTATAGATTATCTGTAGCTACAATGGCAGAGTTCAGAAGTTGAGGCTGTGTGGCAAATCTGAAAACAGTTGTGTTCTGGTAATGTACAGAACATGTTTCCTGATCTGTACCTCAGAAGACTTGGCCTTAGGCAACCTATTAGAAAGCCAAGATACCTGTTTCTACTAAATGCTATCCTAAATACCTTTATGGAGGAAAGGGAAAGATATTGCTACTTATGTCAAGGCATTACTTACACAGAGTAAAGGCAAAATATTTTGTGTGTGATGCTGGGAATAGAACTCAGAGCCTCACACATGCTAGCTAAGAACCTTGACACTGAGCTATACCTACTTCTTAGCCAAGGGACAAGCTGTAACATACATTACCCATACAACCATTAGTCAGGTTAAGATAGAGAATATCTTTTGTACTTCCTCAGTCAATAACTCCCAAGAAAGATTGCTACTATTTTCACTTCTGTCATATGGATGAATTTTCCTGCTTCTGATTTTTATATTCACAGAATGAAATAGTACACTTCTTCTTGTGCCTGGCTTCTTTCATTCAACCTTATGTCACTGGCAAATATATAGTACTCATACCATGGCATTTTCTTCTGCATTGCTGTCTGAGCAACAATCAGTTGCACAACTAAAACATGATGTATTAACCTATTCTTCTGTTGGTGACCATTATGGTCTATCCAGTGGCTGCCTGACATACTAGTTTGAGAAATACAAGTTTTGACATCAGCCATGTGTTGGCAGTTTACAAATCTATCCTCTGAAACACTTCCTGCACACTCTACAGGCTGTCCATCATGGCACAAACAGGACAGTAAGGGCCAGAAAGGCTAATTCCATCATGCCACATAATTATACTCAAGCTCTCCCACTGAGGTTTTTACTTTGAAAAGTGGGATGATAAGTTTAGCAGTTGTCACAAAGTTAGGAAAGCACAGACTGGGGTGCTAATGCTCTCGGCTCCTTGTTCTTCCATTTAACTGAACTACGAATTGAAATGTAATTAAGATTGGTGACAGCTCTTTACTGCAATGCCCAATACAACAGATTTAAATCACTAAAACTTCACACTACACTCTATGTCTGAAGATATGGATATTCACCTTGACAAGGGCAGAAAATAAGTTTTAACCCCTCTGCAAAAATAAATGTACATCAAAAAAATGGCTCCAACCTTGGGATTCTACACAAAAGCATGGGTTGGGAAAGAATAATAAGTCTATAGGTTTTCCTGTTTTCTAGTCAAGTCTTTAGTGCATGTAGTAGCAGACTTAGTGGCATAAATCAGAAAATGATAATGAGACATGAAGGAAATTCTCATAAATCATGTTACTAAGTATAGTTACATCGTAGATGTGGAACCCAATTAAACAGATGGCCACATGCTGTCAGAATTAGCCCCTAATCAATAAAGATGTTCATTTTAGAAAATCACCTCAATTTTTCACTTCTTCAGTGAAGCACAGAGGTGGCAGTTGGGAGGGGATGGGGGAGTCCCAGGAAACCCAATGGGGAGATGTGTAAGAAGAAATTCCACCTGTCTTAATTTGTAGTCCAGAAAATCAGAAATGAAAGAGGGGAGAAAAGTCACCCAAAGGATTCGTTGTCATCTTGCCTGGTAATGTAATTTACAATGAGAGCAAGCACTGGTCATTAGGAAAATAGAAACAGCTTGAATCTCTTAATTAAAATACTGCTTCAAATTGTTCATTTTAAAACCCCTCAGCCCATGAGCTTTCTAGAACCCACTGGGTTACCCTGAAATGGCTACCCTGAAATGAAAAGTTCTGATAGGGTCAGGCCTTCCCAGACAAGAAAAAGGCACAGCACTGGGAAACCCTGGAGACAGAACTATTGTTAGATACATTTAATTCCCCAAAGGAGCAGTAAGCCTTTAGTGACATTTGAAAGAAGTGGAAACACCAGTGAAGAGACAATCTCATCACCCTTTTCTTGCATAAGAGCTGACCTTTTACACTCACTAGACTGGTGACAATTAAGTCTGTAAATACCAAGAGTTGATGAAAGTGAGGAACAAAAGAAACACTGTTGGAATTTAGAACACCCAGTTTAAAAAGCATCTGGTGATATCTAGTAGAGAGCTTGCATATTCTCCCTGCAAGGAGTTCCACCCTGAGGAATATCACCCTGGCTAAAGACAATGCGCAAGCCTATTCAGAGAAGCCCTATTCCTAGGAGTGAATATCTGCAAGGGTGGGGATGGAAAGGGTGCTGAATAGGAGATAATCTGGGTGTATAGTCAGACAAGTGAATACTATACAGCAACATATAGTAAATTTTTTTTAAAAAAGCACATGCTGCCACGTGCTCTGTATATATACCTTAAAAATAATGGGGCTGGAGAAATACCTCAGTAGCTAATAGCACTGACTGCTCTTCTAGAGGAGCCAGGTTAGATTCCCAGCATCCAAATGGCATCACAACACAACTATCTGTAATTCTAATACCAGGGGATCTGAAGCCCTTTACTGGTTTTTGCAGGTGCCAGTCAAACATGGGGGCATAGACATACTTCTAATCAAAACACCCATATGCATGAAACAAAGTTTAAAAATAATGATGTTGATTGAAAAAAAATACAACTCTAAAGACTATCTATAGCATAACAAATTTTTATTATGTTGAACAGCATCATTAATAGTACCTGCATAAATTGCTAACATTTTAATTTTTAGAAGACAAACATAGCCCAGCACAGTTGTATATTTGTTATCCCCATATTAGAGAGAGGGGGTAGGGAATCTCTATGAGTCCTAGGCCAGCATGGTCTATAGAACAAGTATTAAGCCAGTCAGAGTTATATGGTGAACTTCCCCCAACCAAAAGATAAATCTAAAAAAGCAATATGTTGGTTACCTCTGAGGTGATGGGGAGTGCGGGACAGGAAGCAGATGGGCAGCTCAGATGACACTGGTAGGATTTCAGCTCTTTGCTGAGTCACACTTTAATGGCTTTAATCAAACATGTTGATGTTCGGTCCTCTCATATACTTTCTAACTTAACATGGACCAGCATGGTACACAGATTCTTTAGAATGTGCCAAATATTATATAATAATAATAAAGTCCTATTAAGATTTAATGTCACTTAAGAATTCTGAAGACAGACTTGCAGGGGGTTCCTTGACCTAATTTGTCCCTCTTCCCAATGTTGCTATATTAAATAAATCTTCTCCTGCTTATCACTAGTAATATGACTCTTTTAGTAGACTTATTATGTATGTCTACTAAATACAGTGGCTGAACCTGGCTTAGATCACCAGCTCTGAATGCCCAAATTCAGTAATAATGTGGCAATTACAAAGAGACAAAAGATACATTTGGGGATGTCTGGCACTCCCAGCAAGTTGACCCCAAATGGAGAGGAAAGATGAAAGATCCCAGTCATGGCTGGCATCACATTACTCTGAGGACATTTTCCTATCTTTCTACTTCAGTGGGCATCAGTTGCCTTTTATTTCTACTTGGTCAAGCAGAAAAATGAGTATTTGGACATTGTTTTGGATTCTCAAGAAAATTTGAACCTTGTAGCTATGAGAAAAGTGGGAGCAATGAGAGGCAGAGATACAAAGACAGAGACAGAGAGGGAGGCAGAGATAGACAGAGAGACAGAGATGAAAAGACAGGGAGGGAGAGACAGAGAGAGAAAGAGAGAGAGAGAACAATAGCTGCAGAAGTAGAAGTACAACTTCTGACAAAGGAAACTGAACATTTTTGAGATACTAGGAGATTCTTCACAGGACATGCAGAATAGCCTTCACAATTCCTCCATAGCTGCTCTGCCAGATGAACAGCCATTCATCCTTGAGGCTCAGCTCACTTCCTTCTGAAGTTCTCCTGATCAGAATGGCCCACTTTATTCCTCTCTAAGACACTCCCATGGCACCCATGCTTCTGTTCTCACAACCATAGCAAGAGACCAGAACCCCACCAAACCGATATAGAGATTATGTCAAAGTGAAAACACTAGCTTCCAAAGAAAGACTTGCACCTCAACTTCCCTTGTCTGCTACAAATGAAAAGCAGAAAAGACCTTCGGCAATGTAGCCTTAAGCACCAGAACAATCAGAAAATCTCTGGATAAATGAGTCTCATAAAAACACATGGAGGGACCCATGGCTCCAGGTATATATGTAGAGCAGAGGATGGCCTTATCTGGTGTCAATGGGAGGGGAGTCCCTTGGTCCTGTGGAGGCTTGATGACCCAGAATAAGGGAGTGCTAGGGCACTGAGGCAGTACTGGGTGGGTGGGTGGGGGAGCACCCTCATAGAAGCAGAGGGAGGGAGAGGGCATGGGGGTTTGTAGAGGGTAAACTGGGAAGGGGGATAACATTTGAAATGTAAATAAATAAAATACCCAATAAAAAAGGAAAGAAAATGAAAGGAAAGGGAAGAAAAGAAAAGAAAAGAAAAGAAAAGAAAAGAAAAGAAAAGAAAAGAAAAGAGAATAAAAGAACAGAAGACCTTACCTTTCTGCCTCGCCTACGGTGGGTATACAAACTTTACCACTAACTTATCTGGGGATATGTAGGTAAATAATAAAAGTTTCTTTAATAAAAATATTCTATCAAAATAAACAGTCTGGGTCAGGGAGATGGCTAGGTGGATAGATGTGCTTGCTACCAAGACATAACCTGAGTTCAATCCCCACAATGTGGAAAGAGGGAACTGACTCCTGCAACTTGTCCTCTTACCATATATTCCATGGCATGCCCCCCCACATAGATAAAAATGTTAGTGAAACTAATAGAATGAATAATCCAATCGGTACTCTATTGTTCAACAGACATTTTACATATGATGCACTTATATGTAAAATACTATAAATTTTAATTGTACTTGAGATTTCAAAACAAAATCTCAAAGTCTCTGTGGAACATATGCAGCTTGGTTTGCTACTTGGAACTTTGGACCTTAAGAAAGCAACAACATTTCCAGCATAATGAATATTTACATACTAAGATGTGACACTCAAAATATTTAACAACTTCTTTGGTTATATTAATTCATGTATAAATCAAAAATTAGCACCATCTGCTTGGTTTCCTTTTGCTTGCTACTCTCAAGACCAATCCTGGGCTGGAGAGATGGCTCAGCGGGTAAGAGCACTGACTGCTCTTCCAAAGGGCCTAAGTTCAATTCCCAGCAACCACATGGTGGCTCACAACCATCCATAATGAGATCTGATGCCCTCTTCTGGAGTGTCTGATGACATGTACAGTGTACTTACATATAATAAGTAAATAAATCTTTCTTTTTTAACTTCCATGTAGTGTATTTACTATAATTATTTTTAGATATTTTCTTTATTTACATGTAAATTTCTCCATTCCCAGTTTCCCCTCCAAAAAACAAAGAAACAAACAAAAACAACAAAAACAAACCCTGTTGTCACCCCCCTTCCCCATGCTTAGCACCCCACCCTCTCCCACTTTCTGGCCCTGGCATTCCCCTACACTGGGACACAGAACCTTCACAGGGC
>NC_045030.1:150527283-150535063 GCF_008632895.1 Mastomys coucha
AAAAAAAAAAAGACCAATCCTGATGACTACCATTTCCAACAGTAGCCATGAGAGGGCGACTTTAGTAGTAAAAGCAATCCTTCAACTGCATATACACATGTAATCCTGGAAGGTGGGAGGTAGAGGCAGAAGCATCAAAAGTTCTAGGCCAATCCTCAGCTATATAGGTAGTTTGAGGCTAGCCTGGGATTCATAAGACCTTACCACAAAAAAATAAAATAAAATAAAATAAAATAAAATAAAAAAAGGCTTACTGGTCATTGAAAGAAATTCTTAAGCTCAGTAAGATGAAATACGTAGAATGATTTGAAGACCAGGGTGATATGATATAACCATAAACAGAACAGTCCAGAGGAGATGAGGGCAGAAACAGGAAGGTCAGTGAGAAGACTATTCCTGTCTTCCAGTTAGGAGCCAGGTAGTCACAAGAGCAAAGATGGCAAATCTCACAAATTCTATCCTGTGCTAACCAATGTAGAAATGCTATTGAAGACACAAGATTAGATGTGATCACTAGAGAAGTAATCAAAGATGCAGAAGAAGGACAAACAGAACAGGAATCAAGAGTGGGCCCTAAGGCTCAGTCATCATGGAGAAGTAAAGACCATAAGGAGAACCAGAGTTGAACTTGGAACAGTCAGCTCCCCCCATAAGATATCACACCACCAACCTGAATTTCATGTCTGCCCTTCTCATAATGTCTTTTACTACAAATAGATATGACTGTAAACAGCCTATAATTTTCAATTTTATTAATGTGATATCATAGTCCATACATTTTCTTAAGTTGCTGATTTCCTGAATGGCCTAATTATTATGGAAATCTATGTTAATAGGTATCATAACAGACCATCTAACTTGCACTTTTGTATGCTATTTTTTTGGATGAATTTGCCACATTTTTTCATTTCCATGCACTAGGGACACATAAGCTAGTTGCCTTCCCTGCTATCACTAATACTCTGCCACATGAATTCTCACATGGGCTTCTTTTGCCTTGCTTTTGTTCTATGAGGAAGGTTTCTCAAACGTTAGTGTTCAGTAGAAACAATTGGAAATTGAAGGTTTTATTAAAACCAGTTTCTGAGCCCCACATACAAAGTTTGTGTATCAGCTAGAGCCTGAGAAGTTGCACTCCTAACAAGTTCCACCATGGTGTTTTGTTGTTGTTGTTGTTGTTGTTGTTGTTGTTTTAAAGACACTATGAATCAAAATCCTGGGATAGATTGGGCATGCAGATGATGGTCACAGATATGCAGGCATATCTCTGGCTTTTCTACATATTGTCAACTTTAGTGGCTTAATTTATGTTTCTAACAGTGGCAGGATCTTTAATACCAATGCTGGATACTGTCAGAATTTTTTAAAAAATTCTTGCCATACTGAATTTTGACAATTTTAATAAAATGAATCATAGTATTTGTTCTAGCTCTAATTCTGTGATAAATACCTTTATCAAAAGCAACTTTGGCTGGGGAAAACAGATGATTTACATTTCCAAACCATAGTCCCATCATTGAGGAAAGGCAAGGCAGAAACTTGAAGGTAGGTCTGCTTGACATTCCACACAGAGGAGCTCACTTCACAACTAATGAAGTACAGCAGGAACCATGGAAGATGCTGCTTGCTAGCTGACTCGAAAGCTCAAAGACTACTTCCTAGGAATGGTGCTGTCCACAGTGGGGGCTGGGCTGGGTCTCTCTCTCTCTCTCTCTCTCTCTCTCTCTCTGCTGTCTGTCTTTCTTCTTCTCTCTGGCTTGCTCTCTCACTCCTCGCTCTCTTTCATATACATATGTAATTCCTCAATAGGGGCTATCCTTTAAGATGACTCAAAGCTGTAAGCTGATATTTAAAGCGAACCAAGGCAGAATATATGATTACACATATCCAATATACAGAAATAAACATCCTAAAGACAAATCCTAGGGTTAATCCTAGGGTTAATCAAAACATATTCAAGCTTCTTTTTTCATAAAATTTCCCCAGTTAACTGCCCCATTTACTCTATCAATGCTAGGATAGTGTGGAGAAGATAATCAAGACAGTTATGATAGGAAAAATATGTGTTCCTTTTAATGGAAAACTTCACTGTGGTTGTTTTTACTGTAGTTTTAATAGCCAATGGTAATATAGAATTCTTCTATGGAGCAATAAGTTGAAAGGAACTGAAAGTCCCTTACATTAAAAACACTAAAGAAATTGAAGAAAACACTAGGAGATGGAAAGATGTTGAATGATTGGAAGAATTAATATTACAAAGATGGCCAATCTACCAAAAGCAAACTGTAGGATCAATGCAATACCCCTCCACAGTCTGGTACTCACGTATCTGGTTGGTAGATGCACTGTAAAAGGCATTGACTGTTGTTGGGTTTGTAAACCACCTGCAGAAAGAAACAAATGCCACAGGGTAGCCATCATTATCCAGATAGGAAAACAGTAACCATAAATAACATGGATATTGGCACAAGGGAAAATTATTGCCTCATTTAGGGCTCCTACTCTCTTGAATAAACAATCTTATCAGAATGTGAACATAGTTTGTCAAGACTATATTATCAGGGCTGGAGAGATGGCTCAGTGGTTAAACATACTGGCTGCTCTTCAGAGGACAAAAGTTCAATTCCCAGAACACACATGGTTAACAACCATCCATAACTCCAGTTCCAGGGAATCTATAGTTCACAAACATATATCCAAGCAAAACACCTATATACATAAAATAAAAATAAATATAACTTAACAAAAGAATATTAGCATGCCTGACTTTTCATTAACAACAACAATAAACAAATGAGAAGTCAGCAAGAGTGTATCTGGAAAACTTTAACAAGAAGTTCTACAATTAGAGGTGCTCCCTCAGAAGATGGAAACACAGCAGCAAGCAGATGTTGATAGGTTCTGTCCACATGGCCCAGCTACCTCTCTAGTCTACATAACTCCTGACCTGTCCATGAAACTGTTTTAGATTGGTAATAATCCAGAGATCCATTTAAAAATAAATGAATAACACCATGCTACTAGAGTTTCCAACTGCTCCAACGAAAAGTTTATTGATTTAAGTTGCAAATGCCTGAACTATCTCTATAACCAGCTGAGTTTTGTTGGATCAATCACCAATCTTTCTCCGGTTTGGTTTTAGCTATAAAATGAAGAATGACTCAGCAGATAAAGTGTTTGCCATGCAATTCTGGTGATTTGAATTGAATTCCTTAGAACGCACAGTAGGAGAAAACCCACTTCTGAAAGTTGTCCTCTGAGCTCTGCCTGTGCATCATAGAATATGTACACATGTACTTACCATCACACACATACATAATAATTATAGTAATAACAATAATGAATTAAAGTACATGTATTGTATTAGATGCTAGGATTCCTTATAGCTCTGAACAGTCTATACCCTTACATTGAATACATGGGCTACTTAGATCAGAATGTAGAGCTTTTTTTCTATAAAAAAATAATACCAAAACTTCAGGCTTTATGGATGAAGAAGCAAAACTGAGATATTATACAGTTATGAAAGATCAAACTTTCCACAAGTAATGACTAATGAAATTTAAATAAAATAATCAATAAGTATAATTTTTATTTTGAGGTGGGATATTGTTTTGATTAACTGTGATTCAACTGTATCTGGCTTACCATCATCAGACCAATTTCAAATGTTTATCTCTAAACATCACTCTTGGTTCTGGGCAATGTGATAGGCACCAGATGATATCTAGCTCAGATACCATCTTTTATGATTAAACTCAGACAATTTCTTTTAAGCTAAATTGCTTAAAATAAACTTATATACTACTAAGTGTTTATCTTAGTAGTACAACACATGCTTAGCATTTATAAGACTCTGGGTTCAAACCCTAAAATGAAAAAAAAAAGGATGTATATAAATCTCTTTTCAAAACAATTATTTTATTATTCGATGTCTAATAGAAAATGTCCAAGTAATGCATTAATGTATATCAGATTAACATAAGACTGGTAGGAACCCAACTCTTGATTGTTACTGGTCCATTCACAGCCTCTCCTTCCTTGTGGAAAAGCCCATCCTATCGTTGTGACTATTAGCTAGCGATCACTAAGCATTTTGCCATGTTCTAAGCACTTTATCATTAGCCCATCTAGAGATGAAGACCAAGTCTGGACTTTCAAATTTCAAAGTGTTTCTATTAGGCTTTGCATTATTCTAGAGACAGTTGAAGGAATCAAGAAAGTGCATTGCCTTTTGTCAAATCAAGATAAGTGGTTCAATTAGACACTGCTGTTTATCGAAAAGTTCCTGACTGGCCTACTTTGTTGTGAAAACAAGTAGAGGACAGTGTATCTTTTGTTGATCCCAACTTTCTATCTCTAGTGAGTAGAATAGCTGTCACAGCCTAATACCTGAGATCCTGCCATTATACAGCAAAAAGAACTTTCAGATGTAATTAAGGTTAGAAATCTGAAAAGACGGAGCTTATCCTAGATTATCCTGGTAGGCTGATCTAATCACATGCGCCCTTAAGGGCAAGCAACCTTTTTCAGCTAAAATCAAATACATGCGACAGAGGACTAGAGGTCAGAAAACATACTTGCAGATGGGAAGTCAAGCAGATTGAAAGGGAGAGAAGTAATTCACACAGTGCTACTGGCTCTTAGATGAAGAGGCCAATATTCAAAGAAGTCAGAAGCTCAGGCATGTAACCACAGGAAATGAGTTAGACCACAATATATATGTTTGATAATTGTAATAATGTATGTTCCTACAGACTGTCCCTTCTCTTCTCATGAGTTCTTACTCTCTGATTGTTCATGAAAAAGTAAACTTTTGTGAGTGACAACCATACAGTAACATGTTCTAACTGCTGATAGACAAAGGCACAAAAACACAAAGAGATACACCTTCACTAGCTGGAGACCATTACAGAGAGACTTATAAAGCATCAGCAAGAATTGATAAAACATCCCACCTCACATATATGACCTCATTCCTGACCCTTATTCAACTATCAGCAATGCTATTTATTCTTGGGTCCATTTGGAGTCTTAAAAGTCTCTGGAGTTGATGCTAAGTATCTGCACCAGCAGGTCCTATGAGTTGTTGATGCTTTTGTTTCTTCTGTTTATTTAGGAATGATGCCAATCCATCTGTGAAATATTTTGTGTATCTCCTTTATTGTATCCATGTTTGTTATACATTTAGTTTTACTATTCTCTAATGCAAACTTTCAATATCTGTTCACAAAATAGTTTATTCTTCTCTCATTAAGATATGAAATCTTAATTCCTTTCGTCTTTATTACAGACTAATCCTGCTGACTCACTGTTAAAGAAAAAGATGAAATGGAGCTGGGAAGGAGCTGGTAGAGTACTTGCCTAGGATGCAGAAAGTACTGGGTACCATCCCTAACCCTGCATAGGCTGGTCATGATAGCATAGATTTATAATCCTAGCAATTCGAAGGTAGAGGCCAGGGGTTAATCCTCAACTACATAACAAATTTGATGTCAGGCTGAAATACATGAGACCATGTCTCAAAAAAATTAAAAAGAGTAATATATTTTAAAACAGACACTTTGGAATTTCCAAGTGCAATACACTGATGCACAAAAGAACAGCCTCTCTCCTTTCTTCTGTCTCCTCGCTCAAGAAACCCACTATTCAACTTTCTTCATCAACCAGCATTCTGTTAAGAAGTTCCACATACAGATGTCAGCCAACATTCTGCTAAGAAGTTCCACATACAGATGCCAAAAAGTGCTGGCTGACAGGAGCCTGATACAGCTGTCCACTGAAAGGTTCTACCAGTGCCTAACAAAGGTGGGTGCTTGCAGTCAATCATTGGACTGAGCACAGAGTCCTCAATGAAGGGGCTAGAGAAAGGACCCAAGGAGCTGAAAGGGTTTGCAGCCCCATAGGAGGAACAACAATATGAAGTAATTAGTACCCCCAGAGATCTCAGGGACTAAACCACCAATTAAAGAGTATACATGGTGGGACTCATGGCCCCAGATGCATATGTAGCAGAAGATGACCTAGTCGGTCATCAATGGGAGGAGAGGCCCTTGGTTCTGTGAAAGTTCTATGCCCCAGTGTAGGAGAATACCAGGGCCAGGAAGTGGGAGAGGGTGGGTTGGTGAGCAGGGGGAGGGGGAGGGAATAGGGGTTTTTTTCAGAGGGGAAACCAGGGAAGTGGATATCATTTGAAATGTAAATAAATAAAATATCTAATAAAAATAAAAATAAATTTAAAAAAATAAAATAATTTTTATGAGAGTAATAAAGCTTTGAAAAACTGAAGGTGCTTTTGATTTAAAGAAAAAAAGAGATGTCATGAGATGCTATATTTTGTACAATTATCCACATACAGAGAGGCCATACACAGGTATTCTAATCAATTAGTAGGAAATGTATCAGTGAGTAGGGAAAGGACCTATATAAGAGAGAGGGCCCAGTCTCTATCTTACTGCAACTAAATGAAAGACTGTGAGCAATAACCCTAGAGCTAAGTCTACTGACCATGCCTAGAATCAGAATATATACAAGTGAAATGATTATCATTGTTTTGAGCCCCTAATTTGGGTGATGGTTTGATATACAACAGCAAATAAGTAGAATGTGGAAAAGTTGGCTCTGTGCATATTAAGATCTATCTATCTACTCTGAGTCCAAGGCCAGCCTGGTCTACAGAGTGAGTTCCAGGACAGCCAGGGATATACAGAGAAATGCTGTCTCAAAAAAAATAAATAAATAAATAAAATAAACAAAACAAGAACAGAAAAAACTATCTAATGATTTGAATTTTCCCAGAAAACAGTCTTATTTGCCAATATGATGGATCTTAAAAAATGTTAGAATTTCTTAAAGTCAAGGCGATAAACACTAATTCTTTTAATTGTTCACACTTGTCAAAGTGGCCCATTTCTTAATTGGTGGGACCCTGAAGGCATTCTAGTTTGTAGCACTTTACCTCCTAGGATGATTTATGAGCTAAGACAATTGTCCAAATAGTGGGATCTGAGCAGGAGATCATTAAATCTATTGTTAAATATACATTTATGTTAATAAACAAAAACACTACTCAAGTACCTTAGATTCTTCTTATTATGTCTCCTGCAGTCTGTATTTATGGAAGGAAATAGTAGATATTGGGGAAAAGAGAAGTCTCATATAAACTTTAAATATCAGAACATATGTTACAGAGATATAGTTAAAAGGGACATAATACCAAAATGCAATGATTTGAAATGTGCTGACACTCTGATTTCCTTTTACCAGCTAAAATAGATACAATCAGGCTAAAACTTCACATTTTATTTATCAACTCTTAATACTAGTCCAGGGAATATAAAATGAAAAAAAAACTGAATATATGATACTTTCTTGCCAATATCCTGCAGATAATATTAGTCACATCCAGTGATATAAATAATGTATTTGCAAACAAAAACTCTGTGAAAGACTATAATTTGTATACATGTTTAATGTGATTTTTGCAAATTTTATATGAGTTTGAGAATAGAACCCAGACATGTTTGTCACAGTAGAATGAGAGTGAGTTAATAAGGAAGCTGGCTTAGAATCATTTCTGTCAAATAAGAGGATCCTGAGGGAAAGAAATTACTTTTGACTCAAGCCAAGCAGCAAAGTAAATCCTCTATTTTTTAAGCAAACTGATGAAGTGACAATTCTGAGAACCAATCCCTAAATATGTACCTTCAGGGATGACCACCCAATTAATTTCATTCTTGCTGACATTTCCCATTGCCTTAGAAACTTCTTAATGCATATT
>NC_045030.1:150535206-150545383 GCF_008632895.1 Mastomys coucha
GAGTCATGTCACTTTGCCATGGAAATAGGACCTTAAACTTTTTTTAATACTTTTTTCTGAAATAAGACATATACATTGATGAAGTAAGAATCATAAGTATTACACTTATTTTTAATGTTAAAGGATGTTTCAGGGGATGACCAAGTCGGTCATCAATGGGAGGAGAGGCCCTTGGCCCTGGGAAGGTTCTATGCCCCAGTGTAGGGGAATGCCAGGGCCAGTAAGTGGGAGAGGGCGGGGTGGCAGGGGGAGGGAGGAGGGAACAGGAGATTGTTTTAGTTTTGGGGGATTTTTTTATTTTTTTTTCTTATTTTATTTTTCTTTTTTCTTCTGTAGGGGAACCTGGGAAAGGAGATATTGTAAATAAAGAAAACACCTAAAAAAAAAGATGTTTCCCAAACATTGATCAATTTAATACCTTTATGAAGTAAATACAGACAGCACTATGTATCTACAGCTTGGAGGAAAATGTATCTGTACTTGACAGAGATTCTTATTATTCCCTAAATGATAAAGTGTACCAACAGTCTCAAGCATTTTATTATTTGGTCTTGCTGGAGGAAGGAATAGTACTAGGGGGGCAGCTTTGGGATTCCATAAGACTCACACCATTTCAAGTTAGCCCTCTCTGCTTCCTGTTTAGTGTTTGAGATGTGACCTCTTGCCTCTTGTCTGCTGTGTGGTGGCATAAGCAAGGGAGAGATTCCCTCCATCTACCCCTCGAGGCCTCTTATGCAAGCTAGAGAACTGACCCCAAGGTCAGGAGAGCAGGGGAGCTGGTCTTGCCCTCACTGGCTGCAGCACTTTGGAACATTAGGCCATGTACCTCACCTAGGTAGTACATTAGATCTGACTCTGGTGGTGTGGGTGCAGATGAGCAGGCCCAGGAGCATGAGAGCTGAATAGCTGAGTCTGCCCTCTGTGGGCTGCAGCATTGGGTAAGTTAGTCAAGGCAGTTCTCAAGAGCTCATGCTGGTATTGCAGGCCCAGGTAAGATGACAGTAATTGATTGAAGCTAATCAATTCAGTTCCCTTCTAGATCCAGAGCCAAGGCTTTAAGTTGGCCCACCCTAACATCTATACTATCTAGATCTGCTAGAGCTTGTAAAAAGGGCCAGTGCGGCAAATCCTAAGCTGTAGAATCTCCATGCCACAGTGCAACAGAATATGTGAGAGGAGTTCCTGTGAGTATCCAGTATAGATAGTGTAGCAGAAGCTAGAGGCCTCAAACCAGACCAATGACTCATTGCAATGAACATTTGCAAGTAAAAATGTGCAGACCAGAAGGAATACTGTGTGATGCACTACAGCTTCTATAACAATATTATCTTGTTGTTATTATTATGTCTTATTTTATTGGGGGGGAGTTTGTAAGGGTAGAGGGCAGATACAAAGGAACAGGGAGATGAGTGAGATTGGGGTGTATGATGTGAAATTCACAAAGAATCAATGAAGTTTTTAAAAAAAAAAAAAAAACGATGTGAGATCTCAGTTTCTGCTTTAGCCAACATACCTGCTACTTGCTGCCAGGCTACTCTGTCAGAGTGGACTCTTATCCCTTTGTAACCATAAGCCCAAAATAAGTCCTTCCCTCCATAAGTAGCCTTAGTCATAGTGTTTTAGCATAGCAATAGAAAATCAACTAGACAATTAGGTATTATAAATAAAGATAATTTAACTTATACAGGTAGATGTACACAGATTAAATACAAAGACTGTAACATTTTGTATAAGGCACTTAAGCATCCTCACATTTTGGTATCTTCCAGATGTCCCAGTACCAATGCCTCATGAATATAGAGGAATACCTGATATTTGTGTTCCACTGACAAAATGGAGAAGGAAACTATACAAATTAATGTCACCTAGAATTTTCCCAAGGCATGAATAAAATGTTAAGAATAGCTAAGACCATCAGAATATGACAGTCCATCAATATTTGAGGATAATGTTAAAAATGGCCTATTTAGTAATTTTCCCACTGGCAACCTAGACACTCTATATGACCAAATAAATAACATTTTCAAATTGAAGAATTATTAAGCTGGCAGCATCAATAACATAGAGGTGGTTCAGTTGGTAAAGTACTTGCTTAGTGAGTATGAGTATTTAAGTTCAAATGTCCAATGCCCATGTGAAAACCCAGACATGGGGACACATACCTATAATCCCAGTGAAGGGAGAGATAGGAGGATATCATGGCTTACTATCCAGCTCTTCTAGCTGCATCAGTGAGCCCCAGGTACAGTAAAATACTCTGTCTCAAAAAATAAGGGCGGGGGTATGGACGAAGACTCCATACACACAGGTACACCTGCACATATATGTGAAAGCATCTAACACACACACACACACACAAAATAAGAGTTTTTAGAGTTTGAACTATAGGTCCCTTCTGCATAGTATCCAACCTCTCCACCCAACTAGCTCATCCATATCCTTCCATAGGGAGTAGCCAATTGAGTGTTACTGTGCCTTTCCATCCATGACTTCTTCCTAATCTGCCAGATCTAGTCCAGGTCCCATATCCAGTGCCTCACCGTTGTCTAGCCACCAGTGCCTGTGCAGTAACCAACCTCTAGACTTCCTACAGGACCTGCCTTGTGTACCATCACCTACAGATCCCTTCTGCATGCACCACATCCAAATATCCCACATCACTCTGACCTTTCCCAACCGTGCATGCTCCCCAACCCACTAGATCTATCCTGAGTCCCATTATCCAGTGCTCTAACATACCCTGGTTTCAAGTGCCTGTACCACAAATGATGTCTAAGCTCCTGCCAAGACCCTTCTGACCTGTCCCCCCAACCCATAGTAGATACCATAGTATGCACATTGTTCCACACCACAGTAAACCTTTTAATCTAGAAAGGCAGATCTACCCCAACAATTGAGGCTTGAACCAGGACGTATATCTTGCACACCAGACCAATACCTTCTGTCTAGCCGACATGATTCCATCCAAGCCATTACCAATATCTAGATGTAAACCATCCATATGTCCTCTCTTCTACCTCAACCTGATCAGTCTGTAACAGACCCAGAACTAACAAACAAATCCACATACATATATCTCATTGCAAAAATGCTGACAATATGAAAGTTTGAGCCAATATCTTCTCCCTAAAAGATACCAGTCTTATAGAAATGCTTCCCATTTAAAATTACCTAGATGAACCCTGGGACACAGAATTAAAAGAACAATCATAAACTTCATCAAAGAATCTAAGGAATTGAAAGAAGGCATAAAGAAACAGCTCAAAGTAATTAGGGAGAAAGAAATTAAAGAGAATAAACACCTGAGTGATGCCCAAGAAAACACAAACTGATTAAAATGATGAAGACAATATAGAACTTGAGAAAAATAAGGCAATAGAAACACTGAAAAGGATTCAAAATGAAATAATTAATAGAATTGAAAAACTTAGTAGTAACACATCTAGGGAAACTTGGGAAGCCTTACAAATAGAATGAATGAAGAATGGAGTATTAGGACTTGAAGATAGAGTAGAATATCTAGAGCAACTAGGCAAGAAATATGAAAAATATTCCTTAAACACAAGAAGAGAACATGCATATAAGCATAGGTGAGAGAGAAGATTCCCAAGTAACTAGCATAGAACAGACTTGAACAAAATCATAGAAGAAAAGTTCCTTAGTCTCAGGAAAGGTAAACCCATACAGCTATAAGAAACACGGAACACAAATAGAGAAGACCTGAAAAGAGAATATCCATAGCATAGCACAAACACTAAATATACAAAACAAAACAAAGTTATGAGAGAAAAATTCACATATGAAGGAAACCCCATCAAAATAGCAGTTGACTTTTCAATGGAAAGCCAGACAAGCCTATAGAAATGCATACCAAGTCCTAAAAGATGATGACAGCAGCCAAGACTAATATGCCCAGCAAAACTATCCACCATAATTGAAGGAGTGAGAAAAGTATTCTGGGATATAAAAGTCTTAAAATTATGTCCAATAAACCAAACCTGAATAAAATACAGAAAACAGTATTTTAGAAGAGAGGACCATGCGTAGCAAAGAAACTGTGGAAAGAAGTAAAAGACCACAACTGTTAAAATACAAAGTTCTACTGAGAACACAAAGAACACAAACAACATGATGACTGCAATTAACACAAATATTTTAATAAATAACTTTAAATAACAATGGCCTTAGTATTACAATTAAAAGGCACAAACTGATTGAATAAAGAAACAAAACCTACCTACCTGTTGTCTATAAGAAACACACCTTAACTTTAAAAACAGGCACTGCCTTTGAGTAAAAGGGTGATAAAATACAGCAATCAACTGGAACCAGGAAGCAAAAAAGAGTTCAAAAGAAAACTAATCAAAAGATATAAAAAAGGGGACAGCTCATTCTAACCAATGGAACAGTTAACCAAGAAAACATTACTATCCTAAATATATATGCACCAAACTCAGGGGTACCCAGTTTCATTTAAAAGTTATCTACTACTGGAATTAAAGAAACAGATTAACATCAATCCATTAATAGTAGGTGATTTCAGTATCCTACTTTCTCCAATAGGCAGGTCAGCTGAAGAAAAATAGAGAAATATCAGAATCAATACGCATCATACATCAAAAGCGTAGTCTCCACCTCTTTCTCATCAAGGAAAGTTCTCTTTGCAAATGAGGGAGAACATTACAGAAAATCATAACCAGTCAAAATGCATAGTTATGCAGTCCAATCACAGGGGTATATCTATGAAACACTTCCTTCACCTGAGGCTTAGAGAACACTGAAGAAGACAGGGCAGAAAGATGGAGAACCTGATGATCAGAGAGTTTGCTCTGAAACTGTGCCTCCTAGTATATTAGAAGCTAAAGTCTCACTGACATGACTCCCCAAACATGACTTAAACAAGGACAACAAGCATGCCAATAGGGAAAGACCCTGAGGCCTCAATCCTACACAAATAACTATAGGCAACTAAAAAAATGATAATAATGGCAGAAAAATGTCTTTTCCGGGGAAGAGCATACCAGTTGGTTATTCAATACCAAATGATAAACCCTGAGAATACACATAAAAGTAACATATAGACTGAACAGATTACATTTAAAAATATATGTATATTCATAGGTATGTAACAACAATGAAAAATGAGAATATATAAATTTTGAAGTCAGAAAGGAAGGGTATATGGGAGGACTTGAAATGGGAAATGTTGTAATTACATTACAATTTCTGAAAATAAAAAAATATGTTTTAAAAAGTTTGAACTGTTATGAATAAGATTTAAAAGGACAGGATGATTTACATAGGTCTATGACTATTCTACTAAATGAACATGGTCATAGAGATATTGAAAATCCTTTGCTGAAATCATCTGCCTTGAGTCATCAGATTTTACAGCCCTAAATCTAGAATGCCTATGAATAATTTAGACTGAGAATGGAATGGAATAGACAGGCTGAATAACATAAGAGCAGAGAAGCAAGGACAGTAGAGCAGATGGCTATATATTATTATCTGTCATCAACAAGGAGTTGTAAAACCATCTGTTTATTTTTAATTTGTTCTTACTTTTTGAGTATAATCAGAGATAAACAGAAGACTGATTAATCTCTGATCCTCTATTCCTTAAAGCTAGTAACTTACAAAACAATTGTACCTATGTGTTCCATGGAAGTTTGATAGAGTCAAGACTGTGCACATAAGAGCATCAAAGGGGAATGATGATATTCATAGTTTAAGGGGAAAGAACACACAAGGGTCTAGTGTTTCTAGAATCCAGAAGAAAGTGGAGTGTTGAAAAGGATTGTAACAAAGAACCCAAGATAGCATATAAACAGCCCACCAAAATCATGGAAATGAGACTATTAGCCAATTTTTAAAAGCTGGCCCACCAAATCACCTTTTGGGAGATGATAGCACAACATAGCTGACAATTCCTTTCAAGAAATAATTAGCTAAAACATATCTTTCTCAGCTAAAATATAGCAAACTCAATGATAGAAAACAAATAAGGAAAAGCCAGCCAGAAATTTCAAAGGAAGATCCTGAACCTGAAAAGGGCACAATGATAAATAAGCATTTCACACACCCATGGTTGAATATAACAGTACGTCCCATACAAGGAAGAGCACAGAAAGCCCATTGGAAATAAAAACCAAGGGAGCCAGAGAGGTGGCTGTCTTTCAAGGCACTCAAGCTCAAATGCTGGAGCACTAGGTCTGCCCTAATTCTTGGCTGAGCATGAACTTGCATATATGAAATAATCACCAGGAAGTAAACCTAAAAAAAAATAAAGGACTGAAATTGGACACAGGAATCCACAGCCACATATTCCGGAAAGACATATTCGGCAGTGTAAATCCAGAAAAGATTTCAGAAAAGTAAATAAGGATCCAGACTTGTTACACTATATTATCTAAAATGTCATTTTCAACAACAAAAATTAGACTACAAAAAAAGAAAGAGGAAAAGGGGATGAATCAATTAAAAATTACTTTAAGTTAATCCAGCTAATAGATTTGGGAAAGATTTGAAAGTGGCCATTATAATATGGTTCCTTTGAATCATAAAACTATATTCAAAGAATTAACCATAATGTGGTAACAATGACTACAAATAAAATAGAAACTATTTTATAAAATAAATGCTGTAGTTAGAAGCACAAAATAGAAATGATCTGATCTAAAGAAGATTTTTAAAACATTGAAAAAGTGAGCCATAGCAAAAGCTTTGCAAAATGGGGATATAGTATGGACACCTCCCAGAATAGACATGAGGAAATCAATTAAGAATTGTAAAGTACAGTCTGGGTAGATGGCCAATGGAAAAGAGCACTTGCTATTAAAGATGTAGGACCTGAATTCAGGTCCCTAGCACCTACATGAAAGCCAGACATGACTACACATGCCAGAAATCCATCATTGAGGAGGAGGAGAAAGGTGGAACCCAGAAGTTTATTGACTAGCCAGCCTAGTTGAAAAAATTAGTGACAAGTTCAATAAAAGACATGTCCCAAAAATAAGGTCGGTAATGGTAGAGGAAAGTATTTGATGTCCTCGTCTGGCCTCCTTGAGAATATGCAGTCACAAATACCACACCCAGAGAAACATACATATGGATGCATCATGCAAAGACACACATAAACTGAAAGGTACCACATATTATAAATAAACTACTGTCATCATCAACAACAAAACTACTAAGATCAACACCAAGATTTTCTTTCCTAAGGGAAAATACAGTGGCTAAATGGAAATAGGCTTAAAAGTTTTTAAGGGTTGGGCAGTGGTGGTGCACACCTTTAATCTCAGCACTTGGGAGGCAGAGGCAGGCGGATCTCTGAATTCCAGGGCAGCCAGGGCTACACAGAGAAACCCTGTCTCAAAAAAAACTTTTTAAAAAAAAAGTTTTTAAGAATATTTTCCTATTTGTAGGAAATTTTCCTACAGCAGATAGGAAAAAGATAAAATAAACCATATCTGCTACTGATTCAAAATGATACAGCTTTCAGTTCTTTGACATGGACTACCTCAATAAGTATCTTATAGTTCAGTGGTTCTCAACCTTCCTAATGTTGCAGCCCTTAAATACAGTTCCTCAAGCCATAAAACTATTTCATTGCTACTTCATAACTGTAGTTTTGCTACTGCTATCAATCATAATGCAAATAGCTGATTTGCAGTATAACTGATATGTCATCCATGTGAAAAGGTCATTTGACACCCACCAAAGGGGCTGCAACACACAGATTGCGAATCATTGTTCTAGTTGCTTCTTAATTACATAAATTCATATATGCATCTGCTCACACTTAGTGCTAAAGTATTCATTCTTTAACATCTTCAAATATTTCTAATGGAGCATGAAAATATAGAGAAATTTATATAGAAATATTATCTGTATGTGTATTTATAACTATAGCTAGAAATTGCTTCAATGCTTGCATCCTAATGAGCATTCTTCTGATATATGTTGATGCTAAGATTGGGAGGTCTGTAACAGATGGAAGATATGTACCATACAATACCAGAGGAGAGATCTGGCAATCCATGGTACAGATTTTGCTAAAACAAAATAACTGGCAAGCTGGTTACCCTGGGTTGAGGAGAATTGCGGAATTTAATCTAAAGAGATTCCATTTCCCATCACAATGTATTTATCTATTTCACTTTTTAAAAATACTCACTCTGTTTTGGGAACAGCTTTTCTTAGCCAGAAGAAATCAGACTGTGCTAAATACTTGCGGGTTTGCAGTACGTTGCCAAAGTAGTCCGATTCTGAAAATTTGATCTGCATAAAACAAACCACATCATTATTGTTCTAAATGCAGTTAAGAGATGGTTTTAAAAATAGACTTCAGCCCACCAAGGAACAACCAGAAAAGAAGCTATGGCCCTCACAACATCACTCAGCCATAACTCAAAATTCCCAAAGCCATGAAATTTAATCTCAGTGATTTTCTTTTAACATAAAAAGCTCAAAAAATCAATATGGTCATTTCTGGATCACAGGGAAGAAAACAAGAAAAGCTTCGGTTATTTACTATGTGTTCCATTTACTTTATAATTGAAAAATCCACTTTAAACTTTGCCAAACATATCTTAGATCTGAAATTTCTCGGCTCACACGTTCTTGATCCTTTCTAAATTTATTTGTCATATAAGATCCTTCTAATCACATTCAGAGTATTCAGCTGAAACCTCATTTAACTTATAGATGATGATTTAGTCAAAAGTTAAGATCCAATTTACTGTAATTGACATTTGTTTATAAAGGGGAAAGTGGAATTAATTCACAAACCTATTTTCCACCCTAAGTGCAATGGATTCACCTAAATAATGTAATTGTTAACAAGATTTATCTATTAACACTAAGAAAGGATCTAATTACTAAAAAGCAAAATTACAGAGGCAAATCAGAGATTATAGACTGCATAGGACAAAGGAAATGAAGACTCACAACAATGTTGTATACTAAGATAATGAGTTATTGTGAATGCTCTATGCCCCAGTGTAGGGGAATGCCAGGGCCAGGAAGCAGGAGAGAGTGGGTTGGTAAGCAGGGCAGGGGAGGGAATAGGGTTTTTTTTTTTCCAGAGGGGAAACCAGGATGGAGGATATCATTTGAAATATAAATAAATAAAATGTCTAATTAAAAAAATGAAAAAAAAGATAATGGGTTATTTAATTAGGTTTTTTCCCCCTGAAACACGAGTAGCAAACAGTTTCAATTCTACTCTATTGCATCCAAAACAAGCACTACTCCACCTTTGTATTCTATTGATGTTTGTATTATGGTAAAAGCAATAGTTTGTAGTGATCGTGAAAGCTTTGCTTCTAAAATCTCTTATTGGCATAATAAATTAAAAAGTGAAATAGATATGTAACCACCATTAATAAGTAAAACCTATGTTAGTAAGTAAACAACCAAGAGTAAATTCCTTTTTAAAAGTGCTCACTGTTTTTATTCAGCTATAATAATTGCACAACAAAGTAGGATTCACTGGCATTATCTTACATGCATACACACACATGGTATGCACTCTCTGATAAGTAGATATTAGCCCAGAAGATCAGAATATGAGAGGAGTTATAGGGACAAGGTGTGGAGCCGAGATTGAAGGAAAAGCCATCCTGAGACTGCCCCACCTGGGGATCCATCCCATATACAGTCATCAAACCCAGACACTATTGTGGATGCCAACAAGTGTATGCTGATAGGAGCCTGATACAGTTGTCTCCTGAGGGGCTCTGCCAGTGCCTGATAAATACAGAGGTATATGTTCTCAGTAAACCATTAGACTTAGCACAGGGTCTCCAATGGAGGAACTATAGAAAGGACCAAAGGAGTTGAAGGAGTTTGCAGTCCTATAGGAGGAACAGCATTATGAACCATCCAGTACCCCTAGAGCTCCCAGGGACTTATCCACCAACCAAAGAATACCCAGGGAGGGACCCATGGCTCCAGCAGCATATGTGGCAGAAGATGGCCTTGTTAGTCATCAATGGTATTAGAGGCCCTTGGTCCTATGAAGGCTCTATTACCCAATGTAGGGGAGTGCCAGGGCCAGGAAGCAGGAGTGGTTGGGTTGGTGAGCAGGGGGAGAGGGAGGTGATAGGGGGGTTTTGGAGGAGGAACCAGGAAAGGGGATAACATTTGAAATGTAAATAAAGAAAATATC
>NC_045030.1:150546127-150551193 GCF_008632895.1 Mastomys coucha
CTCTGGTGAGAAATCTGCCGTAATTCTGATAGGCCTGCCTTTATATGTTATTTGCCTTTTTTCCCTTAGTGCTTTTAATATATTTTGTTTAGTGGATTTAGTGTTTTGATTATTATGTGACAGGAAGGTTCTGTAGGCTTCATGTATGTTCATGAGCATCTCTTCCTTTAGGCTAGGGAAATTTTCTTCTATAATTTTGTTGAAGATATTTACTGGCCCTTTGAGTTGGGAATCTTCACTCTCTTCTATACCTATTATTCTTAGGTTTGGTCTTCTCATTGTGTCCTGGATTTCCTGGATATTTAGGAGCTTTTTGCTTTTTGCATTTTCTTTGACTGTTGTGTCAATGTTTCTATTGTATCTTCTGCCCCTGAGATTTTCTCTTCTATCTCTTGTATCCTGTTGGTGATGCTTGCATCTATGGCTCCTGATCTCTTTTCCCTAGGTTTTCTAAATCCAGGGTTGTCTTTCTTTGTGATTTCTTTGTTATTTCTACTTCCATTTTTAGATCTTGGGTGGTATTGTTCATTTCCTTCTCCTGTTCAATTGTGTTTTCCTGTAATTCTTTAAGTGATTTTTGTGTTTCCTTTTTAAGGGTTTCTAGCTATTTACCTGTGTTCTCTTGTATTTTTTTAAGTTTTTTATTAGATATTTTCTTTGTTTACACTTCAAACCTCTTTCCTTGTTTCCCCTCTGAAAAAAAAACCCTTATGCTCTCCTCCCTCCCCCTGCCCACAAACCCACCCTCTCCTGCTTCCTGGCCCTAGTATTCCCCCATACTGGGGCATAGAGCCTTCATGGGACCAAGGGCCTCTCCTCCCATTGATGGCCTATTAGGTTATCCTCTGTTATATATTCAGCTGGAGCCATGAGTACACCATGTGTACTCTTTGGTTGGTGGTTTAGTCCCTGGGAGCTCTGGGGGAACTGGTTAGTTCATATTGTTGTTCCTCCTACGGGGCTGCAAAACCCTTTAGCTCCTTCTGTCCTTTCTCTAACTCCTTCACTGGGGACCCTGTACTCAGTCCAATGGATGACTGTGAGCCTCTACTTCTGTATTAATCAGGTACTGTCAGAGCCTCTCAGGAGACAGCTATATCCGGCTCCTGTCAGCCAGCACTTGCTGGCATCCACAATAGTGTCTGAATTTGATGATTGAATATGGGAAGGATTCCCAGGTGGAGCAGTCTCTGAATTGTCCTTCCTTTAGTCTCTGCTCCTAGTTAGTTACTCCTTCCATGGGTATTTTGTTCCCCCTTCTAAAAAGGATGGACGTATCCACACTTTGGTCTTCCTTCTTCTTGAATTTCTTGTGGTTTGTGGATTGTATCTTGGGTATTCTGAGCTTCTGGGCTAATATCTACTTATCAGTAGACTGCATACCATGTGTGTTCTTTTCTGATTGGGTTACCTCACTCAGGATAATATTCTCCAGATCCATCCATTTCCCTAAGAATTTTATAAATTCGCTGTTTTTAATAGCTTAGTGGTACTCCATTGTGTAAATGTACCACATTTTCTGTATCCATTCCTCTGTTGAAGGACATCTGGGTTGTTTCCAGCTTCTGGATGTTATAAATAAGGCTGCTGTAGACATAATGGAACATGTGTCCTTATTACATGTTGGAGCATCTTCTGGGTATATGCCCAGGAGTGGTATAGCTGGTCCTCAGGTAGTACTATGTCCAATTACCTGAGGAACTGCCAAACTGATTTCCAGCGGAAAGGAAGAAGTCAAATTATCACTATTTGCAGATTATATGATAGTAGACTTAAGTGATCCCAAAAATTCTACCATATAACTCATAAACCTGGTAAAAAAAAATAAAAAGAACTTCAGCAAAGTCGCTGGATATAAAATTAACTCAAGCAAGTCAGTGGCCTTCCTATACACAAAGGATAAACAGGCAGAGAAAGAAATTAGGGAAACAACACCCTTCACAACAGTTAAAAATAATATAAAATAACTTGGTGTAACTCTAACAAAGCAAGTGAAAGATCTGTATGACAAGAACTTCAAGTCTCTGAAGAAAGAAATCACAGAAGATCTCAGAAGATGGAAAGATCTCCCATGCTCATGAATTGGCAGGATTAATATAGTAAAAATGGCCATCTTGCCAAAAGCAATCTAAAAATTCAATGCAATCCCCATGAAAATTCCAACTCAATTCTTCACAGACTTGGAAAGAGCAATTGCAAATTCATCTAGAATAAGAAAAAACCCAGGATAGTGAAAACTATTCTGAACAATAAAAGAACTTCTGATGGAATCACCATTCCTGACCTTAAGCTATAGTACAGAGCAATTATGATTAAAAACTGCATAGCGCTGGTTCAGTAACAGGCAGGTAGATCAATGAAACAGAATTGAAGACTCAGAAATGAACCCACACACCTATGGTCACTTGATCTTTGACAAAGAAGCTAAAACCATCCAGTGGAAAAAAAGACAACATTTTCAACAAAAGGCTCAACTGGTGGTTAGCATGTAGGAAAAATGCAAATCGATCCATTCCTTTCTCCTTGTACAAAGCTCAAGTCCAAGTGGTTCAATGACCTCCACATAAAGCCAGATACAGTGAAACTAATAGAAAAGAAAGTGGGAAGAGCCTTGAGCACATGGGCACAGGGGAAAATTTCCTGATGAGAACATCAATAGCTTATGCTCTAAGATCAAAAATTGACAAATGGGATCTCATAAAATTGCAAAGCTTCTGTAAGGCAAAGGACACTGACAATAGGACAAAATGGCAACCAACAGATCGGAAAAAGGTCTTTACCTATCTTATATCTAATAGAGGGCTAATATCCAATATATACAAAGAACTCAAGAAGTTAGACTCCAGAGAACCAAATAACCCTATTAAAAAATGGTGTACAGTGCTAAACAAAGAATTCTCAACTGAGGAATACAGAATGGCTGAGAAGCACCTAAAAAAATGTTCAACATCCTTAGTCATCAGGGAAATACAAATCAAAACAACCCTGAGATTCCACCTCACACCAGTAGGAATGGCTAAGATCAAAAACTCAGTTGACAGTAGATGCTGGCGAGGGTGTGGAGAAAGAGGAATACTCCATTTCTGATGGGATTGCAAGCTGGTACAACCTCACTTGTATTTCTTTAAAGGAGTTATTTATGCCCTTGTTAAAGTCCTATATCATCATCATGAGAAGTGATTTTAGATCTAATTCTTGCTTTTCTGGTGTGATGGTGTATCCAGGACTTGCTACAGTTGAAGAATTGTGTTTTGATGATATTAAGTAACCTTGGTTTTTGTTTCTTATGTTCTTTCACTTGCCTCCTGCCATCTGATTATCTTTAGTGCTAGCTGCCCTAGATATATCTGACTGGAAGCTATCCTTCCTGTGATCTTCGTTGTGTCAGAACTCCTCAGCGTTCAGCTGTCTCTGTGATCCAGTGATTCTGTGATCCTGTGATCCTGAGGTCCTAGGTGTGTCATAGCTCCTGGGAGTCAATCTGCCTCTGGGTCTCTGAGATCCTGGTGTGTCCAAGCTCCTGGGATCCTGGAATCCTGGGCCTGTTAGAAAGCCAGGGAGTGGAGCAGGACTCCTCTGTGTGTTGCAGGACTGGCTCTGATCCTATGGTTGGTTTTTCAAGACAGGGTTTCTCTGTGTAGCTCTGTCTATTCTGGAACTCATTCTGTGTACCAGAATGGCCTCATACTCAAAGATTTGTCTTCCTCTACCTCCTGAGTGTTGGGATTAAAGGAATGTGCTACCACTGCCATGTATACAATTCCCATTCTTTAAAACACTGAAAAAGAAAACATCCTAGGCTACTTAATTAAAAAAAAAAAAAACTTCACTGAATCTAAAACTCAAAAGTAATTTCTTACTAGCTATAGCATTTTTGATAACTTTAAACCACCATTTTTATTACTTTGTATGTGTATGTATGTGCATCTCAGTATGTAGCTATATGTGTACACCATATGCACGCATGTCTCACAGAAGTAATAGAGAGCATCGGATCTCTTGTTACTGGAGTTACAGGTAAATATAAGCCACTTAATGTAGGTGCTAAGAGCCAAACCCAGGTCCTCTTCAAGAACAGCAAATACTCTCAACTCTATTGAGAGTTGTAGTCCTTTTTAAAGTAAAAGAAAAAGAGGGGAGCCGCAGGGCAGCAGGGACAGGATCCTATGAGCTTCCAAGTGACAGAGGTGGATCAGCGACCCTAGCTGCCCCTTCCCTGCAAGTGCAGGGCCAGCCTCCAGGGACAACCTTGACCCAGAGAGACGCCATCTTCTCTCCTGTGAGTTCCTAAGCCAGGAGCAGCCAGCCAGGAGGCACAGGCCCCAAGAGTCTCAGGGGAGCCTCAGGGTGGCAGGGACAGGATCCTCTCAGCTTCCAAGTGACAGAGGTAGATCAGCGACCTTCGCTGCCCCTTCCATGCAAGTGCAGGGCCTGCCTCCAGGGACCGCCTTGACCCGGAGTGTCCAGTGAGAGCTGCCATCTTCTCTCCTATGAGTTTCTAAGCTGGGAGCAGCCAGCTGGGAGGCACAGGCCCCATGAGTCTCAGGGGTCTAGCAGGGCTTCAGGGACAGGACAAGCTCTGGTCAGAGTCACTAAGAAAATCTAATACCAAAAATCAAGAGATAGTGAAAGGCAAACACAAGAATCCTACCAACAGAAACCGAGATTACTTGGCTTCATCAGAACCTAGTACTCCCACTGCAGCAAGTCCTGGATATTCCAAAACACCGGAAAAGCAAGAATTGAATCTAAAATCATATCTCACAATGCTGATAGAGGAACTTAAGAAGAATATGAATAACTCCCTTAAAGAAATACAGGAGAATACAGGTAAAGAGGTACAAGCCCTAAAAGAGGAAACAAAAAAAATCCAATAAACAATTACAGGAGATTACAAGTAAACAAGTAGAAGCACTTAGAGAGCAAACTCAAAAATCCCTTAAGGATTGCAGGAAAACACAAACAAGCAGGTAAAGGAATTGAGTAAAACCATCCAGTACCTAAAAATGGAAGAAGAAACAATAAAGAAATCACAAAAAGAGACAACTCTGGAATTAGAAATCTTA
>NC_045030.1:150552789-150556546 GCF_008632895.1 Mastomys coucha
ATCTCCTGAGAGGCTCTAACAGTACCTGACTAATACAGATGTAGAGGCTCACAGCCATCTATTGAACTAAGTACAGGGTCCCCAGTGAAGGAGTTAGAGAAAGGACCAAAGGATCTGAGGGGTTTGCAGCCCCTTAGGACGAACATCAATATGAACTAACTAATACCCTCAGAGCTCTCAGAGTCTCAACCACCTACCAAGGTCTGCACATGGTGGGACTGATTGTTCTGGCAGCTTGTGTATAGTGGAGGATTGCAAATTTTATCATCAATGGGAGGAGAGGACCTCAGCCCTGTGAAGTTTCTGTGTCCCAATGTTGGGTAATGCCAGGGTCAATAAGCAGGAGAAGGTGGGATGGCAGGCATGGGGAGTGGGGAGGCAGCTGGGGTTTGTTTTTGTTGTTTTTGTTTGTTTCTTTGTTTTTTAGAGGGGAAACTGGGAAGCAAGAAATGTACATGTAAATAAAGAAAATATCTAATAAAAAATTTTTTAAAAAGTAAAAGAAAAAAAAAGAAAAAGAAATACAGCCACTAAATATGTATGAAACCTATACACATTGCATTATAAATATAAATGTATATATACAATAAGATGGTTAGAGACTTAATAGGTAACCTGGTTGACCAATGCCTAGCTCACATTTATCTGATCCTAAACATAGAGCAGATATTGAGTCTCAAAAGAAATATTTTGTTAATAAGTGTCTTAGATAGGTTTTTACCTTCTGTGAGCAGACACCATGACCAAGGCAACTCTTAAAAAGAACAACATTTAATTGTAGCTATCTTACAGGCTGAGAAGTTCAGTCTATTATCATCAAGGTGGGAGCATGGAAGCATTCAGGCAGGCATGGTGCAGGATGAGCTGAGATTTCTACATCTTCATCTGAAGACTGCTAGGAGAAGACTGGCTTCCAAGGAGCTAGTATGTAAGTCTTAAAGCCCATGCCCACAGTGACATGTTTACTCCAACAAGGCCTCAACTCTTATTAGTGCCACTCCCTGGGCCAAACATATAGAAACCATCACAATGAGTCATGTTTATCTTCCCAGAGGGCAAGCAAAAATATTAAGCCAGAGATAAAACAACTAAGTACACACTGAAAATAGGGGAATGAAAAAAATAGATTCCTGGCAACAGTGCCCTTCTGCTTGACCAAAATATTTAAGGCAGTGACTTCAAATTGTCCCTTCTTAAAACTACTTAGGCCAGGGAGACAGGGCTGATAAATAAAGTACAGCATGGTTGCATAATAGAAAGCAATACAGAAGTTTAAATGAATGTTCTACATCCACTAACATGAAATAGTCTCAAAACCAAGGTTAATAGTGCAAGTCATATGTATGAGAAAATTTAAAGTTTTCATGAAAAAGCATCTGGAGGTGGAAAAAGGGTTGGGGGTGTCAAATATATTGTATTATGCTTGAAACATATTGTACTGAAATCCACATTAAAACACTTCTCAGTCTTTTATCTAAAATCAAGTATATAACATGGAAAACAATATTATATATTGTTTGTGTACCATTTATGAATCAAAAGTTTATGCCAATAAAATTAAATTTAAGATAGTGTTTATATTTTGAAGAAGATAAAAATGGGGAAAGGAGTTTAAATCAGAAGTTCATTATATAGAGAACTTAAAATGTACCTATTGTATTCATTGAACATTTATGTGTATGCCAGACAGTGAAATACACCTGTCATCCAGGTACCTAGCATGCTAAAGCAGGAGGATGGATTACTTGAGCATAGAAGTTTGAGGCCAAGCAGAGCAACATAATACCACCCCATCTCTCTTTCTAATAATAATGATGATGATAATAATAATAATAGTAATAGTGATAGTAGTAAAACATATGTAAATGCATGTATAAAATTAGTTTGATAATATCTGTTAAATATAAACCCTTACCCTATTTTACATATAATATTAGAAATGTTTCATAAGAAGAAGAAATATTAGTATTAGTTCTATTTTAAGATAGAGAATTTCTCTTAGTCTAAAATAAGAACAGAAAACATGTTTTAGGCATCCATTTTGATTAGCAATCCCAAGACATCTCTGAGCCATAGAGCTAAAGGATATGTCCAGGACCTTCAAAATATGATTACAACTAATAGAAAATTCAGATACTTTCTTGAGTTCAGATTATCCTTTGAATACATTATCAATTTTTGTCATATCAGTGAAGTCAATTCTTAATGTTTTAAATGATTTCTTCACTTTTATTTACATTGATGATGTTCTGCCTGGTGAACACAGAGGCTATCAGATCCCCTGGAAGTGGAATTACAGACAGTTGTGAACTGTCATGTGGGTGCAGGGAATTGAACCCAGACCTTTGGAGGAACAGCCAGAGCTCTTAATCTTTGAGCCATCTCTCCAGTCCCTAGAGTCAGTTTTTTACTGAGTTTGCTAACTTCAGTACATTCCTGCTACACCTATAAAACCAAAAGTTGACATCTAAGTTGGTTCACAGGCTTTAGAAAGAGAACCATTCCCAAACTTCCTGAGCATGCAGTGGCATGCACCTGTAATCACAGCACTTGGGAGGCTGATATGGGAGGATTGGGACTTGAAAGCTTAGTTTGTTTATCTTCCAAATAATACTTTTATATTGCTTTAATTACTAAACTGAGAATATTTATGATTACTTAAACTGGCTTAATTGAGCTACCACAAGTAATGATGTTACACAATTTACAGGAACACATCTTGATTTGTTGTTGTTGTTGTTGTTGTTGTTGTTGTTGTTCAAGTGTAGAGAGTAGACCATCATTGGTATCATCATCTGATAGGCAGAAACTAGAGAGTATGGAAACAGATAAAGCTACACATTCTAAACCATTTGGCTCCTAATTTAGTGTTATTCTCTTTGATTCAAATAGGAAATCTCAGTGATTCAACAAAAAGAACAAAGGAGAAGGTAAGAATCAGTGCTTATATGGAAGCAGGGAGTGAGCATCTTTCTTGGTGTGATACTGTAGAGCTATTAAAAGAATATTAGCAAATGTCTATGGGAGAAAGTGACAGCACAAAATTTGAACTGTAAAGGAAAAGCATAGGTTATGCGTTAACACAACTGACAGCTATAGAGAAACAAAGTAACAACAGACTTTAACAGGAGAATTATATTGAAGTACCAATATTGTGGGTGGTTTTAGATCCTTTCCTCTGCCTCCAAAATTTTCTACCCTCTGATACTTTGATAGTTTAAATTTTCTTACACTGTATATTGATGAGAAAAACCTTGTAAGTCCAGAAACCTTTAAGGAACATTTGTTTGTCAAGAAGAAGGAAGACCAAAATGCGGACATTTCATTCCTTCTTAAAAGGGGGAAAAAAAATACCCACAGAAGGAGTTGCAGAGACTAACTATGGAGCAGAGAGTGAAGGAAGGACAAGCCAGCCTAATATAGCTATCTCCTGAGAGTCTCTGACAGTACCTGACTAATACAGATGTAGAGGCTCACAGCCATCCATTGAACTGAGTACAGGGTCCCCAGTGAAGGAGTTAGAGAAAGGATTGAAGGAGCTGAAGGGTTTGCAGCTCCATAGGACGAACAACAATATGAACTAACTAGTACCCTCAGAGCTCCCAGGGATTCAACCACCAACCAAGGACTATACATGGCAGCATGTGTATAGTAAAGGATTGCAAAGTCAATCATCAATAGGAGGAGACGCCCTTGGCCCTGTGAAGGTTCTGTGCCCCAGTGTAGAGGAATGCCAGGGCCAATAAGTGGGAGAGGG
>NC_045030.1:150557010-150557868 GCF_008632895.1 Mastomys coucha
CTATTGATGATCGATTTTGCAATCCTCTACCATACACATGCTGCTTGAACGATCAGACCCCTCTATGTTTTTAAAGCCTTACAAGGGACAAATTAGGTCAAAAGCCTCTTGTCCTTTCAGTTACTAAAGAACATTAAGGTCAAGTTGATAATGACTTTCAATCAATTCCACTTTGACCTTTCAACTGAGTGACAGTTATGGAAGAAGTTGGGGTTCTCATGTCATTCTGTTGGAACCGATATCCAACTTGTTAAAATGGATCCTGGATTCCCCTTCTGAGAGATGCTACCCTAGATTGAAAGTACCAATTTCCACCAATTAAGTAGAAGAATAGAGTTATCATTTCCTTCTCCTCCACTACTCAACTTAGGTGATGGATGTGCAATACAAGGAGAACAAGAAAATGTATTCAGGGTTTTTTTTTTGTTGGGTTTTTGTTTTGTGTTTGTTTGGTAGAAAAGCAAGGCTATGTTTATAAGACACTGCCTATGCCAACAGAAGCAGAGTTCTCCCATTTAACTCAAATCTACTTAAGAATGCTCAGAGATATGTCTAAGTATCTGTATAATTTTGTTAGATACCCAAAGAAATTTTTGAATGCTTAATTGAGTCTATATTTTGAATTTATATTTTCCCTTATTTAAATAATGGATCAAAATAATAGATAGATGTGTTTACATGAACTGGATGAGAAGTATCTATCTCTGTCTCTGTCTGTCTCTGTCTGCCTGTCTCTCTCTCTCTCCCTTACACACACACACACTCACAGATGGGTGTAAACATCAAAATGTTTAACCATCCACATATATAATATGACATAGAAATTCCCCATAAGTAGCCATGTAATTGTGACTGAAA
>NC_045030.1:150558240-150561191 GCF_008632895.1 Mastomys coucha
GAGAGAGAGAGAGAGAGAGAGAGAGAGAGAGAGAGAGAGAGAGAGAAGCAGAGACAGACAGACCATGGTTAAAGCAGAGAAAAACCTTGAGTTACTAATGTCTAGTTTACCTTAAATTTCCTTACCCCCCCCCACCTTCTAACCTACTCCCTCTGATTGAAATACCCAGTGTAAGTTATTTTTCTCTTTTCAAAACTGGTAAAAACTCACTTTCCAGTCTACTTCTATTAAGCATCAATGAAGTAGAATATATACTTTATAAGACTAATTTGAACACTGACACTTCCCTTCGTCTTCATACTGATGTTATTTCAAATGAAAGGTAGTTCATTTCTTCTTGTTCTTAATAAAGACTGCAGAAAAACTGTTGTTCAGAAACACATCAGTATCAATTTACCTTGTCATTGTCTGAGGGGAAATGATATTCTCTGATTCTTTTTCACATTTGCCTCTCAACTCTTTTCATTTCTTCTTATCTTCATATGAGCTCAACTACAATTTGTACCCTTTCTCTCTGACCTCCCTCTGATCCATCTCCTAATCACTCTCCTCTTTCCTTTTATATTTGTGCATAATGAATCATATCTTAACCTGGGTTAGACTGAGCAAGCTGTTTTTCATTTCTAACAGCTCCTTACGCTCAGAGCTTGTACCAGCATGAATTGCACATAGGCTCTCTGGTAATCCTTATCTACATGTTTTGTTAAAACTGAAAACACAGTCCTATTGTGTACCCAGAATATTTAAGTCATTTTTCTATTAACCTCAGTGGCATGATTTACAATTGCATCATCCCTTAAACTCTTTTCTGGTTGGGCTTATTCATTTTCCTCTATCAGTTTCTGAACACAAGTGTATTTTTATTTTGTTTGTCTGTTGGTTTTTTAAACTGGTAGAAATGCTTGGGTATAATTTCAATCTGTTTTGGCAATGAGTAAGATGTAAACAAAAGTGCATAAAAATCTTGGTAGCTGGTGGCTGCACTTGAGACCCTGGAGAAGTATATACTGTTTGATATCTGGTTTCTTTTTACAAAAGATATTGTGTTCGGTGAAGCCTTAAATCTGTGAGTCCCAATTTGGACAGCAGCAAGCTGACAAGAAAACCTAATCAACTAAAGATTGCAAGCAAGCTCTGAATGCTGCTTGATTGGATTAAGGGTTGGGCCAGTTCCATCTATATAGCCTTTTAAATCAATCTGAGGGACCTGGATACTGCATGCATTAATTCATGATGACTTTGACTTTCCCATACCAAAACCAAATGAACAACAAGAAAAAACCCTACCACTATCATAACTGCAAGTTGAAGATGTCATAGCTAATGGTCATTTTTGTGTTTATGTTCCAGTGCAAGCTCTGAACACTTTATTTGATCCTGTATAGGTGACATTACAATCATTCATTTTGTAGATGATGAGTTTGAGACACAGAGAAGATACATAATCTGTGTCAAGTCCCACAGGTAGGAAGTGAAAACCTGAGAATTTCACTCTAAGCATTCTGTTGCCTAGGTTCAGGTTCATTACCACCAGCCTCCCATATCCTTCCTTGGGAAATTTACCAATTGACAAACAATCATCCAGGTAAGTTTCCTGGATCACCTTCTAGAGTACTATGTAGCCTAGAAATAATATTCTTAGTCATGACAGTTCTCATTTTGACCCACAGGACTGCCTTTTAAAGATGTTATATGTGTGGATTTTGGTCTACATGTATGTATGTGTGTGTGTGTGTGTGTGTGTGTGTGTGTGTGTGTGTGTGTGTGTGTGTTCATGCCAGAGAAATCCAGAAAAGGGTACCAAATCCCCTGGAGCTAGAGTTACAGGTTTTTGGAGGCATCTGGCTCATGGAACCAAATCCTCTGAAAGAGTAATCAGAGATTTTGAACACTGAGCCATCCCCCATGAGATTATTTTTTATAGGGAACCTAGTGTGTGCCAGACATTGGGTCAAGTAGGTGCTTTTAAATTCATATATAAAATCTTCCTTACAAATTCTTCATCTCCGAACTTATGGAAACTCATGAAAGAGGAGACAGAAAGAATGTAGGAGGAAGGGGAGATGGAGAACACCAAGAGAACAAGGCCCTCTAAAAACAACATGAGCAAAGCCTATATCAATTTAAAGACTGAAACAGCATGCACAGGGTCTGTCTGGGTCTGTCCCAAGTCATATGTACTTACATTATTACTTCTAGGTTTGGTGTTTTTATGGGATTACTGAATGAGTGGGTCTCTCATTCTTGTATCTTCTCTTGGGCTCTTTTCTTTGTCTTATTCAACTCCAATGTGATAGTTTTTGTTAGACCTTATTGTATTTTTTAGCTTAACAACAGGTAGACAGACACACAGACACACAGACAGACAGACAGACAGACATAAGGATACACAGACAGACAGTCATAAGGACAGACAGACAGACAAACAGACAGACAGACAGATTAAAAACCTGTACACTAGAGTACAGCTTAAGAACTGAACTGTTATTTGTACCCCTCTGGGAGAGGGAAAATAAGATTTCTCCACTAGAGTGACCCTGGGTATATAAACCACTCCAGAGCAGGCCTCATGTTCATGAGCAATACACCAACATATAATGGACTCCACATTTTTTGTGTGGTTTTATTTGATTACAGTTTGGTAGGTTTTGTTTCTTTCTTTTTTTCTTTTTGGGTGATATTGCATTTTGTTTTCTTTCTTGCTTTTGGGGGTGTTGTATTGGGTTTCTGTGGGTTTTTTTTAAAGAATTTAAAGTTGGTGGGTGGATCTGGAAGGACTTGGAATAGAGGAAGAGTATGATCAATATATATAAATTTAAATTGATTTAAATAATAAAAGATATTATTTAAAAATTGCACACATTAAAAATAACCAAGGGGAATATAAATCCACACAAGATCAATTAAATAGGAAGTAGAAAAGGCAGAATTCAAACCTAAGCTCACTACTC
>NC_045030.1:150565468-150569523 GCF_008632895.1 Mastomys coucha
AGATAAACTGCCTGAGAATTAAGATGCTAGAAAATATAACTGTTTTCTTCCAGAGGTGTATCATAAATATTAGGGAGGCCATAATTGAAGCCAAATGGAGAAAGTTCTCTCCTACCCTGTGGAAATACAATGTTTTTCCTACCTAGAAAATAATTTAGGAGCATGAACACACACACACAAAATATTGCTTCAGACTGCTTCAGTGTGTTCTATAACCTTCAATTCACTGAGCTCTTTCAAAAGCTCTACACATATTTGTATAGTACGAAGATTCATTTTTATAATTTCCATACTAACTTGTGTTTTTGTTTTTGATTTTGATTTTGTTTTCAACCTAGTTATTTACTTACCTTTGGAAGGAGTTGCAGAGACAAACTATGGAGCATAGACTGAAGGAAGGACAATCCAGAGACTGCTCCACCTGGAATCCTTTCCATATTCAATCATCAAATCCAGACACTATTGTTGGTGCCAGCAAGTACTGGCTGACAGGAGCCTGATATAGCTGTATCCTGAGAGGTGCTGCCAGTGTCTGAGTAATACAGAAGTAGAGGTTCACAGCCATCCATTGGACTGAGTACAGGGTACCCAATGAAGGAGCTAGAGAAATGACCCAAGGAGCTGAAGGGTTTGCAGCCCCTTAGGATGAACAACAATATGAACTAAGTAGTACCCTCAGAGCTTCCAGGGACAAAACCACCAACCAAAGAGTACACATGGTGGGACTCATGGCTCCAGCAGCATATGTAGCAGAGGATGGCCTCGTCAGTCATCAATGGAAGGAGAGACCCTTGGCCCTGTGAAGTTTCTATGCCCCAGTGTAGGAGAATGCCAGGTCCAGGAAGTGGGAGAGGGTGGGTTGGTGAACAAGGGGAGGGAGGAGGGAACAGGGGTTTTGTTTTCATTTGTTTTTGTTTTTTTAATTTTAATTTTATTTTATTTATTTATTTTTTTCAGAGGGGAAACTGGGAAAGGAAATATATGACTTGTAAATACAGAAAATATCTAATGAAAAAAAAGAAAAGTAAAGACTCTGATAAGGAACTGTGTAATACTTATCAGCTATAAAAATGGAGAAAATCATCTTGACACATGAAAAAAGTTGTTATATTCTCAAAAAGATAAACCTGTATAGTTGGAGGACAGATCTATGGTAATAGATATGTTATAGGGTGGGAAGGCTGGTGAAAACTGAAATCAATTGAATTAAAATGTTTGTTTTAAACACTTTAGTAATTTTATCTATCTATCTATCTATCTATCTATCTATCTATCTATCTATCTATCTACCTACCAACCTACCTACCTATTTCTTTTTATGAGCCTGTACATGAGATCAAATTTAATAAAGCTATATACAGATATGCACATTCATGAAAAAATCTAGTGAAATCTGAGTCTTACTAACAAAATGAATGTGAAGTTTATAAAAAATTATTGTTTTGTGAATGCACAAGTGAAAAACATTTATTTTAAACTAAATGTGTAAAGAATGTGACATTATTCACCCCGTTTTGCACTGTGTGATTTCACTCTAACTTTGTTTCTGAACATACATGTTTACCTTGCAATGTGTGTGCTGTAAAGCCACATGATACTAAATATTGTTGCCCTAAACATTGCAGCTCGGATTCAAGATTATTGTAGTTGTTTTACTGCATGCACAAATATTTTGTTCTTATAATGATTTACTTATAGAAAACAGAACCTTAATAATTTCTTGCCATCCTGTCTTAGTATGCAAGATCACATGATTTTATCTTTGGATTGTACAGTTTTAGTGCCAAGGACCAACCTCAGCTTGGAAAGGAGTTCTGAGAGAAGGGGTGTCTGGGAGTATGAAAAGAATGACTTGAAGTTAAATCATGGATCCAAGCTGAAGATCTGTGTTCTACTTGATACAGCTTTTTTAGTCTGCTTCTCTTTGTGTTCTGCTTTCTCTGGAGATCTATGTCTATATTCTGCTTGCTTGCTATTCTAAGAGATCTTTCTGTCCATGTTCGGCTTGCTATTTTAAGAGATCTGTCCGTCCATGTCCTGCTTGCTTGTGTGTGTGTAAGCGTGTCTAAGTTCTCCAAGTATTTCTGTCTTTTATATCCTAAAAAATTATCCTTATATCCTAAAAAAAAATTCTCTGGTTAGCTCATCTCCTGTAGAACAAAAGTACAGTCTTTTATTTTATATATTAATGCAGTCATTTACTTCAAGTTTCCTTTCTTAGGAATCAGCATCCTGTGACTCCCTCTAGCCCTTTGATTCTTAGGAGACAGAAATCATACAGTTTTTCTTAACATTGTAAAAGAATTCAGACAATAAACTTGTGGGGTGGAACCCTGCTCTGAAAATACCATTTCCACTTCTCCTGAGCCTAACCTGGCTCTGCCCTAGGCTGATCCTGAACTAGTCCTTGTAAGCAAAACCAAATAAACAAACAAACAAAAACTTAGCTAGGTGGTATCTCCTGAGATCAGCACTCCCTAAATCACTTTTTTTTCTTCCTTAGTAATTTTCTAATAAGGTGGCTCATGGTGGAGCTGCTTTTGTTCCTTTAGATCCGAGAAGCCCCTTGTATAATTCATATTCACAGTGTATCCTTATTTTCTGCATAGTTGAGAAATTATTTTTGTACTCATGTTTAAAACTCTTTCTGATAGCCTTAAGGGTTGTCCTTACATAGCAACATCCTCAAATCCTGTACTTTAAATATCAAGGAGTCATTAATATTAACAGGGAGGACATTCCTCATTAGGAAAGAGTCCTCCACTGCTAGTGGGTCAAGAAAAGAAGTACGTTATTAAACAAACAATCCTCAAGCCCACAACAACCATTGGTAGTCATGGAAGCTCACACACCAGGGCCTTTTCCCATGGGCAGGAAGCATGTCACTCTGTCCCCATACCTTGATCAGCATTTTAGTGCTTAATTATAAAGTGGTTGTTGAGTTGCTGACTTGAGTTTCATAAAAATGTTATTCAATTAATTTGGGGGGATTAGGATTGAATTTCCAACTTTCTGAAATAGTTCTAAATTACTTTTAATATTTTAGCACTTACTTATATGTGCTGATAATTATAAAACAAAAGTATTCATTACCTCTGAAAAACATTAGAGCTCTCCAATCTATAATATCAAATATTCAGCTATAATTATTTTTTATTTAAAAAATTAAAAAGCATATCCATATCATTAAGATGCATATAATTTTGTCTTTAATGGTAATTTATATATATACTAATTTAAAAATAAATTTCATTTATCATTATAGCATATTACTAGCAAATCTTTGACTTATATACCTATTTTATATGCCTAAATACCTCGGACCATGCAAGTACGAATTTTAGGGTTGCAAATTGGGAAAGTTTAAGATTCTACGATCTTTTTTTTTTATTAGATATTTTCTTTATTTACATGTAAATTTATCCTTTCCCAGTTTCCCCTCCAAAAAACAAAGAAACAAACAAAAGCAACAAAAACAAACCCCTGTTGCCTCCCCCCCTCCCCATGCCTGACACCCCACCCTCTCCCACTTATTGGCCCTAGCATTCCCCTACATTGGGGCACAGAACCTTCACAGGGCTGAGGTCCTCTCCTCCTATTGATGATCAAATTTGCAATCCTCTACTATACACATGCTGCCAGAACAATCAGACCCCTCCATGTGCAGTCCTTGGTTGGTGGTCGAGACCCTGGGAGCTCTGAGGGTTCTAGTTAGTTCATATTGTTCGTCCTAAGGGACTGCAAACCCCTCAGCTCCATTGGTCCTTTCTCTAACTTCTTCACTGGGGACCCTGTACTCAGTTCAATAGATGTCTGAGAGCCTCTACGTCTGTATTACTCAGGTACATTCAGAGCCTCTCAGGAAATAGCTATATTTAGACTGGCTTGCCCTTCCTTCAGTCTCTGCTCCATAGTTAATCTCTGCAACTCCTTCCGTGGGTATTTGGTTCCCCTGTTTAAGAAGGAATGAAATGTCTACCTTTTGGACGTCCTTCTTCTTGAGTTCCTTGTGGTTTGTGGGTTGTTCTTCCTGTATTCCAAACTTCTGGGCTAAT
>NC_045030.1:150577558-150584421 GCF_008632895.1 Mastomys coucha
GACTTGCTATGGTGGGAGACTTGGGTTCTGATGATGGCAAGTGACCTTGGTTTGTGTTGTTTATTTTCGTACGCTTGCCTCCCACCATCTGGTTAACTCTAGTGCTACCTGCCTTTGCTAAATCGGACTGGTTGCTTTTTTTTTACCCCTTTCTTTGGTTATGTCAAGAGAAGACAGACTCGGTGGTTTTGATTTTGAAGCTTTAAGATGACTCTTTCACGGCAATAGCAACCATCACCATAATTTTCTGTGAGGAAAATACCCAGTTGTTTGATGAAGCTTCACCCAAAACTTCTTCAGGTTTAATTTCTCTTTCTCGATCTCCTTAAAGCGGAGGGCTAGAGCTTTCTCTAGGTGTTTAACGTACACCTGGGTCTTCTTTTCTTCTGCAAGGTTGTTCACAAGGACAGTCCGCGGCCCTTGGTCGTCTCCATATTTGAACACTAAGCCGCTCCTCCCACTCATGTTGTAACTGTGGCCAAGGGGGCTTGAGCAGGCCCAAGGGAGGGCAGAGCAGGGCAGGACAGCTGCCTTTAAAGTCTCTGTAACAGAATGTAATAGAAACAGAGCCTCACGGAATCTTGGAGCTGAGTGACATCATAGATATACCTAACCCAAAACTCTAAGCTTCAGTGCTTTGAAGACAAGTTTAACCACTGTTACTCTAGGAACATAGATAACTATATTTAAATGCCATGCTGGCTATCAAATACCTCCTACCATTTTGTGCTCCTACTGATGTCCCATGATAAATGCTTTGGGTGCTTTTCAGGTCTATGTTTATGGGGACAAAAATTAGAAGGCTAATTCAATAATTGGGTTTAGTTTTAAAAGTGATCTATTCTTGTGGAAAACCCTGCTGATTAAGGATGCAGTCCACCATGACCAGATAGCCCTGGGCTTGGCACAATATGGGAGACTATCTTTGGTTATTAGAGCTTCTTCTCTGACTTTGTCCAGGGAATTCAAAGTCCCCAAACTTACCTCTACCTCCAAAATCACAGGATATATATATCATTCTAAAATATCATAGTAAGGAAATCCTGGACAAAAGCAAGATCAAATAAACATATAGAGAAACTCCAAACTCTGCATCTTCATGTCTGATAGATGTCTGATCTCTGTGTCTGATGTCAAAATGCTCTTCAGATCTCCAACTCTTTTTTGCTTTGTTAACAAGTCCAGATGCAGCAAGAGATACAACCTTGGCAATCTCTAGAACACCACTTCTTTCTGGTCTCAGAAAACACTTCCCAAAAGATTTCACAGCAGTGATGTTAGTTTCTTCTTAATCACTGATAATTTCTTAGTTTCAGCTAGCCAGCATCATTAATTGTCTCAGTAGGTCTTCTTCTACTCTTGATTCTAAAGCTAGAGCCACGTGGCCGAAGCTGCTGAGTTCTACTGCTTACTGGAGCTGGAACATGCCCCCCTTGTTCTATTACATTATAACCAGCTGTCTGTTTTCCAACTCCTTTACTGCCTAAGTTTGGTTGTTCTGGAACTTGCTCTATAGATTGACCAACTCCTCTTTTGAATATGCAACAAATGGTGTAAACTATTGGTTCCTTTAATGGTGCTTTAACTATTGACATCTAATTGGTACAAGCAGAATGTGAGGTGACATTCTTCCAAACTAATCCTGAGATATGGTAAATGCTATTTCTATCTGAGGGTAAAGTTAGTATCATTCCTATTCAAAGCAGGAAATTGCTCCTGGACATGTGGGGAAAAAATGTAAGTAGAAATAGTGTTCAATTTAATCAGCAAAATTAACACCTTCTTCATGGCTGAAACGTGGGTAGTGTTAAATTCAGTCTTTATCTCATGTGTAGAGACTTATAAAATGCTAATAGTCTTCCCACAAAACTAGGACTGTTTATAGATAGACCACATGTCAAGCCACAATTTTAAACAAAGAGCTAGACCTATGAGTCATAGTTATTAAAAGTATTTCAAGACTACTTTTTAAAGAAAGTACAATTCTGAGGATGGAGAGATACCTTGGTGGTTAATGTCACTGGCTGCTCTTCCTGACAACCTGGGTTTGATTCCCAGCACCCACATTGGGCAGCTTATAACCATCTGTAACTCCAGTTCTAGGGGATGCAATACTCTCTTCTGGCATCTGTAGTCCAGGCAAACGTGCAATGCACTGAAATACATGCATACAAAACACCTATATACATAAAATACATATTTTTTTAAAGTTCAGTAAATTGTGAAAACAGGGCTAGCTTTTCTGTGAAGGAGGAAAGAAATGTCTTCAGAACTATTTATAGAAAAGAAAATAGCAGTAGTTGTGATTAGAAAGGGCTATAACAAAAATATGTATCACAGAACACCAGAATTAAAAAGAATTATTACCATTCCTCATCACTAACTTACTGCCAATATGCAGTCCAATGCATAATAAATTATAGAGTCATACATATATGCACTTAATTTGCCAAAACAGTCATAAAGTTTAATGAAGTTAACTCTCAGCAGGCAGATTTATGTCTATCTATTTAATATAAATGAAGAAAATAAAAAAATTAACAACAAACATGATGCATTCACCATTAGAACATGTCTGCTAATTGTAAAATACTCAATTTAGTGAATTATTTCCATTTGCTTTACGATGTCCACTCAGCTTTCTGACACTTCCTGTACTTGGAATCTGCACTAAATCTTGAGATAGGTCTGGCAAACTCGAGCTCCTATATAGCCAAGGAATTAATCAAAAGTTGGTACTTTCTGGCACCACCAAGTTTAATTGCTTGGACTTAGGTTAGTTAATAGGCATCAGGCCAGTAAAACCTGCCAAAAAAAAAAAAAATACAGTAAATTTAGCACTTACTGCCTTGAGGTCTTCATTAACATAAGTATCATTCATTATAAACTCTGGATAGCCAACTTTTGCCAAAACAGCTCTTGCCTATAAAAAGAAAAATGAGAAATATGATGTCAGAATTTCTTCACTTAAATCATTAATAATCATTAGATATAGGGCTTCAGTCTTCATCTGAAATGTCCATTGACTGAATGTCTTCTATATACAAGGCACTATAAAGGACAAACAAAAAGACTTACTACCTGTCCTCAATGTGCTGCAAATGGAGTGAATGTAACAAATAACTTTTATAAAGATAAAGATTTTAATGGAAATGGGTAGCACTGTTATTAAATCTGAAGGAAAGACTATTTCCTCATGGGGAAAATGCACCTCTGAGAGAACAGTAACCATTTCAAAAATACAGAACAGAGGGCAAGAAGAATCTGGAAATGGAAATAATGAGCAGACAATAACAGACTGCAAGTATAGTTGATAAACATGAGTGTCTGAAATACATTTTAAAAATCTAAATGATGCCATAGCAAAAACAAGTTTTTTTTAAAGAAGTTGAAAAACTGTTTCTCATACATATATGCTCAGCCAGTGTGTAAAAGGGAATATTTTAACATCATTAATCACTGGGGAAATGTAAATTAAAACCACAAGAAAATATTATCTGGCACGTGGTAAGCTGACTATTATAAAGAAGAGTTGGTGGGGGTCTAGAGAACTAAAGAACATTTACCTTAATACTGTTGATACAGCCACGATAGAAAATTGACTGCCCAAAAAACTAAAACCAAAATTACTGTGAGATCCAAAAATTCTTCTACTGGTTAGAGCCAAAGATAATAGGTACACAAAGAAAATGAAATCACTATATCAAAGAGCCATTTGCACTGCTGTGTTCATTACAGCGCTGTGTGCAGTAGCCAAGAAATAGAAATGACCTACTGACTGATGAATACGGATAAGGTGTAGTATACACAAACATACATACACCCAATGGAATAATATTCAGGCACAAAAGGGTTATAAAGTCAGAGATCATTGTGGAAACAGAAGCAAATTAGATAAAGAAAGACAAGTGCTGCCTAATGACTTAAAGGAGCCTATGGAAAAGGAACAGACTGTGAAATGACATGGGGTCTGCTGCAAACCTCAGGTACTCATGTTTGTAGACAAACTCCAAATCCACATTGATCCACATCGTCGGTTGAATCTACAAATTTTTGTGTTTTCACCACAAAAAGTGACAAATAGGTAAGGTAATGTATATGTCCATTGATTTCAATGCATACTTTCAATGACATACATTTCTTATATGTCAAAACATCCTGGTATGCTTCATGAATATGTAAAAAGTTATCCCACAATTTAAACAAATTAATATGAAAGACTGGTATGCAGGAAATTCATGAATTATTCATGGAAACTCCCCAGTGCCTTGCTAACAATGTCCTTGTTGTTGTTGTTGTTGTTGTTGTTCAGATAAGTGAGGGTTAAATATTTCCAAGGGGAATCAAAAGAGATGAATCATGCATCAGAATGATTATCCATACAGTTCTGTGAGTGACAGCCAGAACACCAGAAAGATCAGAGGCAGGGGGTCCAGAATAATTTAAGATGCATCTCCTCATAGTCATCCACTTGATAGTCAGAGGTACTAATGATTACCTTGTTTTGTAGCATGCAGGGAATAGATAAAAGAAAAATCAGTGTGAGTGCCAGTCTAGAGGAACGACTGGCAAACTGTGGCTCCAGGACCAATTCATCCCTCCTCTTCTACTTGTTTTCTCAAATAAATTTATGCTGGAACACAGCCACACTCATTCATTTACCTAGCATCTATAACTGCCTCTGTGCTACAACTTCTAAGCTGAGTCACTGAATGAAAAACTCTGGGGCCCACAAAATCTCAAATATTTTATCTGGACCTTTGGAAGGAAGTTTCCCAGCCCTTGCTCTACAGCAACTTTGTAGCTCCATGTGAAACGCTCTATCCCCGTAGCCCCAAGATTTTGGATTTCATAAAATAAAATAAAATAAAATAAAATAAAATAAGCAAACTTCAACAGCGTTGCAAGTACATTGTCTAGGCTCTACCCAAATTCCCTATGGATGCCTTTTATCACTTGGATATAGGTAACTCTCCACAGATTCTTTTGTTTATAACTATGTTTAACTGAAATAGAATTACATCATTTCCCTCCCTCCCTTTCTTCTCTCTGGCCCTTCCCTGAAGCCTTCCCTTGAACTCCTCCCATCTTCTCATATTTCCCACATTCTCACATTGATAACTTCCTTTTGATTATTATTGTTACACACACATGCATACACACATACACACACACACACACACACAAACACACACAGATCCAGATGTGTCCATTTTGGGTGGTGGTATATACATGGTTTAAAGGCTGACCTCTCCTCATTGGAGAGGGGGTTTATCACTTGGAGAGGCTAATTCTTCTCCCAGTAGACATTAGTTATCTTTAGATAACAAAGGTCTAAGGGTTGGACCCTGCAAACATTTTTCCCTTTTACCTTGATATTACTGTTGTTCTGGTATTGTTTCTTCAGCCATTTCTACAGTCCTATCTTTTCTAATTGCCAGGACCAGAGACTCTGAAGGGCTACATATAACCACAGCGTGTTCTGAGTTGTTGATTGGTCTTCTGTCATTCTGACCTCTTCTTCCATACAGGCAACTCTAAGCCAATGACTATGGCAGGATCATGAAAGCCCAGTATCTTCCCCTCAATTCAGGATCAGCTCAGAGGTATAATTTACACTAGTAAAGATCCTCCAAGGATCAGACTACTTCAGAAATGTCTTCTGAAATTGCTTCTGCCCCTCAGCTCATCCCAGTCTTGGTCTACTTTCTTCCATTCCTCTGCTGTCTTCACTTGCAAATATTTGGTAAATAAATCACTTGTATGTGAGTCCATATCTCCAGGTCTGCTTTCAGATGAGCCATCTAGCAGCCAGGCAGCCTCAGCCCAATTAGCTGTATTCTAACAAAGCCTCAATAAAAACGAGTGACTTCCCACACTGTTCTGGCTAATGACATCTTCTATAGACCCATCTAAATCACCTTATTCAAGGAATAGGGTAAGATAGTACATTTCTTGTATGTTCTTTGAGATGATATAAATATTAAATATCAGAGACTTTTAACTCAAGATTTAGGATTTTACAAGTGCTGCAGGCCACAGTCCTAATAGGTTTTGCTGTTCCAAGGAGTCAAATATAATACAGAGCAAATTCTGCCTTCAAAAGCCTGTGAGCTATACTAAAACCTTAATATAATAACAGGATGTTGCAGCTCTCTCAAAACCACAAAACATATGGTTTTAAGTTACCTCTTTCTGAAAGGGTTTACTTTCCTTGTTGTAGCTAATTTCTCAGTATAATTTAGTGACTCACCACAAGTCATATGCTACATTTTAGCAAATAAAGGATTGTAGATAGTTTCCTCCAGTACACACCCCCAAAAATATACAAGACAAGCTGAGTCATGCACAGTTGTTTCTGAACACTGGCCTTTCCAAAGTGGATCAGTGAATTATGCATTCTTTTTCAAACCTCATGCTCTGGGACCTCACTGCACTATAAAGTTTCACAGAATATATTAACTCCTGTACTGTGTATGTATAGCACTGAATTCTTATTTATTTAGCATCACCACAACTTGAAGAGAATCAGAAAAGAAATACAAAGAATCCAGATTTCCCTACCAGGGATACACAAATAAAATGAAGTAATGATCCTAATAGCAGACTATCAACAGCTCAACTTTTTTTGTTGTTGTTGTTTTGTTTTTCGAAATGTATATAGATATCTGTATTCTGGCACAAATTCTCCTTCCACAGTTTGCTCCTAATTTCTCACCATTCCAGTCCATCCAGCTTTACATTTTCCCCAGAGAAGCTTTAGAACTGCATTGCTATCAAAACAACCCTGAGATCCCACCTCACACCAGTCAGAATGGCTAGGATAAAAAACTCAGGTGGCAGCAGATGCTGGAGAGGTTGTG
>NC_045030.1:150585654-150593715 GCF_008632895.1 Mastomys coucha
AAAAAAAAAACAAAAAAAAACTGCATTGCTCGGAAACCCACTAGGCATGACTCTAGACCAAACTGTCAACAAGAAATACCCAATAAGGTTTTGGAATGGGGAAGAGATATAGATGTCATTTACACACTGTAGAAGCATTAGTGAGGCACATGGGCAGGCATTTGCAGACAGTAAGTACAATATTTAACCACCAACTTCCAAGCATTCTCCTGAGGAAAACCCTTTGGGGTACAGTCAGCAGTGACCAGTCAAAGCCTTGGTCTTTACTTTCCAGCCCCGAAACAGTTACATAACTCCTCTAATCACTCACATTAAACATTTTCCTTCTTGGTACACTTAGAAACCTGTCTGCCTTCTTGCATACAGCATAAGGCAAATAGTGACACATCACTTCGCAACATATTCAGAATGAGAACAATGATCCACCAATAGTTAGATGGTTTATTGAAGGACAAGGCATAAGTTAGATGTGTCTTAAATCAATTATCCCACTGGTTATGGCAGGATGGAGAAGTAAGTCACCATACCAATACTGAGGAAATGATGGGACAAATATTTAACAGATGGTATTTTATACCTAGTGAGAAACATTTTCTGGGCTATTTGAGGCTGATAAAAAAAAGCTCAAGGGTTTTCTATAACTAGTTATTTCCATCCATTATTCAATGCATACATCTGGAGAGAAGCTACATTTGACAGCTGGTCATCCTTCCCCTGTGGAAGAGGCATAGGCAGATGATGATCTGTAGGCAAATATTTCTCTTCCAAAGTCAAAACTGCCTAGTATTTTTAAAGATTTATTTATTATTATTATAAATGAATACACTGTAGCTGTCTTCAGATGCACCAGAAGAGGGGATCAGATTTCATTATGGGTGGTTGTGAGCCACCATGTGGTTGCTGGGATATGAACTCAGGACCTTTGGAAGAGCAGTCGGTGCTCTTACTTGCTGAGCCATCTCACCAGCCCCAAACTGCCTAGTTATTAATACAAATTGACCTAGTCTACCATCATTCTCTTATGGTAGACCCAGTAATGCTCAGGAGGACAATAAGTTAAGCCAAAAATATATAGATTCAGCTACAGATTCCCTAACAGCTGGATTTCATTATAGGATAAGATTTGTGTCAATGGCATATAAATTAAAATGCTTTCTCTATTTCCAATCGTCTATTTTAAAAGAGAATATATCTGGCTGGAATAGGCTCCCTGCCTTTAATCCAGGACTTTCCAACTTCAGCAATATTGACATCAGGGCCAAATAATGATTATGAGGGTTTTTTCCTGTAGGTTCTTGGATATCTCAAAGCACCACTGCCTTGAACAAACTAAATGCCAGTTGCAAATCCCACATCAGCTGTAACAACCAAAACTGTACAGATGTCAGATACCTATGCGAGGGGTGACAAAGCACTGTCAGTTAAGAATCTCTGGAGTGCTGATGCAACACCAGTGGTAGAACAGCTAGTTTTCAAGCATAAGGCATCAAATAGGATGAAGAAAGCTACATGTCAAACATGGCAGCATGAAAAGCAGATAGCATGTGGCAGCTAATCCATTAGCTGTCACTGGGGCTTCAAAAATGTATGATAAAATGACTAGTACCAATTCAATATTAAACTTGAAAATTGCTACATTTAACATGTTTGGATTCTTCCCTGCTCCCCCCACTCCACAACATGAAGCATTACATGCCATGTGTTCCATTATCAGTAGTGGAATGTAATCCCTACACACTTCCCTTTTTATCGAGTATAGTTTGAGAAGCAGAAAAATAGTCCCTCCCTCAAGGTGTTGTCTGTAAGAGTTCAGTAATGGTGTTATATATAAGACTGATTTGGATCCCTTAGTCCAAAGAACATAATGAATAAATGCTCATACATGTTGTTGTTATGGAAACATGATTTATTCCATGGATTTAGTATGTCAAAGCACCTTTTGGAGAGTGTAAAATACCTCTGAACCAAATACCTTAAATCCCCTGTAAAACAATGTCAATCTTTTTAGACATAGGCTTCAGGGAACTATACTTATGATGACAGAAAATGGAATCAGAAGAAACGCTGTGGCCTATGAATGGAGCCACACACCTATGAGCTTCCTGAACCACAGCAGATTTCCCTAGCAAAGTCAAAGTCTGCATATCTTCCAGAAATAAAAGCAGGCTTTTAAATCCTGCCTCCAAGCCAGAAGATTCTTTTAAGGGTTATTACAGGTATGCCTCTGAAAAGAGAGATAAGGCATACTCTAAAATCTAACTCTAGAAAAAATAAAAGTTTTTTTTTCTCTACCCAGGAAAGCAAATGTCACAGCTTTTCTCTCATTTGTGGATATTATATTTTATACACTTACACAAATATATGTATGTGTGTGACATAAAAGTAGAAATGAGGGCTTGAGAGATGGCTCCGTGGTTAAGAGCACTGACTGTTCTTTCAGAGATCCTGAGTTCAATTCCCAGCAACCACATGGTGGCTCATAACCATCTGTAATGGGATCAGATGCCCTCTTCTGGTGTGTCTGAAGATAGCTACAATATACTCACATATATAAAATAAATAAATTTTAAAAGAAACAGTAGAAATGAAACTGTCTCGGGGAACAAAGGAGACTGATGGAATGGGGGAGATAAAGGGCTATGTGAGGAACATGGTCAAAGCAAGCATGTGTTAAGGTGTTAAGGTTTCCATTAGCATTCACCATCATGGCTCCCACATTTTCACTCTTTCTCTTTCCCATTCTTCCCAACAACTCTCATGCCCTGGTTGTTCATACCACTTGTTCTCCTAGTCTACCCTCATTAGCCTTTCTTTAGTAATATACTATGCTCCAGAGTCCTTCCCTGTTCATCCATCAAAACCATTATTCCTTCAAAACACTAACCCATTAGCTATTACTGCGTCCTCAAAAGCAATTTATAATAAAGTATGAGTGACTAATAGCAATCTAATACATTCACCCTGAGAAAGAGCTATGTTTAAAAGAGTAGTTTATTAGCCAAATGGATGAATCCAATCTTAAGGGAGGTTTTGTTAGTAGAGAGAACTTTCTTGCTATTAAGAATCAAATTAAATCCACAGCCTATTCAACCTAATCACCATGGTGTTCCAAAGTAGGATGCAATGTCAAACACAGAACAAGTGACCAATGTCTAACAAATACTGATTCATATTATGAGTAATTTCGCTAAGAAATTCCTTCTAACCAGCATCATCAACAATATCAGAAAGTATAAAATGTTATATTTTATTTTTAACTTTTAAATAGGAAAGATTTAATATTTGACCAAGAACACCATTCAATGCTCCTTACATCAAGGCCTACTTCCATATTAACTAATTTTATCACTGGAAAAAAAAACACTAAGAAGCTTTATGAGAGACTAGAGAGCCATCTAGAAGATGAAGTGAAGTGTGAATCTATGACAGTTCATTCCTGGTAACAAAGCCATAATTTTCATATGTGATAGTCTTCCCACATGGATGACTTGACTTTTCATGGTGTCTGTTACATGCAATCAAGTAGTGTTCAAAATATTAATTGAAAATACCAGAAACAAGAAAGTCCAAGGTTTTAAATCAGATGTTCTGAGTAGCATGATAAAACCTTGTGTTGTCATACATTGCAAGTATGTCAAAGCTGACACATGTAGTCACACCAGAGATACAAACCATTCCTTTGCCCACTCTTCCTTCCTTACACTGGTTTTGTTAAGTTATTTTATCACAGCAATGAGATTCACTAACACAATGTGTGTGTGTGTGTGTATGTGTGTGTGTGTTTACATGCACAGCTTAGTCACTAAGTTTGGTTGTGCTCTTTGTTATGACTACCACGTACATTCACCAAGTCATAATTGCTTGGGATTTTGTTCCTAGCACTAAAATCTTAAGACTACAGCTTTAAAAATCACAAATACTTTCTGTGAAGACAACAGAGAGTTCATAAAGGGAACATTATTTCTTTAAGGCAGAGACAATGGCTATCACATATGAAAGCCAATGAATATGAAAAATGTAATACCCAACATGATTTAAAACTCTCAAGCCATACTCTGACTTCCCAGAATTTTCTACAAGACACTACAACTTGATAATGCTGGAGGAAAGAACATAACCAAATATAACCCTGCTGTATCTGGCTGAGAGCTCTGCAATAGCATATAATTTTGACACACGGGACCAAACTGATTTAAAGACTGGTCAGGTTGATTGCCTTACTCCTGAATTTGCAAAGGCACTTAGTATTAAGCTAAGCCACAGAAAGCAAGATGGCAAAGCTCATTTGTTCTAATCCCTACAGACTGGGCTATGGAGGAGTCATGTACATTCTCAAATGTCCTGCATGTCTTACATAAAAGGGATCACCTTAATCACTTAATTAAACAGCTTTGTGTTTGGTCTACATGGTTAAGTCTCTTCACATATTTTTGTCTTTTCTATCAATTTAACTAACATAAAAAAAGAAAAACAGGACAATTGCTCGTTGCCCTTTTTACAAACAATTTCTAGAGCAACTTTCTTAAGTGTGCAGTAGCTTTGAAAGCTTTAGTCAGGCTTAACCATGCCAAGACCTCATTTTCTCTGATGAGTTCTGTAATAACTATTAAACATGAATCAAAATTCTGAGCTGTAAATACCCAGAAGTTTAGGAAACTGTGCAAGAATTACACTATCCTTCAAAACAAAGACAGTTTCTACAATGCCAGACATGATTGGCTCAAGCACGTATCTTGGCTGGAAATCTTATCCTGTGTAAAGCTAATGGTATTGGTGAAAATTGCCCTGGTAAACAGATTTAATATCCTTTGGGGCTATCAGAATACCACAAATAATAACAATGTAGTAATCTAACAAATCAAATTTTGTCCTTTGATAAGAATGGCACTGATTTATTATGAGTTTTCAAAAGTGGTAATTCTGAGAATTGGCTTTGGGTATGGTTCACAAGCTAATGCATCATGCTAGGGTGGAAGAGAACTAAGCATTGCCATGAATCAGATATCTTTTCAACTACTAGCCACAGTTCTGAGTCAGTATGAACTAGAAGAGTGGAATGTTCTGATTTCAGGCTCTCCATCCTTAATCCTGCATGAATAATGCCCTATATAGTAGATATTCACTACCCCCTACTTTCTAACATGGATAATGTTCTAGGAATTCAAGTTCCAAATTCAAAATGAGGACACTGAACTAAAAATATGAACTCCATGTTATCTTGGAAGTAAGTAGTTTCACCAACCAGGGAAAATAAAAAATAAAAAACCTTGGGCACAAATCAGAATTTATTCAAACTGCCTCTCAATACTTCCCTGGTATCTCTGTGATATTCTGGTGACATATGTTATCTCTGTATTCCAACAGAGATAAAGACAGTGTTCTTAGTAAATGGTTATAATCATTAGTAAAATCAAAAGTCAGAACCCAAATCACCCCAATATTAATTCACAAAGGAGCACAGATCTCCTTCTGCTGAATGTTGGGGCAATATTACCTTAAAGACAGAGGTAAACTATTCATTTCCTATAAAATTGAACAAAACAGTGGTCATAAAATATAACTTTTGAATCCATGATTTTGTTCATTTTAAATTCATTTGTGTAGTTTTTCTAACTAGACCAGCTACAATATCTCTTTACATGAAACACTTAAATCTTTATGATGACAAACCTCACTTGTCCAGACAGAGTCAAAATAATACAATCCAAGGGTTAAGAAAATCCTGTATCATCATTAGGTTTTAAACAAGCCAAAGTAAGTTATGTTTTCCACTTTTCCCTCGACATCAACGGTCATCAAACTATAGTCTACAGACCCAAATCAGCCTAGAACTTGACTTTTGTAAAGACAGGATTTTTGTTAGACTATGCTACTTCATAAAGGGATTATTTTGAGCTGAAGGCATCTAAGAGTCAGGGGAAGCAGTAAGAAGCTTTCTGTGTTCTCCTTATCTACCTAAAAGCAGAGCTTTCCAAAACAATTCAACTGTCACAAATTCCCCCCTCCTCTTAAGAAAGTTTCTTGTTGCCAAGGAGAAAGGAGATCACCCATCTTTTCACATGAAAAGTTGATGCCAGAATGACAGGATACAACAGAACTGCAGTAACCCTTACCTTCTATAGAGTCTGCCATATATTTCTTAGTCTTCTCCATTCGTTAACCCATTCTCATTCTTTTGTGTATGTGTATATATGGAATCAAACACACACACACACACACACACACACACACACACACGTACACACGTACACACACACACACACACACACACGCACACACACACATGCACACACACGGAGAGAGAGAGAAACAGACATCGAGACAAAGAGACACAAAAAGAAGGAGAGGCTGTGAGGAGGTAATGATAATTCAGCCCAAGATTGTATGCATGGCAGGTGAATGATGTAAAACTGACCTACACTTTCAACCCTTCCTTTCTCATTCTTAACATAGTAGGAAGGTTCCAAATTCTAATCATTTTTATAGACTACACTGTGTGGAAGTTATCTTGCTTATCCATATTATAAACAGTATTATAGTGAGTACAATTTATAGACCCCACTACCACCAAATGCTAAAACAAAAAGAGGTAGAATAGAACAAGGGTTTTCTCGCTGGCAACAGCCCACTCTTCCACATATGGCCTATGACCACTTGTAAGCTACAAAAGTAAGGTGAGTAGGTGTTACAGAGACCAGATGACTGACACAAGCTTCAAACATTTATTATTTAGCTCTTTACAGAAAAAAGTTTTAGCCAACCCTCTTCCACATAAAAAGTTACAAAAATTTTAAAACCTAGTAGTAATGATTGCAATATAAGATATAAATTTAATTTTTAGAGTTTCAAGGTGATTAGATAGTAATTATTTCAGTAATTTTATAATTTACTATAAAACCTATTCATGTTTTATTGAAGTAAACATCTGAGCTTTAAAACAGAGACAATATACAGATATTAAATGAAAAATGGGAATAAATGTCTTAGAAAAACATTCATGCACTTTTGGGGAAGTAGAAAAAAATAAACAATTAAAAAGCATTTTCAAATGTCAAGATACAAAGAGCTTAGAAATGCATCTGCAATACCTAAGACCTAGCACTGAACAAAGCTCTAAGAAATTTAATCAGCTACTTAATCCTCCTCCAATCATTAAATTACCTATTTAAACATGAGGAAAGTTGGAGATTAACTTAAATAAACACATCCCCTTCTCTCATCAGCAGTTCAATAGAATGGAAATTACCTCCACTCTCTAGTAAAGTTTAGCTCTGGTAGGAGCAATCCTTTAGTGTCCGAAAAATGTCTGGGACCACCTAGATACCTCAGTGGGAAAGGCAATTCACCTGTCACTCAAGTATGATGACCTGAGTTCAATTACAAGAAGCAAATGTAGAAGGAGAAAAACAATTCCTGACACCCAAACACACACACACACACACAGAGAGAGAGAGAGAGAAAGAGGGGAGGGGAGGGAGAGGGAGAGAGAAGGAGAGAGAAATAGTAAGCATTCTTCAAAACTTTCTTCCTGATTAGGTAGGGGGAATGCAAATGAAACAGTTTTAGTGAATTATTAAATTAGACAAGTGTTGCCCAGTGACTCGGGTTCCTTCCGGTCTGTCTGGGCTGGAGTCCAGAGCAGACCTTGGGCTCAAGCTCTGCAGCTAGTCCCACAACACCCAGAGGAGCTGTGACACACCCAGGATCAGAGGTGAGTAGGAACCTACATATATCCCAACACTGGGAGTAACTGGGACCAGCAGGACTAGGCACACAGGAATTCCACCAGCCCAGTGACTCAGGTTCCTTCTGGTCTGTCTGGGTTAGTGTTCTGAGCAGATCTTGGGGACAAGCTCTGTATCCAGTCCCACAACACACAGAGAAAGCCCCACTCCCAGGTGATCTAACAGGCCCAGGATCCCAGGATCACAGAATCACAGGATCACAGAGACAGCTTGACTCTGAGGAGTTCTGACACAAACAAGATAACAGGAGGACAGGCTCCAGTCAGATTTAGCAAGGGCAGGTAGCACTAGAGTTAACCAGATGGCAGGGGGCAAG
>NC_045030.1:150595344-150599332 GCF_008632895.1 Mastomys coucha
AATATGACCAACATATCCTAATCGATTGAAATCCAATAATATGAGGAATTGGAAATTTGTTGATTGTCGTCCAATGGTCTCTCTAATTTGGTAATTGGAGAAATAGGTCCAACATTGCACAATCTATATATACTGTCAGCTTGTTTGTTTCTGATAGTGTCTTGCTGTGTATTACATAAAGGTCTTGAAATCTTGCTTCTCCTATATCAGCTTCTCTATTAGTAGTATTGTTTATTTCATGTTTTTACACTATACTACGGTTTTCAGAACAGCTTGTATATTTCAGAAGTATTTATATACCCAAAAGAAACATAGACGATTATCTTGGAAGGTGACTTGTAAGAGAACAACAAAGTGAGACTGAATGCTTTGCTTGACATTTGTAACTCTTGTATCAAGTTTAAAGAAGAGGACTTTATAAGTTACTCTTTCTCTGAGATGAATACGTTTTCAAATTATCACAGGTAATGAACCAAATTCTTACCCTCACCTAATGTCTGTACCACCCTCCAAGAAGAACCATTGTTCATTGAAACAGTTGGCAAATGGCTTTATGGATAGACAATCTTAATATCTACACCATTTCTAAAATGAATGTAACCTGTTCTTATTTTGGGCTTGTACCACAGTAAGAGCCAAGATTTTAAACTCTACTAAATACAAAACAAACCAAAAGACTTTATATATCCATGTTCATTTAAGAAAATATTAGTAGTGATGTATTATTTTTAAGTATACAGTTAATATATTTGGAGTTACTTAAAATTTATATTGAGAAAAATGTATTTTCACTATTGCTGTAGATGAGCATCTACATGAGACTGTTAAATTAATTGTTGTTTTATGTCAAACAACTTTTATAATACTTACTTTTATTGTTATAATATTTTATAAATTTTAAGGAATATGACAAAAAAAGATATTGTAGGCATTGAAGGGGGGTCTATGGGAGGAGCAGTGGTACAAAAGGGAAACAAGAATGTGATTCAGTTCTATTTAATTAAAATATGTTTTTAAATGTTAACAAATTCAGATAAATTGAAAGCATGTAACTTTTGTCATCATAATGCAATAAAAGTTTAAAAAAAATAGACAAGTGTAATTTGCTTTGTTGTTGCACAGCTATGATCCTAAGTACTCAGAGGCAGGAGGATATCAATTCCAAGATTAGTCTCTGCAGCAAGATCCTATCTCAAAATATATAAGCAAATAAAATAATTATTAAATACCACACAACTTTTAAAATGTTTTTGAAATTGTAATAAAATCATATTATTTCTTCCCAGCCTTTTCTTCCCTCCAAACTCTCCCATATACCAATTTATCCTCTTTCAAATGTATGTTTTATCTCTCTCTTCCTCTCTCTCTCTCTCTCTCTCTCTCTCTCTCTCTCTCTCTCTCTCTCTGTGTGTGTGTGTGTGTGTGTAGTATAATATATATTCTTAAATAACTTTGTATAACTTTTTAAAAATGAAGGGATATCAGTTTTCTTAAATGATATGACCCTTGGTAAACTGACCACACACTAGGGCAGGCCCAAAACCTAACTAGCCGGACAATACAAACTGGACTCAAAAAAGGAGGAAGGAGACGAAGAGGAGGAAGAATAGGAGGAGGAAAAAGAGGAGGAAGAGGAATCTAGAAATTGGGTGGGTAGACATGGGAAGTAGGAAAAATGACAAGGAACATTACATGACTTGGGTCCGTTGCATAGGATCCCTGACTGTGCATTATCCATTCATAGGAAGGAAACTCATAGGCCTCATCAGTATTCTTATGCCATAATGAGTAATTTATGGAGACAATATTACCATATTTTTCTCTCACCAGTTTTTTAATATACCTCAGATATTTTTGATTCAACCCAGTTTCTGGACAACACTACTTAAATCCTAGAATGAAAGAGACCAAAGACTCAACAATCACCAAGTGGGATTACAAACGGGTATCAGAGAGGTTTCAACTAAAACGTCTAACAACTTTTTTCTAAATAACTTGGCAAAATCCATTTTTAGGATGTTTTCTTCAGGTATCTGGAAAGCCACACTAATACGATTACAGTTCACTGAAAAATTATCATGCAATCTAGTTTGAAAGCTAAAATCGGTCATAGCAGGGTAATATTCCATTTAATTATAAAGATTAATTCAACCTTCATTTATTTATGCATGAGTCTGGTCTTTCCATTTTTCACAAAACACCCAAGATTCAAGTGCCATCTGGTAGAATTGCTGCACAGTGTCGGTAGCATCTATAAGAGTTACGGATTTCATTTCAAAGTAAAATTGATAGACAAAGGGAAACTGAAAAAGGAAGAGTGGAAGTAATAAAACTTTATTTTTAAAGCCAAGATATTTCTCCTATTTGATGTGACTATATCCCACTCACTACTTTTACCCCCTGACATCTCACCTATCAAACTGTCCTAATTCAAAAGGCTTCCCATCATCCTTTTGGAAACAGGCAAGTGTTCAGACAATATTGCAAGCAATAGTGAGAATTCTATGAATTATGAATTATATTGGTCGGGGCTGGTACTTTAAACAGAACTTGGATGCAAATTCTGCAGCCAATCCCACAACACCCAAAGGAAGCTCCACTCCCAGGCACTCTAACACACCCAGGATCAGAGAATCAGAGGTGAAGAGGACACAACATCTATCTCAACACTGGGAGTAACTGGGATCAGCAGGATCCAGGCACACAGAAACTCTGCCAGACCAGTGGCATGGGTTGCTTCTGGTCTGTCTGGGCCTGTGCCCTAAGCAGACCTTGGGTAGAAATTCTGCAGCCAGTCCCATAACACCCAGAGAAAACTACACTCTCAGGAACTCTAACAGGCCCTGGATCAGAGGATCCCAGAATCACAGGCTCCCAGAGACAGCTTGACTCTGAGGAATTCTGACACAACCAGGATCACAGGAAGGACAAGCACCAGTCTGATTTAGCCAGGACAGGTAGCACTAGAGATAACTGGATGATGTAGGGTAAGCTTAAGAAAAGGGACTTAGGTGAGAGCTGCCATTTACTCTCCAGTGACTTTCTAAGGCAAGACCAGCCAGGAGGCACAGGATTCACAAGTCACAGGGCAGCAGAGACAGGATCCTCTCAGCCACCTAGTGACTGCTGTGGATCCTTAACCCACAATCTGCTCCTTCCCTGCAAGTGGAAAGCCTGCCTTCAGGGAGTGCTTAAACGCAGGGACTCCAATGAGATCCTCCATTTTCTCCCTGTTGACTTTCTAAGGCTGAACCAGCCAGGAGGCTCAGGCCTCACAAGTGGCAGGGCAGCCAGGTCAGGATCATTTCTACCTCAGACCAACTAGAAGGCACAGAGACAGTATCCTAATTAACAAGATCAGAAATGAAAAGGGAAACATAACAGACACTGAGGAAATACAAAAAATCATGAGATCCTAGTACAAAAGCCTGTACTCAACAAAACTGGAAAACCTGGATGAAATGGACAATTTTCTAGACAGATACCAGGTACCAAACTTAAATCAAGATCAGATCAACGATCTAAACAGTCCCATATCTGCTAAATAAAAAAAAGGAAAAGAAAAGAAACAGTCATTAATAGTCTCCCAACCAAAAAAAGCCCAGGACCAGATGGGTTTAGTGCAGAGTTTTATCAAACCTTCAAAGAAGACCTAATACCAATACTCCTCAAACTATTCAATAAAATAGAAATTGAAGGCACTCTACCCAATTCATTCTATGAAGCCACAATTACTGTTATACCTAAACCACACAAAGACCTAATGAAGAAAGAAAACTTTAGACCAATTTCCCTTATGAATATCAATGCAAAAATACTCAATAGAATTCTTGCAAACCAAATCAAAGAACACATCAAAACGATCATCCACGATGATCAAATAGGCTTCATCCCAGGGATGCAGGGATGGTTCAATATACAGGCAAGTAACATATAAAGGCAGGCCTATCAGAATTACGGCAGACTTCTCACTAGAGACTATGAAAGC
>NC_045030.1:150607642-150614117 GCF_008632895.1 Mastomys coucha
CATAAGGAGCAAAACTATACCCTAGAAGAAGCAAGAAAATAATCTTTCAACAAACCCACACAAACCTATTTCCACCTCTTACAACAAAAACAACAGTAACAATTACTTTTTCTTAATATCTCTTAATATGAAAATTAATTTTACCAGCATATCCTAAATTGATTGAAATCCAAAAATATGAATAATTAGAAATTTGTTGACCATCGTCTCTAATTTGGTAATTGGAGAAATAGGTCCAATATTGTACAATCCATATACAATTTCCGCTTGTTTGTACCTGACAGTGTCTTGCCGGGAACCACATAATGGTCTTGAAATCCATGCTTCTCCTATCTCAGCCTCTCTATTAGTAGGATTGCTTATTTGATGTTTTTGCACTATACTATGGTTTTCAGAACACTTTACATATTTCAAAATTATTTTTACAGTCGAAAGAAACATAGACAATTAACTTGGTAGGTGGCTTGTAAGAGAACAACAAAGAGTGAGACTGAATGCTTTACTTGACATTTTTAACTCTTGTATCAAGTTTGAAGAAGAGAACTTTATAAGTTACTCTTTCTCTGAGATGAATGCTTTTCCAAATCATCACAGTCAATGAACCAGATTCTTTCCCTCACCTAGTGTCTGTGCCACCCTCCAAGCAGAACCTTTGTTCATTGAAACAGTTGGTGAATGACTTCATGGATAGACCATCTTAATACACACACCATTTCATAAATGAATGTAACCTGTTCTCTGTGGGCTGAGAATGAAGACAATCCCTCCAGTCAAATAGCTTTGACAATAGCAGGAAATCTGTATCCAAAAATCATGCCTACATTTCACTCCTTGGCGCAGCAGAACTGTCAACTCTTAGCTTAGCTACTAGGGAGGTAAGATCCTTTGTTGATGTGAGGGTCATTGAAGTACAGCCTTATTACAATGAATTCCAATGTCTAAAAATTGGGCTTGTACCACAGTAAAAGCCAAGATTTTAAGTTCTACTAAATACAAAACAAACAAACAAACAAACAAACAAAAACACTTTATATATTTATGTTCGTTTATGAAAATCCTAGTAGTGATATATTATTTTGAAATATACAGTTAATATGCTTGGAGTTATTCAAAATTTATATGGAGAAAAACATGTATTTTCAGTATTGCTATAGACAAGCATCTACATAAGACTGTTCAGAGCTGGAGAGATAGCTCAGGGGTTAAGAGCACCGATTGCTCTTCTGAAGGTCATGAGTTCAGATCCCAGCAACCACATGGTGGCTCACAACCATCTGTAATGAGATCTGATGCTCTCTTCTGGGGTGTCTGGGGACAGCTACAGTGTACTTACATATAATAAATAAATAAACCTTTTTTAAAAAGACTGTTCAATTGATTGTTTTATATCAAAAAACTGTTATAATACTCATTTTTATTGTTACAATATTTTATAAATTTTTATGCCAAAATCAAAAAGGTATTGCAGGTATTAAAGGGAGGGGTCCCTGGGGGAGTTGGGGTACAAAATGGAAAGAAGACTGTGATGTAATTTTATTTACTTAAAATATATTTTTAAATGTTAACAAATTTAAATAAACTGAAATTATATATCTTTTCTCATCATAATGCAATAAAATTTAAATCAATATAAAAAAAGAAATAAGGGAGTAAGAAATGGAAGAATTGGAAGGGGTTAGTGAATGAGTTGCTAAAGTGAGAGGGAGGAGTGAGCACTGGTGTTCTGTGGTATGGCATAGTGGGACCATGTATAGTTAGCAGTTACGCAGTGTATATCCAGTGAACAGGTCAGATGGGAGGATTATAATTTATGTATTATTCATTTATTTGTTTTTATGTGTATGTACATGTATGTACATGTCAAAGCCGGAGATCAACATCAGTTCTCTGTTCTTCTGTTCTCCATAGTATATTTTCATCTCTTTTTACATTAAAAAATTTACTTAAAGTGAAAAAAAGAATTATGTCCATGGTGGTTTTCAAAAGACATGTTATGCCTTCCTAAAAGTTAGCCTTACAGGCCTATCAGAATTACAGTTACTTTTTCTTAATATATTAATATGAAAATTAATATTACCAATTGTACTGGCTGGTTTTGTGTGTCAACTTGACACAGGCTGGAGTTATCACAGAGAAGGGAGCTTCAGTTGGGGAAGTGCCTCCATGAGATCCAGCTGTGGGGCATTTTCTCAATTAGTGATCAAGGGGGTAGGGCCCCTTGTGGGTGGTGCCATCCCTGGACTGGAAGTCTTGGGTTCTATAAGAGAGCAGGCTGAACAAACCAGGAGAAGCAAGCCAGTAAGGAACATCCCTCCATGGCCTCTGCATCAACTCCTGCTTCCTGACCTGCTTGAGTTCCAGTCCTGACTTCCTTTGGTGATAAACCCTTTCCTCTCCAACTTGCTTCTTGGTCATGATGTTTGTGCAGGAATAGAAACCCTGACTAAGACAGTCATAGAAATGGAGAGTGTCCTTTCATCATTCAATCTAAATCTTACCTATGATCAGCAAGGTAGCAGCATATCATTTTCATATCACAGCTGATAACCCAACATAAATAAATGGGAAAAACACTCACCCAAATCACACAGAGACAAAAGCAACTTCTCAACCAAATAATTTAGTCTTAATCATACTTCAAAGTCCATGTTTTTTCTGATATCTATGATGCTTGAGGGATGGAGAATAATTTTCTATTATATAAATGTTATTAATTTGTATAAATCCAAATTAACAGAATAATATATATAAGGCCCAGACAATCCTTGTATCCGTATCCATATTTAACATGCGAAGACAAATATGTTTAGCTATAAAACTAGCAAGACCCATGAAAATAGAAAGAGAAGAACACTCATCAAAACAAGAAATGCAATGGAGTAAGATAAGGGACAAGAGGTAAAAAGCAGAGAGGCACTCTCCACTTTGAGAAGATCAGAATACCTCTGTTGCAGTCAATGTAACACACCAAACTGAATTTGAGCAACAGAGGGAATGTACTTTAGAGAGTGTGCTTCACAGAGAAATCTGTCAATTTCTCTGTACAGGACCAGTGACAAATACTGCCTCATGAAATGGAGTCTTGCTTGGGTACCTTTTGCCCAAGTATCTCTATCCCTTAATTCTCTGTTTCAAAAGTGGAATCACACCTTCCTTTTATAATCCCAACACTGTCATAAAGACAAATGAGTGTGAATTTCAATTTAGAACCAACAAACCTCCAAACCCTACTGTAACCCAGGCCTGACTCATGTTGGGTTTAAAATACAGGAACACATGAGTATAACACCAAATACCTTAGGTCTTACAACCTATGATTGGAATGTAGCTCTTCTGAGCTTTATGTTCTTAATTCCAGACACTGGTCCCTCTAACCTTTGAGAAATGGTTCCCACTTTATCTGCTTGTATGAATACATTATCAACTGGGTGTGATTACATACACCTTTAATCCTAACACTCAGGAGACAGAGACAGACAGATCTCTGTGAACTCAAGGCCATCCTGGTCTACACAGTAAGTTTCATGACAGCAAGGGGTATACAGTGAAACTCCATTTCAAGACAGAAAGACAGAAAGAGAGAAAGTATCCTGAACCCTAAAACCAGAAGGACCTTTTTATTATATGATGGTCATGGGGTCAGGGGATGCCTTCTTTCCTCATCATAATTAGATTTACTCTAATACTCCAACAGTTAGTGTATATATTTGTTGAACAAATAACAATATAATTATTATTAAATTCATAAATTACCAGTCACATTTCATTCTATGCTACCATCCTGACCATATCTAGGCTATGACATGGTTCAATATGAATCATGCTGCCCTAGGGGACCTGGCTACTCTTCACCTCTCCAATAGCCAGGCTACCAGCCTCAGACTCCCTTCCAGACCAAAGAATTGCATCTGGAGATCACCCCTGCCTCCACAGTTCAAACCCAGTGATTCATTCAGACACTTGTGTATTGCATTTTAAAACAAGTCCCAGTCTGCTTTGATTCATCTCTGCAAAAGCATTTGAGGTTGAGAAATCAAAAAGGCCACTTATACTAAAGGCAAAATAACAAGCTACAATCAAGGGACACATGGGTTGTTTGTAAACAGCAGCATAAATGTCATCATCAATTATTCATCATTCAATAAAGCTACTGAGTAACCTCTTGCAAAATCACTTCAATCTTACACGAGATTCAGCCAACAAGGGAAGGAAGAGCCAGGTTTGGGGTTAAAAACTTGAGACAAGAAGACGCAAGACCAAATTGGCAAGCCATGGCCTACAGGTCAAATTCAGGCTGCTGCCTAGTTCTGTAAATCTACTTTTCCTCACAAGCATTCCATTTGTCTGCATAATACCAACAGCTACTTTAATGCTATCCAACAGATCTGAGTAGCTGCCTCTGTGCCTACATTGCTTGCAGACTCAAAATATTTGAGTATTGCTTTAGTTGGTTTTATCTAGTACTGTTGGCCAAAGTCTGAGGTGGCACTGGACTTGTAGATGCTTTCTTTGCTCCTCCTCTTCAAGCTATGTGCAACCCACAATCTTCTTGTTTTCTTTCGATCCAAGAGAAGAAATTCAAATCATCAACCAATAGTTAGGGAGGGCTTAGGAAGGAGCAAATAGACTTTTTCCTTTCTCAGACTTCCTTTCACCCTGTCAAGTTTTCTCATCTCAAATGTACTGTCTCTGCTAAGCTTATTTTGGATTTGGCTCAGATTTTGTAAATGGCTCAGAATAACTCATAGGACCTCATTTGAACATGACTCACGTGATCTATTACAAACCATTTTGCCAAACCTTAGCTTTCATTTCAAAAGCCTGGATGAACGAACCAAATGTTTCCATAAACTTGGAAATTAGCTTTATAGCCTAACATTGGAACTGACTAAAGGATCTAGTTGGGGCACTAGAGGACACAACCTCACTGCTGTCCTTGGCTCCACTCTGCTCAGGACAGATTCATTGTGCTCATTAGCTCTAATCCTTACAAATCACTGTCAGGAGGCTCTATAACTATAGTGCTCTTTGCACTATAACTGGCAGTGCTTGGAGCACAAGGCTACACCAAAAGCTGCAGGCTCATTCCTCTTCTTTCTAGTTCAGCAAGAACACAGGGTAGCATGACCTTTTTCCTATGCTGACAGGCTTTGTGCATAAAATATAGAGGTGCCAGTCAGTGAGGGGTTGTGCATACTGAGAATTAACTTTATTTCCTAAGGACCTAAAATGGAAAATTGGATAAATAAATAACCTCCTAAAATAAGGTCAGCCACTAAGGACCATTCTAATCGTGGATCCTAAAACCAGAAGGACCTCTTTACTGTATGATGGTCATGGGGCTAGAGGATGCCCTCTTTCCTCAAACACAATTCAGCAATAATTAGGTATATTTCAATACTCCGACAGTTAATGTATATACTGGCTGAGCAAAATAATAATAATAATAAATTCATTTGATGGTGAAAATATCACAAACAAACAAACATGAAGATAAGAAAGAGACTCCAGGTAAAATAAGCCAAATACAGAAAGACAAGTATTCTATAATCATCCTTACATACAGACTCTAACAAAATTGATCTCCTATAAACCCAGAAGAGAAAGATTGCTGCTGAAAGCTGAGGAGGAAGAAAACAGATTTACATCAGAGGGCCCAAGGGTTCTATTATGCTGGAGGAGTAGATGGTACACTGTATGATGATGGCAGTTAACACATATTTCAAAATTGCTAAAAGAATAGATTTGGGATGAAGGTAAATACAGAAGATGAATGGAAGAGAAGAAAGGGGAATAGAGTATAAGTAAGTAATAGGAAAAAGAGGGCTTCTTTGGGGAGGGATGAAGGAGGTAAATACAGAAAAGGAAGGTAAAAGAACAATGGAGACATAAGGAGTTATACTACTATCTTTCTAAATTAGTTTTTCTAGTTTAGGCTGACAAATCTCCCTCTGAAAGCCAAAGACTATCTTAAAAAAAAAAAACTCAATAACAGACATGAGAATCCTGCTTTAAAGTTGTTGCTCAGAGGTATCCAAGTGACTCCATAAACATACATCATATGGCTATTGCCCTTGGTAAATCCCTATTTCTAAATACACCGTGCACTTCAGAATCAAGGATCAGAGGCCCCAGAGATGGAACTGACCTCAGTGCCACCTCCCTAAGAACTAGCTTTCATGGTACCAGATGGCAGCATGGAAGCTCCAAAGGATGAGGGTAATCTATAGTCCTACCAGCAATGATACCTATGAGCCACAACAAGGACTGGCATGGCAAGACAACCTTTAGGGTGCAGTAGTGGAGTGCTTATCTTGGAGGTACCCAACATCTCTTTAATTGCCTGTTACTGGAAACCTAGCCAACTACCCAGGGCTATTGAAACCACGATTATTAGAAGAGAAACCGTAACTGCCACATTAATAAACTAGCATAATACTTAAAAAACAATGTAAACATTTGTCCTTATACCCAC
>NC_045030.1:150614250-150614898 GCF_008632895.1 Mastomys coucha
AAAAAAAAAAAACAAGCAGAAGCAATTAAAATGCAGAGCTGTGGATCACAGTCCAGTCCGAATACATCTCAATACATCTACAAAATATTCCCTGTACCTGAAGCTTAGGGAATATTGTGGGAGAGAGGATAGAAAGATTGTAAAAGTCTGGGGATCAGAAAATTTGTCATGAGAATGTGTCTCCTAGTAATGTCAGAAGCTACACACATAGTGTCTCACCATCAGAACTGCCTAAACCTAAGTTGAACTAGGACAAGATCAATAGACATGTCAGGTGATCATGGCAAAGCCCATGAGACTTCAACCTTATACAAGGAACTACATGCAACTGAGGAATGCTGAGAGCAGGACAAATAGTCTTCTCTTGGGAAAAGCACATCAATTGGTTACCTAATACCAAATGGGCAGTCCTGAACATATACATACAAGCCACATTATGTAAACTGAGCTAGAAGTATATATGTATATACACATACATATATGCACGTAACTGCAATGAATGAAAAACTAGACCACGAATTTTAAAAAAAAGCAAGGGAGGGTATAGGAGAGGGTTTAGTGGGAGAAAAGAGAATGGAAATAAAAGGTGGACATTTCATTCCTTCTTAAAAGGGGGAACCAAATACCCATGGAAGGAGTTGCAGAGAG
>NC_045030.1:150616156-150618462 GCF_008632895.1 Mastomys coucha
ATGCAAATAAAGAAAATATCTTTAAAAAAAAAAAGAAGAGATGGAAAGAATGCAAAATGTAAATAAGACTTTCCAATGAGAGTACCAGCAACTTCTGTCCTTTCTGTGTGATCCTGCTCCTCTTTACCCCCAAGAGATGCAGTCTTTTTCACCTTGCTTTGATTAAAAGGTAGCCCTGTACTTGACTTTGACCAAGAGAGTGTATCACAAAAAACATTTTGAGACTTCTGAGCTCAGACATTAAGCGGACTCCCAGCATATCTGTCCTCCTTTCTCCTCCCTTAGCTACCCTTTGGAGAAAGCCATAAGTCACCCTAATGAACTTTCATTCACAATTGTCATGTGACTTCAGCTACCTGAGAGACTCAAGGTAAGACCAATAGAAGAGGCACCCAGCTGATCCCAGCTGACAAACAGATTTGAAAGAAGTACTACAATACATTGGACATGGATTTGTAAGGAAGCAAACAATAGCCAAGGTATAGAGAAGTACAGTAGTTCAGTTGCTGTTCCACATTAAGGAATCATCTACTCCTTTTTATCATTAACTAAACCATAACCAAAACACCAAACTCTTTAAAATAAGGAAATAATTTTTCTACAAACATACTTCTATAAGAAACATTAAGAATGATATTTGGGCTGGTGAGATAGCTCAATGGTTAAGAGCATTGACTGCTCTTCCTGAGTTCCTGAGTTCAATTCCCAGCATCCTCACAACCATCTGTAGTGGGATCTGATACCCTCTTGTGGTATGTCTGAAATAACTACAGCATACATATATACATAAGATAAATAAGTAAATCCAAAAAAGGAATGATAATATTTAAAGTCAACATGAACTCTATTTTGGCAAAGTTGTCACTGCTCTTGTCCAAATAGTTTGATTACATCATTTCTTCCTAGTATGGGTTTTTGTGACCTTTCCAACTGTAAATCTTGACTTCTGGCCTAAGTCCCTTCATTCATTCTTTTTTTGCTATCAGACTGCTTCTCCCTTTCATATGTGAGTTTCTGTCAGAAATGGATTTGTTGTCACACCCTCAGTCTGCTTTTACCAGGCTATGCTGGAATCTAGAAAATGACAACTCGGAAGACAGGTTAAATCCAATTTCTCTCTCTTCACCCATTTTCCACTATCTGCCTGCCCGGCCCTTCGGTTATTAATGGAACTGACATTCCTGTACAACTGACTGAGCAGGACCAGCAGCTAGATAACAAGGGAGCAGCTGACAGCAGCAGGAACAGCCCTAGAGATAACAGATAAACAGATGTATCGTGGGCTATTAGTTTCATCCTGGGCTAAAGGGAAAGAATGCCATAAAATCTAAACTCAAAAAATTTCTAATGACTTTTTCCCCATGAAATTAAAACTCAAAACATCAAATCTGATTCGTTTTAGTAAACTCAACCAAACTCAATGTGTATTTTTTTTTTTGAGACAAGGTTTCACTATATAGCCCTGGCTGTCCTAGAACTCACGCTGTAGACCAGGCTGGCCTTGAACTCAGAAATCCGCATGTCTCTGCCTCCCAAATGCTGGATTAAAGGCATACCCCACCACTGCCTGGCCAATATGTATTTTTAAATCTTCACATACTCAACTTGAATCTGGACCAATGAAAAAAAAGCTTAAAGTCATCAAACCTCCCCTACCCATGTGACTAAAAAAAGTAATACAATTCTACAAAATTCTGAAAAAGTATCCCTCTACTTTGAACCTCTAAAATGATACCTAAGACAATTGTAGCATTTCTCAACCTTTTGAAAGTCCTATAGCCAAACTGTTCCTCAATCCAAAATATTCTCCAACATATACTAAAACCTAATTGTTTTTTTAAGGTATACATTTTACAGTATACATTTATCTGATGGGATTAATTTTTTATTGATTTAAGTTTTATTGCATTATGATGAGAAAAGGTACATGATTCCAATTTATCTGAATTTGTTAACATTTAAAAACATATTTTAAGTAAATAGAATTCAATCACATTCTTGTTTCGCTTTTGTACCCCAACTCCTCCAAGAGACCCCCTTCAATAACTACAATATCATTTTTTATCATAATCTTTAAAGTTTATAAAATATTATAACAATAAAAATGAGTATTATAAAAGTTGTTTGATATAAAACAACAATCAACTTAACAGTCTTATGTAGATGCTTGCCTACAGCAATACTGAAGATACATGTTTTTCTCAATATAAATTTTAAATATATATTAACTGTATATTAATACATATTAACTGTATATTTCAAAATAATACATCACTACTAGTATTTTCTTAAATGAACATAAATAT
>NC_045030.1:150620854-150633065 GCF_008632895.1 Mastomys coucha
GATTGTGTTTTCCTGTAGTTCTTTAAGGGATTTTTGTATTTCCTCTTTAAGAGCTTCTAGCTGTTTACTTGTGTTCTGTATTTCTTTGAGGGTGCTATTTAAGTCTTTCCTAAGGTCCTGTATCATCATCATGATAAGTGATTTTATATCTGAATCTTGTGTTTCCAGTGTGATGGTGTGTCCAGGACTTGCTATGGTGGAGAATTGGGTTCTGATGATGCCAAGGAACCTTGGTTTGTGTTGTTTATTTTCTTAAGCTTGCCTGCCTCCCGCCATCTGGTTATCTCTAGTGCTACCTGCCCTTGCTAAATCTGACTGGAGCCTTTCCTTCCTGTGATCCTGGTTGTGTCAGAACTCCTCAGAGTCAAGCTGTCTCTGTAATCCTGTGATTCTGGAATCCTGTGATCCTGGGCCTGTTAGAGTGCCTAGGAGTGGAGCTTCCTCTGGGTGTTGTGGGACTGGCTGCAGAGTTTGCACCCAAGGTCTGCTCTGTGGTTAAAATTTTTATGTACTTACTAGTATATGTTTCATTTTTAAGATCTCTCTCTTTCTCTCTCTCTCTCTCTCTCTCTCTCTCTCTCTCTCTCTCTCTCTCTCTCTCTCTCTCAACCTTTTATTGGTTCTTTCACACCATGCACTCAATCCCTCTCATCCCCTCTCCCCTTGTACCAGCCTTCCAGTCTTACAACCTCCCCTTAACAGAAAAAAAAAACTCTTTGTGGAAACTATTGTGTCACAGTGTACCCCACAGTATAGCTACCCTTTTTTTCCACACTTCATTGCTTGTAAATATTTATTGCAATAACTCTTTGATCTGGAATGAAACCACTGGCTTCTTCTACTCTATCAATACTGGAACCTCACTGGGTCTCCTCTTAGATATCCTGTTGGTGCCCTGAGTCATGAAGCTCTGTAGGACTGGCCCCTTCATGTACTCCAGCAGTTTATAGATGAGGTAGATGTTAGGGTGGGCTAATTCAAAGCCCTGGTTCTGGGCCTGAGGGATCAGAGATGGTCACATTGCAGCTCTCACACTCTCATGCCCTTAGGGCTGGCTCACCAGCAATACCTGCTACCAGTACCATTCCCTACCCTGCTACCCAGGTGAGGTGCAGGGCCTCCTCTCCAACTGTTGCAGCAGATGAAGGACATAGCCAGTCTCCCACTCTCATGACCCCAGGGCCAGCTCTCCTGTCTGCCATACATGGCTAGGGACAAGAAAGAGGAAGAGGGTGTCTCTCCCTCATCTGTGCCACAGCCCAGTAGACAAAAGGCAAGGCTGGCTATCCCACACTCATAGCCAGCTCACCAGCAACACCCACATCCAGAGACAGCTCTACAGTGCAGTCCAGGTGAGGTGTGGGACATGCTCTCTCACGTGCTGCAGCAAGTGAGGGGCAGGGACAGCCCTCCCTAGTGCTATGGCTGGCTAAGGGCAGGGTCAGCTCTCCTGCTCTAATCCCCCCAGAGCCAGCACTCCCATGAAACCCAAATGAGGGGTGGGACCAATTCTGCACAGCCCTCAGACATGAATATGTCCCCAGACAGCAGCCCAGACCAGGAATGTTTGCCTGGCCTTTTGTGGCAACAGTCCCCTTCTGCTGCAAGGCCAAGGACCCCAGGTGGCAGTTATAGGCCAGGACCCCACCATGGTCCTAGGTGGCATCACCACCTACTAACATCAGGCTGTTTCTTACAGTGACTCTCCAGTTCTGCCTCTCTTCATTGTGCCCACATCATTCTGTTTCTCTTTCTCTTCCATTTCTCCACCACTTACTTGCACCTCTTAGTGGTTTCCCGGGTCTCTGCGTATCTGGAGCCATCTCAGGAGTGGTCTCAGAAGTGCTATGCCCTGCTTATGCATTTTGGCTCTGGAAAGGGATAATCTAGGGTACGCTCTTCTCCACTCCACCCCTAAGCCTGTGACACCAGACTGGTGGTTGTCTCAGGCTAGCTCCCTGTCAAGGCCCAGTCTGGTGGTCATCTTGGGCTACCTCCTCACCCTGCCTGCCAAGTATACCCATGCGAGGGTTGTCTGGCTCAGTCTCACTCCCAACAAGGGCCCTCAGTCCTGGGTGGGGTTCTTCTAATCTCTGTCTTGCTGCCAGTCCTAGTAGCCATCCAGACTTGCATAGTACCAGACTAGTGGTCATCTTAGGCTAGCTAAGTCTCCAGTACCAGATAATCTCAGGTTACCTTTTTCAGGGAATGTTGGGCTACTAATCATTCAGATGTTCATAGGTCAGAACACTGAGAATGTACATAGCCTCCCTCCTCTTTGTCACCTGTTGACATACATGTGACATAGCAGCCACACCTGTAATGATTCCAGGGATAGGTCATGTTTCATCTTTTAATAGTATCTTTGCTCCACATATTTCAACACCGCAAATTAGTTCACTATCATTTTGTTGTTGTTGTTGTTGCTGCTGCTGCTGCTGCTGCTGTTGTCTTCCCTATGCTGGTGATTAAATCCAGAGTGTTACACAGGCTGAGTAAGTACTCTACTGCTGAGACATGCCCCAAAGCTGACACTAGAACTCCTTTTGAAAGAAATATATGACAGGATCACATACTAGTTAACTTATTTATATTTTTGTGTGCCTGTGTTTGTGGGCTGTGCATATATGTACACAGGAGAGGGTTCAAGCACAGTCATATGTAAGTGTATATATCCACTGTGCACATGTGAAGACCGGAGGAGGATGTTGGGAGTCTTCCTCTATTGCTTTCTATATTTCCGGTTAGAATGGAACTTTTACTACCACCCTCCAAAAAGTCAATATATTGCTCATTACAAAAGAATTGATTAAGACACTGATTTAATAGAAATCTAATTAACAAGGATGTCTTGTCATGCCAGAAAGAAAGATACAGTCTAAAATATTTGGGGTCATATCAAAATTCCCTAAAGGAACAGTTACAAGTTGGCTCAGATGAATCAATGCGAACTTCAAAAAGAATTGTAATAAATTTAAGCATATCAAATACATTTTAAACTTCCGAGTTTATAAACTTGGAAGTTTAAAATGATGCTAGGGGGAAAATGCTTTGATACCTCTGGAGGTTTCCAGGGCACAACTTGAAAAAATTAATAATGGGAAAGACAGACCTTCATGCAGAGTTTCCTCTATAAACTGTATATCAGGCTAATCAAGTGATTAACAAAGGGGAAAAGTCTTTTTAGAGAACTATTCTAGCTAATTAATGCAAGCAGGCCGACTGGAGGGAGCAGGGTCTACCGAAAAGAGCGAGGTTGACCAGAGTGAGCAGAGGTCCTAAAAGTCAATTCCCAACAACCAGATGAAGGCTCACAACTATCTGTACAGCTACAGTGTGTACTCATATGCATAAAATAAACAAATCTTTAAAAAATTCCATTTCGGGCTGGTGAGATGGCTCAACAGGTAAGAGCACTGACTGCTCTTCCAAAGGTCCTGAGTTCAAATCCCAGCAACCACGTGGTGGCTCACAATCACCCGTAATGAGATCGGACGCTCTCTTCTGGTGTGTCTGAAGATAGCTACAGTGTACTTATGTATAATAATAAATAAATCTTTTTTAAAATTCCATTTCTAGAATTAAAGACTACAGTAAGCCCTTCTGTTCTCCTTCATGGATTTAAAAAAAAAAAAGTTCTAGGGTTAAAACAATGTGCAAAGCATGTTTGTTACCACACAATTGTAAGTATTCTACTATAACCCACTATAGAAACATTTTTAGCTCATGTATACAAATACCAACAGAATATATTGATTTCTATATGAAACTCCTTGGTAAAGGTTATATGATAATAGTAAACAAACAATATAAATGTTAGGAGAAAAAATGAATCAAATTTACATATACAACCTTGTTCAAGAATATCTTTTAAAGCCTTCATATAGGTGATAAATCAAAGTAATTTATCAAGACATTAGCAGTGGTTATGCTTGGGTAATGACAAAGCATTGATTTTTTTCTTCATTGTTCTGTACTTCACTTTCAGTATTTTCTTTAATAAGAATAAATTTTCATAACAAATATGATAAATATGAAGATTTGGAAATTATTTTAAAAGCTAGAGCTATGAATAAAACAACTAAATAGATTTTATTAAGAATAAAAATGTGAAATTCTATGAGAAGAGACTTTTTTTTAATGCTAAGTATAGGAGCAACAGAGCTTAACAGCAGTTCCTGTGAGATTATTTTTTTTAAGACCAAGAAATTAACTGACTATAAATTTGCTATAAGCCAACACTGACGTGCATGGCTGAAAGAAAAAGATAGCCATAATATCAACTTCAGCTTCCTTAATATAATTTATATGCAAAACAGATGTGGCAATAATATCCCCATTGTGGTGGATGCCTTGGACTCTATATAGAATTACTGTGTTCAGCCTTGATCTTGAGCTTTTAAAAAAGTGTTGAAAACTGCAACACATCCAGCAGCATGAGTCATCAGAAACACAGTGTAGAGCAATGGTTTGAACACTGGCTACATTAGAATCACCTGGAGGGCTGACTGCACTGGAGAGTCCTGCATCCCTTCCCAGAGTTCCATTCCATAGATCTAACTGGGACTATGAATCTGCGTTCCTAGCTAGCCTCTAGATAATACTAATGTTCCTGATTTGAAGAACATGCTTAGAGATGCACTTCTATTAGGATAAAGGTCCTCCTACAAAGCCAAACTTCCAGGAATGGAGGCCCAACTTTTCCAGCAACCAGATCAATGACCATGGACAAGCATGCTTGGCATCTCTTGACTTTACATTCTTAATCTGTATAAAGAAACAACTGTACCTTCCTTATGGCAGCTGTATGATATCAATGTGGTATTTATAAAACCTTTTAATCCTACAGTTTGACATATAATAATGTCAATTTTATGTGAGAAACACAAAATTTGTTTCATCTACATTAAAAAAAATACATTGATGAATCTTTAGAAATTAGGATGACTTCTGTATGGAAAACCTCATCTACACAGTTCCTAACAATGTAGAATCAAGGGACAGAAAGGGAGAACATGGAGCCTTTGTTCTTTAGAACATTCAACAGATAGTCATAGAATAGGTGCCCTGGATGGGTTTTGAATGCCCCAACCCACTGAGGTACTGAACTGTGAGAGATGATTGAAAGAGGAGCCTACAGGGTATAAAAAGAAAATCCATAAACTTCATCTAGTTCTATTAATTCAGCCTTGGTGGGAGGAAATTGCCACTTGTGATCACCTCACATCCCATCAGCACTAGCATCACCTGGGGCCCTCATCAGAAGTGCTGATTCCCAGCAACACCTTATTTAGACCCACTGAAGCAAACTGTGAGTTGTTCCAGTGAGCACTCCTGGTGATGCTGATTCATACTCAGGTATGAGAGGCTAAATGACTTAGGCATGTTCAACCTTTGATATAATATTATCTATAATATTCAATTAAGAACCACAAAATTGCATAACAATCTACCTCCCTACCTCCCCTCCCTTCTTCTTCTTCTTCTTCTTCTTCTTCTTCTTCTTCTTCTTCTTCTTCTTCTTCTTCTTCTTCTTCTTCTTCTTCTTCTCCTCCTCCTCCTCCTCCTTCTCTCTCTCTCTCTCACTCTCTCTCTCTCTTTCTCTCTCTCTCTCTGTCTCCCTCTCCCTCTCTCTCTCTCATCTATCTATCTATCTCTATCTCTCTCATCTATCTATCTATCTCTATCTCCTTTTCTTCCATAATGTTTTAAATACATTTAAATTTTTGGTTGCCTTCCATTCATAGTTACCTAAGGCACAGGTTGGCCATGCCTGAAAGGACCTCCAAACAGCATTTCCATTGGGGTTGAGATTATACTCACTCCCATAAGCTATTACACAGAATATATCAAACTCCTAATTATCTACATACACATACATACATTACACACATACATACATATTACACAAAGACTCAGCCATTAAGAGTGTTTGTTGCTCTTTCAGAGGACCTGGGCTCAGTTTCCAGCCGTTCTAGAAGATGTGACACCCTCTTCTGACCTCTGAGGGCACCAGATAAGCTCATGGTACACATGTATTCATGTAGGCAAACAGCCATACACATAAGACAAAATTGTTTGCTTTTGACTTTTTTGTTTTCTTTTTAGAGAAAGAGAGAAAACATGAAGTTAGATAGCTATGGAGGTGAAGAGTTAAGAGAAGTTGGGGAGGTGAAAGAATATGATCAAAATATATTGTATAAAATATGTAATAAAAATAAATAAACCTAAAAAATAAAAAATAAATAAACCTTTTAAAAACAGAAATTTGTTCAAAATCAGAAAATCTACAACCCAGAGTAAAGCAACCACCTCCTTTAGAATACTGACATCTTCAATCTCGATAACTAACCTCTGAGATGGGCACTGCTCTCACACTTTAAAAGGAGGGGATAGAAAAAATGGAGCAATCTCCAAAAGGTGATGTAGCTCCTAAGAGGTAAAAAATGGCTTACAATGCAGTCAGCCCTCCATACATCTCACCTCCATACTGTCCTTCCTATGCACAGCAGTGAACTGAAGAGATACAAGGAAGACAAACATCACCTTCACCTGTATGTCTTTGAGACAAAAACTGGAAGATACCTAAACAGGAGTGGAGAAATAGTGGCTGTAAGCTCATCATGGTGAGTACTAGAAGCCAGAGAAGAACAGGAAGCCAGAACAAGGTCACAGTTTGCACACTCTTTGTCCCTGATGAATACTCAGAGTAGATGCAGGAAGTGGAATGACTGTATTCTTCAACATTCTGCAAAGACACTGAAACCTATAACAAATAGGGGCATGAGATACCCTGGCTGAAACCTTTCCTCTCCTTTCCAAACCTGTTCCAATGGAAACTGTGTAGTACAGAAGGAATAAAGTTATGAAGGGAGAGGGGCACTGCTGTGAGCACTTATTCCAAGTAACAAGTTGATAAGGAGCTCAGAAGAAGCCTCACCCATGAGCTAACAAGGTCATGACAAAGGAAGAGCGGAAGGGGCAGGATTAGCACCCTGAGAGAAAGCCTGTCTCAGCTCCTTAAAACGTCCCTTCCTAGGCCCCCAGGACGACTTTATGACTCTCTATTAAATAACCTTCCCCTACCAGCACAGCATCCATAACATCCCTGTGTCACCCTGGGTATGTAAAAGCACATGAAGAAGAGGAACTGCAGCTGATCACCCTTACCCTTCCAAAATCTGCAGCTCCCAGCCCATTTCCTGACACATTCTTGGTATGCTGCAAATGCTTGTAGAACTGAGTTTGCTGAGAGAATGCTGGTATCCCAACTCAATGAAATGCACTATTATCTTAAAGGCAAGGAAGCATGAGAAGAGGATCTAACCCAGAGGCTGTATCCTCATTAGTGGTCTCCATAGGGACAGAGCTGGAAACTAGGATTAAAGCACATAGTGTTTCAATTGGGGGGGGGGGTCAAAGAAACACCACAAGATGCCTTCAAAAGCAAGAGGGGAAAGGAAGGCAGGCAGCAAAGGGCATTTTTGTCAGGAAGCTCAAGCCCACAGGGGAAGCCCCCAGGAATGTTTATAGAACATGTGAGAGGCAGGAGGAAGAAGGGCAGGCAGGTATCAGCCACCTTCCATCAATTGTTGGCTAAGGGCCAGTGAGGAGGGATGGTATGGTGAGTCTTCTGAATGCTGTGCCACTCACAGTAGACTCCAGAGGGACAAGAGAGACTTTGAGCAGAATGAAGGGGCAGGCAATTAGAAGTCAAACAGGAATGCAATGAAGTAGTAAGGACCCACCCCACCCCTAATCTTGAGGCAGGTATAGGGAAATGTGCCTGGTTCACAAACTCCTAAGTGCCTCAGATCAAAAAGCACACCCTCAGAACCATGGGCTCAGAGGGTGCTAGTCAGGGTCCTAACTGGTCAGTAAAGACTGTATGCTGTGCACACTGCAGGGCCTAGGATTAGCAGAGTTTAGTGGCAAAGGCAAAAAGGTGAGGTACACTTTGCTTTTCTCTCTGCAATGGAAATCTTCCTACCTCACTCAAAGCCTGTGCGTGGGAGTCGTATGCCTGAGGAGTTGGGAACATGCAGCCAACTTCTCTGTACCTGCTGTGGCCAAGGCCACAGCTACTCCCTCATGCCACCCTAAGGACACTGCCTCCCCAGGTGTTCTGTGTTAGTATTTCTTTTCTCTGGGTATGGGCTGACAAGCTTCAACCCCAGGTGCAAAGCTCACAAAGAAAACAGTTCAGCACTGAGCTATGTGGTTAATTCAGCTGGGGAGCAAGCCTGAGCCACTCTCAGGAAGCTGCTCCTCACATCTGACTCAGAACTGGCCAGGGAGGCCAGAAGCAGCCTGAGTCCCTTCCATAGTGACCTTGGAGGACTCCTTCTCTGTTCTGGACACTGTAAATCTTCCAGAAGACACCCCAAATCACTCAATTATCACTATATGCCTATTCAAAGGCTCTATTAACCAGAAAAACAGCAGGCATCCTTGTCCTCTGCTCAAAGAAAAAGACAAAAAGTGACAAAGACTATCCTGGAAGGGTTTGGAGGGAGGAAAAGGGAGGGAGAAATGATGTAATTATATTATAACCTCAAAAAATAATTTTTAAAGAGCACATGCTTGCAGGAAATGCAGAGTTAAATAAAAATGGGTGCTTACTTCTGAATATTAAATCTCCACCTGAAATCAACACAGTGAGTTTCAAAACACAAAAGTACCAATGACCTCTCTCCAGGGAGGAGCAGGAAAAGGCAGGGAGACAGAGATAACAAATTTACCCTTCAAGGAAGCAGAGACATCCTCATTTATCTTTTACAGTGATCACTCCTAGCAAAGAGGACAACAAAGCCCATTCACACACTTCCCTTTTGAGACAGGGTAACTGCCACAAAAACCAAGAGGTAAGGCCCTCAGACCACTGCAAGTATCTGAATCTCCCTATCACTCTGTTTGGTAGTTTTGGTCACAAAGGAAAGCTGAGGTCAACACATCTTAGGTGGTGCTTTAATTAGCTGCAGTCAGGAGCTTCATGGGGAGAGAAAGAAAAGCTTTAAGCCCCTCCCAAATGAGAACATTTTTTTCTGCTTTCCCAATGGGTAGCCCAGTGACTCAGCATCAGCCCAGTGTGGGCACTATTATTGATGAGAAATCTTCCGGCTGGGTGATATACTGCATACAACACATGCCCAAAAAACAGTGCCAAGTCATACCAGGAAGAGAAGGCGAATTATTCACCTCCACTTCAAATGCAGGCAAATCCTCTCTTAATGCAGCAGCTTCTCCATATCATAAAGACAAAGCAGGGAGATAGAGATTTCCATCTAAGACTCAAGGAATTATTAGGCAGAGTCTCTTCTTTCTTGTTCACTATTTAAAAGGCAATCAAATTGAGGAAAGCAGAAGGAAAAGGAGTGGGGGGTGTTTTTTTGGTTTGTTTGTTTTTTGGTTTGTTTTTTGTTTTTTGTTTTTTGTTTTTTGTTTTTTGTTTTTTCAAAAACCATCCCAGAGTGAAAAGCAGCACAAAAGGCTTCAGTTTCTCACTCCTTTGTTAGTACTGTGAGCTCCACCTAGAGGTCATTTCTAGAATCGCGAGTTAATTCAAGTTAGGAAAAGAAAAAGCTTTGTATTCTGGGGTTTAGGGCTAGTAGTGACTAGGAGAACTGCTGGAGATCCTTGAAGAACACCCCATTTCTTATCTTGCATTACTGGGACTTCTCTGAACCTTAATATACAATACCTCCTCGGGGAACCTAATGAGATCCAGAAGGACGATTGCCTTTGATATTTGTGCCTGTCAGAGCTGCTACTGGAGTTCCTGGCAGATTGAACTCAGCTCAAAGAAAGCAGAGTGTTCAAAGAATACTTTTAGAAGGAAAAAAGTGACAGTTCTGGTTGAAATGAAATAAAAGACTGGCTATCGATCCAGAGGGCCAACAGGAACATGTCTAATATTAGAAGGACAGAGAATAGTTTCCTTAAAGAAGGACTCATGGACCATTTGCTTAGAAGATCCAGCTACAAGACAAACTTTCCCTAACTGAATGTCATCAAGCACTCTGAAGTACTCTTAATTTCTATTTCTAAAAAGCTGACTACAAGCTCCCAAATATCCATAACTCACTCATTCATAGCCTCTCTCTTTCTCTCTCTCTCTCTCTCTCTCTCTCTCTCTCTCTCTCTCTCTCTCTCTCTCTCTCTCTTACTTGCTCTCACTCTCTCTCTGTCTCCCTCTCTCCCTCCTTCCTTCCATCTCTTTCACTCTCTCTTCACACCAGTCATCCTATGAAAATTAACACTTTAGAACCCCAGGCTACAACAAAGAGTACCTAGTACACTGAGCATTCAACTGTTCAGTGCAAGACACATATCTCTTAAATAAACCAAGCCTTCAAGAAACAGCAATGTGGTGTTGGTGCCAAGAGTTTCATCTACCATATGGAGAGTGTCTCACCACAACCCATGTGTTCCTACCTCCTCCAGCCTGTGCTGTACATGACCTAAAAGAGCTTTGACAGATCTTGGATGGAGAAAAATAATTTAAAATTACTCATTTTCCTCTTCCAAGATCACCACCAATACTGTTCAAGGTCTTTCTTCATTGTAAATAATCATCTGCCTTTTTGTTCCTGTAAACTAAAATATCTATGATAAGGCATCTCAATCTTTAGAGTAGGAAAGGCTCTACAAAAAAAAAATTAAAAATTAAAAAAAAAAAACAACTTTTACAAGAAGATATGGGACTGCCTGGAAGTCCCATTTCAACAAGGCAATCGCCTTGTTTCTTGACCCTAAAGCAAAATTACTGGTGCAAGGAATAACTCAAAGCACTGTATCCAATGACAATATTAAGAGATGGGTATGAATACAGATGTGGATGCTAGCAGCCAACCATCCGGACTGAGCACAGGGACCCCAATGGAGGAGTTAAGGGAAGGACTGAAGGAGCTGAAGGGGCCTTATCTGACATCAATGGGAGGGGAGGCGCTTGGTCCTGTGCAGGCTCAATGCCCCGGTGACTGCTCTCATCAGAAAGATTTCAAAACTTCGTCTAAAAAGAAGTGTTCCTAATTTCAGGGCCTCTCAGTTACAGAGTGGAATCTCAGGGGGAAGCAGTGAAGGTATGCTCTAGCACTGCCCATTTGAATTCCAGCTCCAGAAGAATATATCAAATTCAAGGTGGACCCCCTCATTATTTGTAGACAATATAGCGGTTCAGAATTTCCCTGTTTATTCCTTTATTTTGTTACATAGAGTCAGAGAATTTTTACCAAGTGTTACAAGTACACACCTATTACACTGCAATGGTCCATCACTCATGTATACCTTGTAAGCATGCTCTTTGGGCCATTTGTGGAACATGCTGGCTTAGGAAGTAGATGTGCTTTACTACAGGAAAATATTTGCCTCAGGACATTTACAAATATCATGCACAAATGGAGAAGACACATGGACAATATGGGTTTTTCTTCTTTTCAACTTGAGGGTCCTTCTGCCAGCTGCTTCCCGTGGCTCCCCACTGCTCTACATTCTGCCATATCCAGTGATGGTTTATAGCAAAATTCACTAGGAAGTAAGCCATGTGGCTTTTACAGGCAGCAATTAGGAGTGAAGCAAAGGCTGAATTACATGGCATTTGAAAATGCAGTTAGAGAAAGAACAAGTCAGATCTTATTTTCTGTTACCTCCTGGTGATGAAATCTATGTGTTCATCCAAAAGCACACACCTACCTCTGGGGTCATTTGGAGCCAACAGTTCAGTCAATAAAAATAAATAAATAAACTGTACAGTCAATGTCAAGCATGAAAATCCATTAAACAGTGAGGTTTTTTTTTTCTTCCATCCAAAGAAATCCTACCTTTTCTTGGGCTTTCCTTTTTGTCCCTGCATCCATCCATTCATTTTCTTTCTCCAGCATGTCAATGAAGGCCCAGCGAACACCCTCAATCAATTCTTCCATCTATAAGAAAATACCCAAAGAAGCAGCATCAGAGCCAGAAATTTCAGCCAAGGTTTCCTTGACCTGAATCGGGTTGCAGGAAAACTACTTCAAGGTTCAAAAGATGGGGGAGGGGTTCTTTCAGTTCAATTTCATGCTCTGACATTTTTTGGAAAGGGGTCTTTGTAAACAGGTGATGCAAGGTGGTCACGGTAAACTCCCCAAAAGCTATCACTAACCAATCGCATACCTGTATGTAGCTACTAAATAGCTCCATCCTCATCAATGTAACAACCAATTTCAATAATTTA
>NC_045030.1:150633374-150651323 GCF_008632895.1 Mastomys coucha
AAAGAGAGAAAGAGAGAGAAAGAGAGAGAGGAGGAGAGAGTGAGTGTGGTGTTTTATCAGAACCTGAGAGTGCCAGGCGAAAGCACAGCCTGTGATTTTTCAGATAGACGTTGCCAAGAAAGCAAGTAACAATTGAAAGAGGTGTCGTTAAAAAAAGAGAATCATGCTGGGATATACAGCACCCCAAAGGACATCATGCCAACATGAATCAGATTTATGTAAAGACCCCCAAATCTCTCTAAATTCAGTGCCAGTAGTGAAACCAAATGCTTAGTCATCGCCAATTACCTTTCTACTACGCTCTCTCTGCACCCTTGCAGCCCAGCAAAGTCTTATTTAGATCTAAAATGCTGGGTACAGGCAGCATCTATAGAATAGAAGTTTTCTAAAAGGCCTTTCCCCAGGCATTTAAAGAATGAGATCACATCCATGTTGAGAACATATTTGCTTTGTTGACAACCTCTGCTGGGCCATAACAGGGGTGGGGAAACTGGGGAAAGAGAGACATTGCTGCAAGGGTACAAGGAAAACCTGCTGTGTATGAATGTATGCCTCAGAATCCTATTCACCTGCATATTGCCTTGACTTCCTTAATTGTATAGCCAATAAAAATCAAACCCTGGAGCCTGGTTCCAGGATTATCTTTACTTTTGAGATCATGAAGCTATAGATCAATTGTTAACATTCTTCGCAAACATCCCTTTTGTTCTATAAGGAATTGTCAGCATAAAACTTACTCAAAATAATTTCTCTCTGTTTAATAAGTATTCAGTTATGTTTTCAGTTCAATAACAGTTGTAAGGGAACCAGAGCTGTAAATCAGTGGGCTAGGTTCCACCGTATGTAAATAAGAACAAACAGCAGATGGAAAAGGGGGAGCTTCACAGTTACTTCTTCCAACTTAGTAAAAACAGTAAAAGAAAGAGAAAGCTCAAGTTGGGATCCAGGCGTGACAAGAACATGAAATGATGGAAGAAAAAAAATGTCTCATTAAAATAATTAAGTCATAATTGCCACTGTCATGTACGCATTGGAATCTGAAGGAGGTGCTTTAAAAGTCCTGATTTCAAAAGTGATTGAAAATTAATAAATAAATAAATAATTTTGGAGCCCAGGCATCAGGACAGTAGTGTCACTGGTCTAAAGTTCAGCCTAGGCAGTGGGAATTTTAAAATCTCCACGGGTGAACTCTATGTACAGACAGGATTAAACTCCATGAGCATTTCAGGAAGCCACTTATTCTACAAATAAGGAAGTTAGAAGATGACGACCTGTATAATCTCAGACAGCTAATAAAGGCCAGAGCCAGGCCTTGACCACAGAGCCTAGATGACAACTCTGAATACAGAGTTTCTAGAAGTCAAAAAGATTGTTCCCTCCACAAATCAGAGGAAAATGCCAAGGAAGTAGAATGTAACTAAGAGTCAGATGCAGAAATGACCATTTTTTTTTTCGGGCTCTTCTCTAGTAGTTTAATCAAGAACCTTGAAGAATCTTCTGACCACGAAGAAAGCCAACCCACAGGTTAAATACTGTATGGTCAGCCACCCAGGTAAAGCCATGTGGTGCTATCTAACAGGCCCACATAGCGGAAGCAAGCCAGTTGACTCAGCCCATAACCAAGTAAGGAGTTGTTTACTTCAAGAGTGCTCGCCATCAGGCTGGCGGGGGGCGGAGGCCAGCGCCATCTTTGAGGTGTGGCTCTTCGCAGCTCTCCACACATCACCAGCCACAGGTGAGATGGTTCAGCAGTTAAGAGCATGAACTGTTCTACCAGATCACTTACTGGAGTTTGGTTTCTAACACTCAAATCAGGTAGCTGACAATCTCTTGTAACTCTAGCTCCAAGGAGCCCACTCCCATTTGTAGAAATGATCATTTTTAACAGGAAGTCTGACGAAAGAGGTACAGAAATGACATGGAGCCTCCTAGAGACTACATCTTTTGCTCGTACCGAATTTAGCCACCCTTGAATCTTGACAAGCTCTTCAATCTAGCATATCAGCTGCATGCAGAAAGAGCAAGGCCATATTCCTAAACTAGGGAGGGATACCAGGGATGGAAAGAAGTGGGTAGAGTTGACAAATTTAGGAGCCAAAAAAATGGAACTAGGTAATTAATGGCATATGGAAAGGTGAGAAAAATCAGAGAGAAGTGTAGTTCTCAGGATACAGGCAAGAACAATGCAGTGGATGTGCTGGCATCCTCTATGAGGGAAAACCTGAGAGAGAGAGAGAGAGAGAAAGAGAGAGAGAGAGAGAGAGAGAGAGAGAGAGCTAAACCACAGTGTGATTAGGAGTGCATGGACTTCTAGACAGCTGATTTGTAGAACCAATAGAGGAGATATGAAAGAGAGAAGGGTAGGAAGGAAGGAAGAGAGGGAGGGAGGGGAGGGAGGGAGGGTAGGCGGGAGGGAGGAAGGATACATAGGGATAACCCAACCCAGGGGTCTGAGGCTTGGTACTGTACAATGTTTACTTCTTATGTTTTGTTGGCATTGCTGCTGCCAGATATGTGAGCTCTCTGTGATCCAATACCAGTGGACCCATTAAGAAGGAAAAGACTGAAACTATGCCAAAGGACATAAAAGGTTTCTGAGAGGACAGAGTGAGAGATGAGAGCCAAAGATTATATAGAAAGATTCATCTTAGATGTAAGGCGGGATTATGAGAGGAAGAACGGACGAAAATGTCATAAGAATCTCCAGAGTAGAGGGCATACAGTCATAGCTTTTCTCTGTGAAATCTGGCTGAGATATAAAACAAGGGTTTGTCTTTAAAAAAATAATTCTATCCCTTCACACATGGCCATATACATCCTGGTAGGTTGAGCACTCTGGGAGAAAGAGGCCTTTCATGTATAACTAAAGAGAGAAATAAAAGGTTTCCTCTCAATACCCTGGCCAGTATGCAGTAAGGATAGGAAGCATCCAGCTAAGTAGAAAGCTGACCATCCCCAAGGGCATAGTTTTTTGGAGTAAGGTGCATTAAAACTAATATTTTATTATATTTTAATCAATAAAAACAAGACAAAAAAATCACTGCCTAGGCCAAAAAGATCTCTGGCAATTAGGTTTGTTGTTGTTCTTCTAGTTTGTTTTGTTTTCTTTGTTTTTTAGATTCCTTCAATAAATCTTGAGGTCATTTATTGTCTTCAGTGGCATTTTAATGAAGTATACACAATTTGATAAAATCAGGCTAAGCAGCTTGTTTTCAAAGAAGCTGCCTTGGCCATTCCAAGGTATTATAATGGCTATCAAATGTATTAGAGGCTTAAGAATAGAATTTTCCATAGGTTTTTCAAGCTCTTTCTCTGCACCCTGCTGATTGACATTCCAAGTGGAAATACACTGCAGCAAATGGCAAATGGATTTCAGCTCATTGTCTGAATGAAGAATGACAAATAGTTTACTCTTATGTGGCATTCCTTTCCCCCTCCTGCCTCTGTCTACTCTAAATCAATACTTTGATAACTCACTCTCTTTGTGGCTTTCATCAATGTCAAAATGTAAGCAAATTGCTTCACTTCTTGCCACACTTGGTCCTTCTTTTGTCCTTGAGAACCCCCCTCATGCCCCCCCTCTCTTTTATGGATTTATTCTATAACATTTTCTGTGACATAGTACTGAACTACCCTAACAGACTTTCAGACCAAGAGAAATCTTTGAAGATGATTAATGTCATTTGTTGACATGCCAATGCAAATAAGATAATGATTTTAGCATGTTGGAACCAGGAAGATAAATCATAGAACACTTTTGATTTTTATCACTGGACTAGTCTACAGAATCATACAATAACATCGCCTTTAGTCAACTTGTATGCCCTGTGAGAGCAAAAGCCTATCATAATTTTCAAATAAAGTGGGAAAGAGAAATAATATTCTTCATCAAACCTTGACCTAGTGCTCCAAGAGCCATCATATAGCATTAATGGAAATCACTTAAAGTAGGAGTCATCAGGTTAAGTTATGCACACAAAATGTTTATTTAGAGTCAAAGACCAAACTGTAATATACAAGTATTAACTAAAATATTACTGTGATAAATCTACAACATTCAGGCTAAGGGTCCTCTAAGTAAAGCATTTGTTTGTTTCAGATTTTCTCAATCAACACTGAAAATACAGTTCATTTGGTCTATGGCAGTGGTTAGTTCTCTTTCTCAACAATGAGTATGTAAAAGTAGACTCTCTTCATTCTTTGCACCACATGAATTGGTTCATAATATCCTACATCAGATAATAGAAAGTTGCACATGTATCTATATCCATGCTATTCTTACATCGTGAGCTTTAAAAAAATGAGACTCTCCTGTCATCTCCTTCCCACTCCCATTTCTCTCTCTCTTCTCACCTTTTCTCCCCACATCCTTTCATATAAGTAGGTAATGGTGGTAATACTGATTCAATTAAATACATGCCAATGGTGTTTTACAGTCAGGGGATTCAGTTCATCTCATGATTGGTTATAGTTCCCTTCCAGTCTTTGCTTCTGCCTATAAAGAAATTCTACAAAACAAGTTCAAATCCTTACTCATATCCATGAATCTCATCCTGATGTTTCAATCCCTTTTTTGAGTTACTTCCAGCCTTTAATCAGTATAAAATGAATATATGATGCATTATTTTGTTTCTATTTATATTTATTTAGTCTTCCTAACAAGATCAAGAAAAGTTGAGAACAAGAACCAAGACATGGACCGAATAAGACTATAGATATAGCCAGGTGGTGGTGGCCCAGCGCTTGGGAGGCAGAGGCAGGTGTATTTCTGAGTTCAAGGCCAGCCTGGTCTACAGAGTGAGTTCCAGGACAGCCAAGGCTATACATAGAAACCCTGTCTTGAACCGCCCCCCCAAAAAAAGGACTATAGATATATATATAAGAATGCCAACAGGTATCCTGCAAATTCTACTTTCAGTAATTTTTATGACTTTGTATATCATATATGATTTGTACATGATTTTCTATCTCATATTCACACTAAATACTGACATGAGGCTGATGCTTAGTAAAGACAAGTTCATACCCTCATGAATTTTGAACTCTCCGCTTGAAATTTTAACTAGATAAACTAGGCAAGAGCAAGAAATAGAAGGCATACAAATACTAAAAGAAGAAATAAAAGCATCCCTGTTTATAGATTATATGGCCCTGTATACAGAAAAACCCAAAACTCCATCAAATGACTCATAAAATGATAAATTCCATAATGTTACAAGATACAAAACAAATGCACAAAACAACTAGCATAATATATCCCAATAAAACTGATGAGAAGGAAACTGTAAAGGCAAATCCATTCACAATAACTAAGAATTACAATATGCAGGACTAGATTAGCACAGGAAATAAAAGACATCTACAATGAAAAGTATGGTTCTGTGTTTAAGGAAAGAAGGGAACCCAGACATTGGAAAGACCTCCTCCCATTTTCATGAGAGGTATAATTAATATTGCTAAAATGTCCATGATACTCAAAATGATTTGCAGATTCAAAACAATTTCTGGGTAAATACTTTTTTATTTTTTACAGAACTAGCAAACACCATCGTGAAATTGATACAGAGGCAAAGAAGATCCCAAATAGCCCAAACAATCTTGAGAAAAAAGAGCAAAGCTAAAGGCATCACAATATCTAATTTTGAGACATACAACAAAGGCATAAGCAAAACAGCATGGTATTGGCATGAGAACAGGCACACAAGCCAATGGAGCAGAACAGGAATGCCAGAAATAAACCCATGCATCTACAGCCAACTGATTCCCAACAAACAGCCAAAACATGCATTTCCTTCTTCAGTAAAATGGTACTGAGAAGACGGGATATTCACATATATATAATATTGAACTAGTTCCCTGTCTCTCACTTTGTACAATGAAGGAAGGAGAATGGATCCAAGAAACTACTAGAAAGAAACAGAGTAAACAGTTCCAAACATTGGAGTAGATCATGATTTTTTTTTTCAATTTGATCCTCAAAGGATAGAAAACGAAAGCAAAAATACAGGATTGGAATTCATCAAATTAGAAATCCTAAAGGAACAAAGTGAAGAACCAACCTAGTAAATAGAAGAAAATACCTGTGAGCTAATCATCTGTTTAAGTATTAATATCCTAGCCATACAAAGTACAAAAAGAGAGAGAGAGAGAGAGAGAGAGAGAGAGAGAGAGAGAGAGAGAGAGAAGGAAATGCCAAGGAATCCGGTTTTTAAATGGGCAAAAAATCTGAATAGAAATGTCTCAAAAGAAGAAATACAAATGGCCAAGCAGCCTATGAAAGAAAACACTCAGTGTCATTAGCCATTGGGGAAGCAGAGGTTACAGCCAGTGTCATCTCACTCCAGTGTCATTTCACTCTTTTACTTCCTGTGCTAATCTAGTTTTGGCTATTGTTTTTAAATGACAAATGTTAGTGATGAAATAGTATGCTACATGTAGATACTAAAGGTAATAATAAGTCAACCTGAAACTCAAAGAGTAATTATTAGAGGCTGGAGCATAGAGGAACTAGCACATGAAAAGCTAAATTTGATGGCTATAGTTTCTGTACATATACTAAACCATCATACTGAGTATTCTTGTCAAAAATGAAAAAATGCTTCTAGTAGATACTTAATAAGGAACTGAAATTGAATCAAATGTTTTTCATGTATGCAAATCTATAATAATCACCCAGTATAAGAGAAAATATCAAGCTCTTACAGATAGTATGTGACTTCCCAAATATAACCGAGATTTAATAAGATGAAACTTAAAATGAGGGAGAAGTATATGGCATTCCTTTTTATATAAAATCATTATTTGAAACAGACCTATTCAAATTGAGTGATTCAAACTCCATCTATGGAATCCATCCATGGAAGAGCAGATAACTTGGTAAGTTAACCAAGTCTACTTTTAAATTGGTGGTATCAACATTATCTCTCTCTCTCTCTCTCTCTCTCTCTCTCTCTCTCTCTCTCTCTCTCTCTCTCTCTCTCTCATTTTCTCTTTCTGTGTGTGTGCCTGTCTGTCTGTCTGTATGTGTCTATCTCTATCTCTATCTCTTTCTTTATCACCATATACCATTGAAGTAGAATAAAGTCTGATTCCTCTATATCAAACTACTTCAAACCACTTTATTAGTGAAAAGGAAAAATGGACATCATTATTAACATTTGTAGTTAACTAAAAAGGGAGAGGATATATTCTCAGGAAAGGTCAACTGTCATTTTACTAGAAATGCAAACATTAAATGAACTCATAAATATTACATATAATTGATTCATTGGGCTATAAATATTTATATAAATTAGTTTGAATTAGCTTCTGATAAAAAAATATAATAATGTCATTAAAATAAGTAAAAAATAGACCTACAATGGAAGCAGAACAAGTGGCTAAGCCAAAAAGAATCTAAGCACAGGAACTACTGTGGTTTCTGGCAGTCAAGTGAGCTAATAAATCACATCACACTGTCAGGACTAGCAAACTTGCATAGCCATTAAACATGTTGGAAAAAGAAAAAAAAAAGAATATCCCATTATTTGGGCCCAAGTAATGCTATAAAGCATGTTAGTCTAGTGGCATAAAAGTTTAGCATTTCCTTTCATCAAAAGCCACACAGCTGTAAGACTGAGCTAGGAACAGGAAGAATATCCTTTTCGTTGAATATGCATATACAAGCTCTTTCCAATCTTATAATTTATCATGTCCTGTTTGCCACTTTGCTGCTCTCAGAGGGAATGGGACAGAAACTAGAATAATATTTACAAGTTAACTGTGTCATCCTAATGGCTCAGCTCTTGACTTTAGCTGTGATAACTCCACCCTTCTCCCCAGCAAGTAACTATGTTTAGTTATTCCCTATATTCAGATCTGATTAAGGCACAAATACTTTCTTAAAATAAATGAGTCTCTAGTACCAGGCTTTTGCACTGCAGAGGTATAATCCAATTTGCTTGTCCAGATGGTGACCAATAAAATGTGGCAAGAGCAACACTGTCCAATGCTGTCCCAAGGTGTAGAAAACAAATGTGAAAAGTGGGCCAAATGTGTCACAATCATGGCAGCACCCCCAAGGCCAAAGCCAAGAATAATGTCCACACTTATTTCAAAAGAATTCCCAATGTGCTATCTAAATTACTTCTTTTGCTGAATGTCATTTTACCAAAGATTGCATAAGTGAGTTGTCAACACTGGGGTCTAAGAATATTTACTGCAACAGGATTCAGCCCATAGAGAGTTGTGAAACCTGGATCTGTTATAAAAATTATATTTGGCTCCTTGAGTAGTTTCTTGAGATTCTCCTATGAGCCAAACTAATGTTAAATAATAGGGGAGCTTCTGGGCTGTGGCCAAGCCAATGGCATTAAAAAGATCTTTATTCCAGGGATGGAAAGATGCCCCAGCAGTTAAGAGTGTGTGCTGCTCTTGCAGAGGATCACAGTTTGGTTCCTAGTACCTACTAACAAACATTCACAACTCTAGCTTTAGAGGATTTTATACCCTTTCCTGGCCTTCACAGGCACCCACATGCATGTGCATGTACTAACCCAGAAACATACACATACACATAAATTTAAAAAGTCTTTAAAAAAAGAAAAGAAAGAAATAGGGTTTTATTCCAACTGAAAGCTCTTAAGCAGGAACCAATGGAGGCCTAGTAATGACAAAAGTCCCTGTATTTCTCTCATTCTAAGATAGATTACAAATAGGCAATCTGCATGCAGAAGATGCCACAGCCTGTGTCAAAACTGTCGTATTATAAACTCTTACCTTCCCTGTTAATGGTAGGCATGAGCCGCAGAAGAAACATGTGCTAACATTGACTGGCTACTTACTGTGCATGATGGATTGTGCTGACCCAACTATAAGAATTATCTCATCTAATCCTCACGCCAAATCAAAAAGGTAGGTACTATTTTACCTCTATCTGTGATAATCTGAAATTGCAGCTTTAGTTTTGCATCCTTTCCTTCACCCACAGCCTATGCTATATGGCTTTTTAGATAGTCTCAATCATAGTCCAGCTCTTCTTGTCCTGCCTTTGGGCTTGCTTTGGTCAACAGGATGTATTCATGGCATTTTTATTAGCTACTTGCTTGGGTGATGTGATAAAATACCTGACAAAAAATAGGGGGAAGGAGGAAGGGTTGACATTGGCTCTGGTGTATCAGGGTGAGGAAGACATGACAATGGGACTATGGGGAAGCTGGTCACATTGTATCACAGTCAGGAAACAGAGAACAATGAATATGTCTTTATATTCAGCCAAGGGTCCCAGTCCATTGAACACTGCTGCCCATACTTGAGTCTTTCCTCCTCAACTAAATCTAAATACTCTCAGAGGTGTGTTTCTATAGTGATTCTAAATCTAGTCGAGATGACAATGAAGATTAAGCATCACGACTTTTATGTCAGTTCTGAGCCTGAGCGTCAGGAGACCTCACATGCTTCTACTTGCTCACTTGCACCTCTGCCATCACTATGGGTGCATGCCCAAGCTAGACAGATGAGAGAAGGAAGGCACATGGAGTAGGGCCTAGTTGTCCCAGTCACTTCTGCCAAAACTAATCTTGATGGGCCAACCCCCAGACATTTGAGCAAGCACAGCCAAAATCATCAGATCTGTAGAGGGGACCACCACAGACTCCAGATGCACCACAAGTAATTGCTTTTTGCTAAATGCCAGTTTGATGTTGTGAGTGATTGTTACACTGCTTTCTTCTAACAATAGATAGTCATGAACAATTTATAAATATGAAAATAGGTTCAAAGAGGTTAACTAATTTTCCTAACTTTGTTCAAGTACATACTGATTTTGAGATACCAATGTAACAAGGTTAATATTCTAAAACCCAAATCATTTCATTTTCCCTACTTCAGGCAGGTCTTTAGCAGAGTCTCTCTAAAAACTGACCCTGTTGCTAGCTGGTACTATTTATTGGATAGACTAAGCAAGGACACTTGGTTGTCAGAGTATTTATTCTGTGCATAATCTGTGTTCAAAGGAATCTTTACACTAGATAATGATCTTCCTGGGAGCATCTCGCATAAGTACTGCATCTGTAGTGAACAAAGAACCACTAAGTATAAGGGCAGTGCTTTAATGCATGACACTGACTTTCAGGTGACTTCTGCCATCAACGATAGAGTTACATCTCATTTATTCAACCACTAAGAGAAATGGTGAACAAGGGAATTGAAGAACTTAAAGAATATTAATGGGAGCACATCAATTCAATTATCTTGGCTCACTGATGAGGTGAGCTCCTAGTATATGGAGGTTTCAAGTTCAAAGTTACCACTGCAATTGGACCCATGTGGGTATTTAAGTCTTTAACACCAGCTGAAGCAGTATGAGGTAGGAGGAGAATTCCATTCTTAGGATAAGAGTTATACCACAATTGTTCACATAGAGAGCAGCCCAGACAAATAGAAGACACTGTAGTCATCTGTAGGTCATCTATGGCTTTACTAGTTGGAGGGACAGGGTGGAAACTTCTTCAGAGTACAAGAACCTGAACTGTTCTAAGCAATAAATAAAACTCCTATTCTTCACCTAGTCACCTAAAAATGAAATATAATGAAATATTTAATTAGATTAAACTTCTGTGTAGAAAATATTTTAGTATCTAATGAGTCCATTTAGCTTTCATCTGAGAACTGACAGAGTCTCCCTTTGACCAAACTTTAGTCAGTCTCCCTTGAGCCCTTTTTTCAGTTGAATCTTAATATTGCCCTCCTCCTTAGCCTCCACCCCCATCCTGTGCTTCCCAGACCTGCCTTGCCAACTTTGAGCAAAAATTCTGCTCAATAGAGTTAGAAGGAATTTTTAATATTCAAAGTCTCATCACTCTCAGTATCAGATCATCACTCTTAGTACCCTTTATTCCCTATGCTTAATATCTGGTTACCTTGGTCTACCTGTGGCGAGAATAAGTTTGGTTAAGATTTTCCTTCTCTCCATGTTTCCTCTCCAGACTTTGCTCTCTAATTCTGCTTACTGGCTATAAACCTCTTGGTTTCTTTGCTAACAGGCATGGTTGAGTGTAAGCTCTTTTTTTCTATTGCAAGAGAGATGATACCTAATGCAGTAGTCCTAAACAAAGCCTGTTGTTGTTGTAGGGCTGCAGAGATTAATTTAGCAGTTAAGAGTGTTTATTGCTCTTGTGGAAGACCCAGCTTTGGTTCCCAGCACACACGTGGTGGCTCATAACTGCCTGAAACGCCAATCTCAGGGGAACTAATACCCTCTTTTCTAGCCCCAACAGGCTCCTCTACGCATATGATACACAGATTCAAACAGGCTCACATACACACAGATAAACAAAATTACATTTTTAAAAAGGAAAACAAAGAAGCCCTTATTAGTCTAACAAGCAACAAAAACTGTTGTGTTAGTGTTTTCCTTTGATGGGACATATTGTATGATTAAAAACAGAAAACGTGAGCAGACAGCAAAAAATAGCGCCTGGTGGAGCTGAGATGCATGAGTGAACTTAGGGTGTTTGAGAATAGGGTGTGTATAATGAAATAAAACAAGATATGAATGAAGAATAAAAACAAACACATAAACAAACAAATTCAGCTTAGCCAAAATGTTCAGAAGGGAATTCTGACTTTACTGAATTTTCTAGAAACTAGTAAATTTTCTAATAAAAATTCTTTTAAAAATTCAGCACAATAAACATGTTGTTCTTTAATATGTATGTCCACATTTATGCTTAGTAACTATGGAATGCAAGTAATAATTTTTTTAAAAAAAGTTTTGAAAAGTACAGTCTTGATTCACTACTTCAAATATTAGAGATCACTTGTTAGAATTGTTTATGTAGAAAACACTGTAAATTGGGCTTGGTATGCAGACTGAACCAAAGACATGCCTACAGTGTTGTTTTACATCAAAACTCTGATGGTCCTCTTGTTTCTTATTGTTTGCTTCTTTCTTTGGAGAAACATATGAACACAAAAAAAGGAATTCAACTAGTTGGATTTCAATTAAGTTTCACTGCCTTTTTCTTTAAAATGTTGAAATGCTAGAAACAAAATGTCCTCTGTTTCCAGCCTCTAAAAATCTAAGAAATGGGAAATGGGTGCCTTTTGATCTCTCTCTCTCTCTCTCTCTCTCTCTCTCTCTCTCTCTCTCTCTCTCTCTCTCTCTCTCTCTCGGACAGGGCTTCTCTGTGTAGCTCTGGCTGTCCTGGAACTCACTCTGTAGACCAGGCTGAGCTTGAACTCAGAAATCCTCCTGCCTCTGCCTCTCAAGTGCTGGGTTTAAAGGCGTGCCACCACTGCCTGGCGTGCCTTTTGCTTTTGTATCTTATTAGAGTATGCTTCTAACAAGTTTGGATTAATTGAATTAAATTGAATTGAAAAAGCCACTATGAAGTCTCTGAGTTCCCCATTCTAGAAATTTATGCTGATGCAGATGTCTTTCAGGGAGCAGCTAGAGAATACATTCTAGTCTGGCTTTTATGTGGCCCTCAAATGTCTGCGTGCCAAAGGCTTTCCCTCAAGATGGTGCTATCCCAACATGGTAGAGCCTTTGTATAGGACCTAGGGAAAGATATTTAACTCATTGGATCCCTGCACCTTCCTCTTCCCACCCCCTGTCTATAAGGTAAGTGCTGTGTTATACAACATGCATCTTCAGTGAGAGGCTGTATTGTCACAGGTCAAAAAGCAATAGGGCCACCTGGCCGCAAACTGGAAGTACCACAACTATGGTTTCTTTTGTGTGTGTGTGTGTGTGTGTGTGTGTGTGACATTTATCTCATGTAAGCTAATTATTTCAAAAGTTAATTATAATTAACAGAAAACTAATTCACAATAGAACATAGACTTATGCCAGATTAATTGGATTTAGACCTGACCTAAGCAATTTTCATGCTTTGGGGGCAATTGATGTATACTGTCCAAGCCTCAGCTCTGTGGATCTGGAAAGTAGAAACACTAAGAGTAATCACAAGTTCAATGGTTCCACATCTGGAATGTGCTTAGAACAGTACTGGACATACAGGTAAACCCCAGTTAATGCTGCTACCATAATCTTCATCACTAGATTTAATTATATCATAACTATTGCACCAGATATCATGACAATAATTTCTATGCCTTACTTTCCTAGGAATCTTCATGTGACCTCTAATAACACTAAGATATTTTCCTGTGCATTTAAAGTAGCAGTTATGGGCTGGGGAGATAGCTAAGTGGTCAAAGTATGCAAGAATTAGGACCCGAGTTCACATTCCCAAAACCCATGTAAGAAGCTGGAAGTGTCTGTGCTTAAAATTCCAGCAGTAGGTAGGTGTGGCTTGCTAGGCAGTGAGTTTTACCAAATTGGTGAGGTTCTAGGTACACTGAGAGACCCTTTCTCAGAAAAAGAAAAGCAGAGCACCAAAAAGGAAAATACCTGATGTCAACCTCTCCCTCTGCTGGCACACTGAAACAACAATCCTTTACATTGGATTAGGGTATTAAACTTAAATTACTTTCACCTGCTCTGTTATGCTAAATTTTTACTTAACTCTGATCTTAAGGCTTGCACAGACAGAGCTTTCCCCACTAAGCTGTCTTACCAGCCTATTACTTTTAAAAAACATAATCCCTAAGTAGTTTAAACCTATACACAGGGCCCATATCCTCGCTCTGTCAGATAGTGTTTCATCAGACCACAAAGGCAACAAAGATCAAAAGAGGTCTCCCATCTCCTTTCCCTCACTCCACTGGCCAGTCCCTTAGGTGCCATAGAAGCAAGACTTGTAGCTGACATCTCTGTCCTGTCCTCTGAATGGCAGAAGATTGGTTCTATCTCCCCTCTTTAGGTGGCACTGTGTTGAAAGACTCTTTTTCTATATCCTGTTTGTCTCATTGCTAATTAAATTGGCTAAAATCCAATAATTCTGTGAGTGAAGGAATAAGGGCCGGGGTCAGTGTGCCTGCATTTACCCAGGTATACTTGCACTTAGAAAACCATAAAGAAACAGTAGTGTGCAATTACACACACACACACACACACACACACACACACACACACACACACACACACACAAGAAGATCAGTGGATTGAGAGAGGCAAAGAGCTAAGGCAGTAGACAGGGATAAGGAAGAAGTCACTTTCCCTCTAGAAAGGAAACCTTGAAATGAATTATTTGCTCCCTCTCAGCCACTATAAGATAACAGGAATGTCAGGGGATAGCAACCAGAAACCATTAGGCCAACCCTGTTGTGGAGGTGACTCAAGAAACATTAAAAAAAACAGGCATCTGTCAGAAAAAAAATACTATTTTTAAGGGCAAATTCAGTAATTTAGGGAGTGGGACAGGATACAAGTCCAGAGGCTCCAAGCCAGGATTTGACACAAATCTCAATCATTTAGATTTTCAGGGACTGAAACCTGGAGCATTACTCACACTATAACCATCTGAGTAAACAAAGTATCGATGTCCAAGACAACTGGCCTGGCCTGACCTGACCTGCTCCACTGAATCACCGGGGCTTCTGTTTCAGGTGATAATTATTTTCTAGTGGGTGAACTGAGAGACTTGCCACTCAAAGTGTGGTAGCTGGAACAGCAGCAGGATAAAATGGGAACTTACTAGGAATTGGGGTCCTAGACTAGACCAAGTTAAAGGGAATCTTTTTAAAATGCAGTGGGTTTGCCATCTTGCAATGGATTCTGCAATGTTACAAGGCCACATGATTTGATCACACAGGAGGGTTTTAAAAGTACCTGAGTTTTTAACCTTCTGATCATAGTCATTTGTTTAACAGACTCCTGTGGGTAAATAAACTATCACAGTCTCTCAGTCTAAATTAGACTTTCTGGAATTTGCCCCAGTGTAGCTTTTCTTTTTCTTCAGACTGTTCTTAATAATCCAGATTAAAAAAAAAAAAAAAAAAAAAAAAAAAAAAAAAAAACAAGTACTTAGGCTCTTAGCTGGGATCCCTAAAATGAGACTAGAAAAAAACAGTTTTGTTTTCTCTTACAAGTTTCCTACTTAACTATCCCCTGAGGCAAATCATTTGGGCACAGGGGAAGCGGATCACTTAATGTAAAAAAGAAGAATATCTGTACAATTAATATACTATCCTCATGTATATCAAAATAAGTGGAGAAAGCATCAAAATCAACTAATTTTAAAATGCTATACCCTGAGACTTGAAAAGAAGACATGTGCACCAAAACTGTAAACTTCCTACTTTTCAGAATAGTTAAAATATGTATGCCGAACCTCTCCCAGCAAACATACTCTTTTTATTCATCCATTGCATTTATATCCTCTTGTGATTTTAGCGATATCCCTGTGATTATTTAATAAGGTTTCCATGTATTTAGTCTGGCCAAAGAGCAAACAAAAGCATTCAAGAATACTGAGCATTTTAAAAACAAAGCATTCATGTCTTGGTAGACCTGTTTGGAATAGACCTGTTTATTTAAAAAATATGTTCTGAAACTTGACAGAAGTTCTCCAAAGATAGTAAAAAACAAAATAACAAAAGAGAATGTATTTAGATTAGTGGTATTTAAAAATAAACTCCACAGGCAGAGTACCGTACACATAATAAATAAAAATAAACTCCAGTAAAGAATACATAATACCCACAATTTGATATTATTATTATTATATAACACCAACCATTTGTTTTTTTGTTTTGGGGGTTTTGTTTTGTTTTGTTTTGTTTTTTGTTTGGATGGTTTTGTGTTTTTTCTTTTTTTGTTTGTTTGTTTGTTTGTTTGTTTGAGACAGAGTTTCTCTGAGTAGCCCTGGCTGCCCTGGTACTCACTCTATAGACCAAGTTGGCCTCAAACTCAGAAATCCGTCTCTGCCTTCCAAGTGCTGGGATTAAAGGCGTGCACCACCACTGCCCAGTAACACCAACCATTTGAACCACCATGACTTAATAGATTTTGTCTTTATCTTCAAACTCAATGATTATAAACTACCTATGTCCAATATGCTTATATTTCTACATCCGATTGATAAGGCAGTACTCTATCAGTGAATCACACATGGATATTTTGCTTACTAGCTCTGGTAGAATGTAATTTATACAGAGAAAATTCACATAAAAGTGACTAAATAAAATGTATAACTCAAAAGTGCACTCCCAATAGCAAAAGTAGCAAAAATAATGACCTGACTAAACATGGACAAAAGACCTGATTTTCCAAAGACATGCAAATAGCCAAGAGATGTACAAAAATCCATTACATGTCACTAGTCAGGAAAATAAAAATCAAAACCACAGTAATAAGGACACATGCTCCACTATGTTCATAGCAGCCTTATTTATAATAGCCAGAAGCTGGAAACAACCCAGATGTCCCTCAACAGAGGAAATGGATACAGAAAACGTAGTACATTTAAATCAGCTATTAAAAACAATGAATTTATGAAATTCTTAGGAAAATGGATGGATCTGGAGAATATCATCCTGAGAGAGGTTATCCAGTCACAAAATGGTATGCACTCACTGATAAGTGGATAATAGCCCAGAAGATCGAAATACACAAAGTACAATCCACAAACTACAAGAAACTCAAGAAGGAAGACCAAAGTGTGGATACTTCATTCCTTCATAAAAGGGGGAACAAAATACCCATGGAAGGAGTTGTAGAGATTAACTATGGAGCAGAGACTGAAGGAAGGACAATTCAGAGACTGCTCCACCTGGGAATCCTTCCCATATTCAATTATCAAATCCAGACACTATTGTGGATGCCAGCAAGTGCTGGCTGACAGGAGCCTGATATAGCTGTCTCCTGAGAGACTCTGACAGTACCCAACTAATTTAGAAGTAGAGGCTCATAGCCATGCATTAGACTGAGCAGAGGGTCCCCAATGAAGGAGCTAGAGAAAGGACCCAAGGAGCTGAAGGGTTTGCAGCCCTTAGCATGAACAACAATATGAACTAACTAGTACCCTCAGAGCTCCCAAGGACTAAAACTTCAACCAAAGAGTACACATGATGGGACTCATGGCTCCAGCAGCATGTGTAAAGAAGAGGATGGCCAAGTCAGTCATCAATGGGAGGAGAGGCCCTTGGCCCTGTGAAGGTTCTATGCTCCAGTGTAGGGGAATGCCAGGGCCAGGAAGCCAGAGAAGGTGAGTTGGTGAGCAGGGGGGAGGGAGGAGGGAACCTGGGCTTTCCCCCCCCCAGGGGAAACTGGGGAAGGAGATGTCATTTGAAATGTAAATAAAGAAAATCTTTAATCCCAGCACTTGGGAGGCAGAAGAAGGGAGATTTCTGAGTTCAGGGTCAGCCTGGTCTATGGAGTTCCAAGACAGCCAAGAGTACACAGAGAAACCCTGTCTCAAAAAAACAAAATCAGACAACACCCAGAGGAAGCTCCACTCCCAGGTGCTCTGACACACACAGGATCAGAGGTAAGCAGGAACCAACATCTGTCCCAACACTGGGAGTAACTGGGACCAGCGGGACCAGGCACACAGGAACTCCTCCAGCCCAGTGACTCCTGTTCCTTCCAGTCTGTCTGGGTTACTGTTCTGAGCAGACCTTGGGCACAAGCTCTGCTGCCAGTCCCACAACTCACAGAGAAAGCCACACGCCCAGGTGATTTAACAAGCCCAGGATCCCAGGATCTGAGAATCACAGGATCACAGAGTCAGCTTGATTCTGAGGAGTTCTGACACAACCAGGATCACAGGAAGGGCATGCTCCAGTCAGATTTAGCAAGGGCAGGTAGCACTAGAGTTAACCAGATGCCGGGGGCAAGCGTAAGAAAATAAACAACACAAACCAAGGTCACTTGCCATCATCAGAACCCAATTCCCCACCATAGCAAGTCCTGGACACACCATTACACTGGAAAAGCAAGATTCAGATATAAAATCACTTTCATGATGATGATACAGGACCTTAAGAAAGACATAAATAGCACCCTCAAAAAATACAGGAGAGCACAGGTAAAGAGCTAGAAGCTCTTAAAGAGGAAACACA
>NC_045030.1:150654294-150668298 GCF_008632895.1 Mastomys coucha
ACAAGTTCAGATAAATTGAAATCATGTAACTTTTCTCATCATAATGCAATAAAAGTTTTTTTAAAAAAGAAAATATCTAATAGAAAATAAAAATAAATAAAAATCACAGTGAAATAGTACTTCATGGCTGTTAAGGTAACTACTATGAAAGTCAAAAGAGGCAAGTGCATAACTAAACAAAGAAACCTTGGACACCACTACTTGAAATATGAATTGGCATTACCATCAAGGTTAACCAGTTTAGAAGATACTCCAAAAATTCAAAATAAGACTACCATAACAACCTAGCAATCCTATTACTGGCTATATTGCCAAAAGTAATAAAAGCAATATCTTTAAGAGACAGCTCAATCTCATGTTCATTGCAACATTTTTTCTAATAACCAAGACATGGAATTACCTAAATGGTCACCAGTAAGCAAATAGGTAGAAAGTATGATGCATGTCTGTGTATTACTTTGGCATGAAACAAGGAAATTTTATCTTCTTCAATAACACAGATAAACATGGAGGACATAATGCTAAGTGAAATAAGCCAGAAAGAAAAATTAGATTTACATGTGCCCTGCCCCTGCAAACTTTTGGAACTCCAAGATACAGAGAATATGAGCAGAAGTTGTCAGTGGCATAGTGTGGGATTAGGTGATGGTGATCAAATGGTATAGACTTTTATATAAGGATGTATAAGTTCCAGTGATCCTATGCACAGCATGGTGACTTTAGTTACTAACAATATACAATGTGTTGTATGCTTCCAATTTATGAGAGTACATATTAAGTGTCCATATGTTGTATACCAATTTCCTTTCATTAAGATGGGAGAAGTTTTTTTGTTTTATTTTTTGTTTTGTTTTGTTTTGTTTTTTAATTAGGACTTGTTAAGGCTGGAAATTTTAAAGGGATGCTCCTCAGGACTCAAAAGTAAACAACTCAGAAACCTGGAGAAGTTTTTCACACTGACTAGGTGCACGAAGCCCCTCCCTAAGCTTCCATAGGAAAGACTGCTGAGGAGACAAGAGGCCAGGGAAGCTGCTTGAAAAGGAGAAAACAGCCAAGCAGTATGGAAGGAGCACAGATCAGCTGGCTGACTTGCTGAGCTGCAGGCATCTCATGCAGGAACTCTAGGGTTCTAGTCTTTGTGAGCAGTCACCCATGCTGGAGTAGGCTTTCAGTCATCCCTGCTCCTCTCCCATAACCCTATTGGTAACCCCAGTGAACCTCACTGGTTCACTAAGCTGGACTTTCACGGGGTCATTGCTTTTGTCAGTACCCTATCTGGAATGAGTAGACATTTGTTCCTGGCTCCCCAGAAATAGTGTCATACAATACCATCCCACAGACAAACACAAAACAGTTAACGTGGTGATCAATGTGCTGATTTCGTTGTGATAATCACTTTACAGTGTGTATCAAATCGTTCCATTGTATACCTTGAATATATATAATTTTTATATGTCAAATGAACCTCAGTAATGATGAAAGATATATATATATTCATGTGTGTATGTATATGTGTGTGTACATACATATACACACACACATATATATATATGTATATATATAACACATATATATATGTATATATATATACATATATATATATATTACCGTCAAAGCTGTTGAAACAGATGGAGAAAAAACACGTAACCATAGTGATAAATATCTTTAAATTCATGACCTTGAACCTCACCTAGACTAAGATTTTACCTGCCTTAAGCAGCCATACCAAATATCCTCAGCCACACCGGCCCACCCTTCTGGACAGCTATTGCATACATTCTCTGTCCTCAGCCCTTCAATATATGTTCACCACTTCACATTTGATGAGCTTTACTCCTGTTTTCCTGGGAAAAATGCAAAGAAGTAGAAGAGAATGCCTTTGAATCTATATACCCTGTAAGGTAGACTGCAGACCATGGACCATCGAGTCTGTTGGATCTGCCTAGAAGACCACTCTTCTGGGTGTTCGCCTTTATCATCCAGGAGGCTCCACTTACCATTTCCTTCTTATCCTCCTGGAAGTGAACATTCACAAACATTTTCCCCACAACATATGGGAGTGCACTTTCGATGAAGTTAACACATTTGTCCCACTGAGGCAGCAGAGTTGTGGTCCCCTGGATTACCTGTGGGAAAGAATACAATTTAATCTACAAAAATAACTTCCCATCCCCCTTGCAGATACATGTCAGACAGGAAAGGCCACAGTGAAATCAGATGGAGAAAATGAAACTCTGCTTTTCCCTGGTTTCTAGCCACAACTAAGTAGAAATGTTTTGATAGTGAAAAAACAATGCATTTCACCTTTAGTCCAATTTTCTCCATTAAGAAAAACATATGGGCAATGTCATAGCTTTTCTACAGCAAGTGGAGACAAAGGTGGATGCTGTTCAAGGATCCAGACAGTACTTAGTACCTATTGAGGACTGCAGTTTTAACAGGAAAAGTTTAGAATTGTGGGTAATCAAAGTTCTTGTTAGCTGACTAGCAGACCATGTCTCACCATGAGCAACCTTGGCAGCCCATTTACACAGTGTCATAGTAGAGGAAAATACGAATGTAAAGGCTTTTCCCATCTGTCCTGTTATGCCATTATAAGAAAACATTTACAAACAAGTAAGGGACTTCCAAAGCAGGATTTGAAAGTGCCAAGGTTTACTCTGGGGATGAAAGCAGAGAAATAAATGCCATGTAAGTTTTCTCTGGAGGCTGGAGTGTACCGACAGACCATGAGGGAGAGAGACCTGAAGAATAGTGGCCTGGAATACCCCATGCACAATTTTAGAGCCAGGTTTTTGGAGTGGGGCAAAAGGGATTAAAGCTTAAATTCGTTTCTCTTTCTTTTCCTTTCTGGGAACATGACCCTTCTCAGAGGTAAGGGATGAAGTTATTTTTAAAATCTCCAGAGAGAGAGAGAGATCCTACAACCTTCTTTGGCAATTCAATATTATATTTAGCACTTCATGTTCAAGAAACATCCCCTTATACCTAACCTCAAATTTTCACACACTACTTCTTACACCTCGCTCTCTCATTTTCTTCACAGTGAGGGTGGAAAGCAGCTGGGTACCATCTTTTATGTGATCCATAGGAGTTAAAAATACATACACAGCAAAAATGTCTACTTGTTTTGTATCTTAACTATTTAGTTTGACCAAAATATAAGTAATTGTTTCACGCATATCTAGCCTTTATAAAATAACTTTATATTCCAATGACTATAAAGGGTCAAAAGCTGCCCCCAAATAACTGTATCACTCTCCAAGTATAATGAGCCACTATAAATTTCTGTATTTCTCAGTTTCTCTAATAACTAAAGTGAGTGTTAAACAAAGTAAGAGCTTATACAACTTGACATTTGCTTTGATTTAAATAGATAGAAAAATAAAATACTTTGTAAAGCTACAAATTCCTTAAACCCTCTAAGCCATGGCAGAATTAGTCATCAGCCTTGGAAATGCAGATGAAAGCAACATCTGTCTGTGTAAGTTAGGAGACAACAAAGGTGGGTGAGAAACAAAGATCCAGGGGCTAGGAAACTGGGGGGAAGAAAATGGATTCAGGCACCTAAAGAAGATATCATGGGAAGCAATTAAAATGGGTCTAGAAGAATTATGATAGAATCAAGATTAAATATCTAAGTAAAGTTAAATATACAACTCTAACACCAAATTAAAAATGAAGCTGTATAGCTCTCTTTATATATATATATGCATATATATACATACATATATAATCAGAACATGGAGAAACCTTGAAAACCATAGTTACAGTGAAATAGATCATCAGACTGCATCCTCCTGGTCTAATTGAAATTGCATACCCTTTGATGCAAATCTCTCTTTCCCAGCCCTCCCTCCTCCAACTCCTAGTAACCATCTTTCTACTCTCTGTTTTTTTTTTAGATCAACTATTTCATATTCCACATATATATGATATTAGGCAATGTTTATCATACTGCATAAAGTAAGCATAGTTAATGATAATTGTGTGTTTCAATTTTGATAAAATAGGCCTTTGATGTTCTCAACACAGAAGTGATATGTTGCTGGAATGATGTATATGTTCATTATCTGACTGAATTTTTCTAGATTGCATTCGTAGATCAAAACATCACCCTAAACCCCATAAATACACATAATTATCACAAGTGTTTTCCAGTGAAAAGGTAAAGAAATTAAAATAAATTTGAAGTACTTTGAAAGGGATATATCATTAAGCAACATAAAAACAATAATTTCAGTTAAAAGCAGTGAAAAAATAGAAATATGCTGTTAAGGAGGGACATTTGAACAAGATTGAATGGCCCAAAGTATCACTCTAAATATTATTATACGGCCACAATGTAGAGCTTGGGGTACTTTTATGGAAAATAGGTATACCTGAGTAAAATGAAGTAATGTGAAGTTTATAGTGGAGTTTAGCTTGCAAGCTCCCTACATCCCATCCATAATGATTTTTTTTTTACTGGAGTAGTTAACATTAGAACGGCCCCCAGCATGTGAAGTTGACCACTGATGAAACATTTCTTTTCTTTTATTAGATATTTTCTTTATTTACATTTCAAATGTTATTCCCTTTCCTGGTTTCCCCTCTGAAAACCCCCTATCCCATCCCCGCCCCCCTGCTCACCAACCCACTCACTCCCACTTCCCTGTCCTGGCATTCCCCTACACTGGGGCATAGAGCCTTCTCAGGACCAAGGGCCTCTGCTCCCATTGATGACCAACTAGGCCATCCTCTGCTATACATATGCTGCTGGAACCATAGGTCCCTCCAGAAACATTTCAATATTCAGCAACTTACCCTTGAAAATTCTAGCCATCTATATTGAAAGCGCCTGCTGAGGTTTGGAATTCTGGAATAAACCATCCTCCACACTAAATAGTTGGCAATGGTTCTGTTAAAAGAAATGAACATTTATTATATTTTAGGTCATACATGATTTCCTGAAAATCACCTTTGGAAAACTGTTGGCAAGGCTAATAAAAGGTCAATGAACACCAGTGAAATCGGCCTGAAGGTCCCTTCCCCGAGCCTCTGAGTCTGGAAAAGGGAATAGCTTCAAATAAGTGATGACTTTTTCCAATTTATGTGTACTATTGGCCTTCAGAAACCAAAACCAAAATATTCATTAATACCAATAATCTAAATTTTTACTTTTTTCCTATAACCTCTAAGTATACGAGCCCAAGAAAGTCACCAAAGTCTTCTTGATTATCTTCCCTTGTAGAACAATGAGGCTATTCCTTACTTTACAAGGTGGCTGTGAGGTTAAAATAACAAAATAATTAACAGAGTGAACTCCTAACTTTCTGATGACCTCTATGCATATGAAGAATCTCACACAATTCTGTAATGCTTAGATACATATTTTCAAAACTGTTCTATTTTAAGTGTTGCCTTTTTTTTTCTATAAGAAAAAGAATCCCTGACCTCAGAAAGATGTATGGTGTGAGTTCATTCCTAACTCAGCCATGATGATGGATTTTTAATGACCCATCCCCTCTTAGTTGTGCCATTACCATGGTAATTAATGAGACACATTCCTAAAATGGCTCCTGGGTCATGCAGAAAGACACGTAGCAGTGTGACATGGTGATACTACCAAACCTACCTAGAACATTTTACATGCTCATTTCCATGATCTTCTGCCACTGTAGATATTCTCCAATGAGCAAAATCTTTTCTGCATATGTATAATTATACAGATGTTTGTTTTAATTTATATAGACATTCAGATTAGCATATCAGGACCATCTTTGAGACAGGTTTTAGTGTGTAGCCCAGACTGCCCTTGAGCTCATGATTCTTATGCCTCTATCTTATAAGTATGCTGGGATTACAAGCATATGCCATCATGCTTGGAGATTTGTGTATTTTTATTTTCTATGCATAAGTGTTTTGTGTATATGTGTGTAAATACAGCGCATATGTGCAGTGTCTGCAGAAGCCAGGAGAAGGTTATGATTCCCTGGAACTGGAAACTTACTGACGGTTGTGAGTCACCATTGGGTGCTGATAACAGAACCCAGGTCCTGTGCAAGAACAGCAAGTGCTCTTAACCACTGAGTTATCTCTCTATCTCTTCAAAGAACTAATTTTAATAAATATAGCAATACAAATGTTTAAAAATAAACTGTTTAAGGTCATAAATTGATTTTTAAGCATCATGACATTATGTACTTTAAGTCATATTATCCACATAAAATTATACTAATATAACTGGATATATAAATGTGTGTTTCATATAGTCTTCTTGAATATTTCAGAAGGTTTTGGCATACCCTTGTCAGTTATGGTTCAGTCACCACTGTTTTTCACTTCTGGTTAAGTAAGATGGCATACTAGTACAGAAAAAGTGATACTTTTGCCATTTCATTGTTATTAATTTGTGTTTGCATTACTAATATTTTAATGCCTGTTTCTCTAAAAGAAGGATTAAGAGGGAAATAGAGGGGGTGGAGGAAGAGAGTATGAGGAGAGATGACTGGAATAGGTGGGCATTTAAGAGAAATGTTGAAACCTAGTTCAAGGGAAACTTCCTGTAGCCTATGAGGGTGACCCTAGTGATGTCTCTGAGCAATGGAGGATATGGACCCTGAACCAGCCATCTTTTGTAACTAGGCTAGGCTCCTAGTGGTGGATCTGGAACCCAGCCACAAAACCTTCAACCTATCTATCTACCCACAATTTCTCCTGCCTGTAAGATGCTCTGGGGCAATAGTAACTCAAAGCTAGTGGGTGTGACCCTATTAGTGACCAACCAACGATTGGTCTAACGAGGCCCAAGCCACAAGAGGGTGCCCATGCCCAACATTGCCTGGATGGCCAGGAGCCAGAAGCTGGATGACTTAGAGACTTAGAGTAAAACCTAACCCAACTGACCAAAATTTTAAAAGGTTAAAGAAAAGAACCCTAATGATATTCTGCTATACTCATAGCTTGGTGCCCAGCCCAACTGCCATCAGAGAAGCTTCCTCCAGCAGTTGATAGAAACAAATGCAGAGACTCACAGCCAAGCATTACATAGAACTTGAAGAACCCAGCAAAAGGGGGTAAAGGATTGTAGGGACCAGAGGGGTCAAGGACAACAGAACATGACCCATAGAATCAACTAGGCAGAGCTCATCGGGGATCACAGAGACTGAAGCAGCAATCACAAAGCCTTCAAGGATCTGTGCAAGGCTCCCTGCATGCATGCTGTGGTTGCATAGCTTGGGTCTTTTTGTTGTTGTTCTTTTTTGTTTCTTTGGTTTCCTTTAGATTCCTAAAAGTGGGAGAGGGGGATGTCTCTCTTTTGCCTGCTGATGGGAACCTTTTCCTCCTATTAGGTTATTTCATCTAGCCTTGAAATAAGGGTTTATGCCTAGTCTTACTGCATCTTGTTATGTCCTGTTCAGTTGATATCACTGGGAGGCCTGTTCTTTTCTAAAAAGAAACAGAGAAGCAGTGGATCTGGGGAAGAGGGGAAGTAGGGGAGGTTACTGGGAGAAGGGGAGGAGGGGCGATTGCAGTTGAGATGTATCAGATGAGATAAGAATAAAGAAAAAATTAATACAACAAAAACCAAAAACAAGAATTTTGAAGCCATTTCCTCATGTGATGATTAAACCAAGTAATAAAATTCATATATCTACAACTATAGCAATGCAGTATTGTTTTCAATGTACTGAATGAAAACAAACTAGCGATAGTAAGCACTGTGGCCCCCAAACAATGGGCCTACGGTCATCAATATAGTAGAACTTTAATCCTAATTATTTTTTAATTTGTAAAACAAAAATATAGACAGTGTAAATTTTTCATCTTGAACCTAAGAGACCCTGCTGGAGTAAGCACAGGGCTCCTCAGAATCCATCATCCAAATATCTTAAACCTTACCCTTAGCCATGTTGTTTTGGTCACTAAAAAAAATAAAAACAACATCATTTTAGGCCTTTCCTTTTTGCCTACATAGCCTCAATAAGCTAAGAAATTCTCACCAAGCATTTACTGTTGACCCAGGGTGCCCGATACCATGAGGAAGGTGCCAAGATAATTCAGCACTTACAATTGGTGTGATGGTTAAAACTGCCAACTTGACAGGATCTAGAATCACGTAGAATCACTAGACTCACAAGCTTTGAGAGATTACCTAGATTAAGTTAACAGAGGTTAGAAGAACCATCCAGAATGTGGGTGGCACCATTCCATAGGCATGAGGGCCAGACTGAATAAAAAGAAGGTTATCTGGGGCTGGTGAGATAGCTCAGTGGGTAAGAGCACCAATTGCTCTTTGGGAGGTCATGAGTTCAAATCCCAGCAACCACATGGTAGCTCACAACCACCTGTAATGAAATCTGATGCCCTCTTCTGGTGTGTCTGAAGACAGATACAGTGTACTCATTTATAATAATAAATAAATCAAAAAAAATTTTTTAAAGGTTATCTGAAAATAAACCTTCCCTCTGCTTCATGGCTGTAGATGCAATGTGGCCAACTGCCTCAAGCTCTAGCTGTCACGACTTCTCTACTATGATAGACTGACTAACCACAGACTGTGAGACAAAATAAACCGTTCTATCCTGCTTTTATCAATTATTTGGTTCTGCCAATGTGAAATGGAACTGATACAATGGAGAATGAAACATTTCAGCTTGTTAGTACATGTTTCTTTAAAAAAAAAAAACATTTTGGGCTGGAGAGATGGCTCAGTGGTTAAGAACACTGACTGTTCTTCCAGAGGTCCTGTATTCAATTCTCAGCAACCACATGATGGCTCACAACCACCCGCAATAAGATCTTATGCCCTCTTCTGGTGTGTCTGAAGACAGCTACAGTGTACTCATAGACATAAATAAATAAATCTTTTAAAAATGTATTTGTTAGGAACAGTGTTCTGCCTGCGTATATGCCTTCACGCCAGAAGAGGGCGCCAGATCCCATTATAAATGATTGTGAGCCTCCATGTGGTTGCTGAGAATTCAACTCAGGACCTTCTAGAAGTACTCTCAACCTCTGAGCCATCTTCCCAGCCCCCAGTTTTTCTTAATTGAACAGACATACTCTGCACTATGTAAGAAACCCTTGCCTCATAGACTCGACACATTCTGAGCACCCAGGTATGTACCGATAGTTCTAGGTGTTACAGAGATGGAAAGGTGAGAAAAATATTGACTCTACGATACTGTCATGGTTTGAATGTGCTTGGTTGGCCTGGAGAGTGGCACTATTTGGAGGTGTAGTCTTGTTGGAGTAGGTAGGTCACTGTGGGCATGGATTTAAGACCCTGTCCTAGCTGCCTTGACGTCAATATTCTGCTAGTAGCCTTCAGATGTCAGCTCCTCCTGCACCATACCTGCCTGGGATGCTGCCATGTTCCCGCTTTGATGATAATCGAATGAACATCTGAACCTGTAAGTCAGCCCCAATTAAATGTCCTTATTAGAGATGCCTTGGTCCTATTCACAGCAGTAAAACCCTAAGACAGATACTAAAGGTTTTAGCTGAATACATAGATAACTGAAGCTTAGACTCATTTATTGAACTCTTCATCACACAGTGGGATCCAAACAAGTAAACTCATCTGGAGAGTTTTGATAAGTGCAGATGCTCAGGCCACAACAGGTCAATTAAGTCAGCAGCTCTAGAGTGAGGCCTAACACAGATACTGTTTTTAAGTCCTGCCCCCACCAAGTCCTACAAATAACCAAAAGAACCACTATAAGAAGCCATGGAGGCTAGCCCAGATGCAAGTATGTCTAAGGCCTGTGTGTTTTGCCATGCACCACACATGAAAGCTACTAATTCAAGGACAATTTCCTGACCAGTCACAGAAACCTGAAAACACTTGTCCAAAAGTGTTTTGCAGAAACCTATGGGGATCAAAAAAACAAACAAACAAACAAACAAACAATGAAGCTTTTTTGGACAAGGCATTACTAAGACATTATAAGACCCCTGAGTGCTGGAAGATGGAATGCTGGTGGGAAGCTCACCCAGGAAGACAATGGTATTGATGAGTTATCCCAAAGTCAAGTGGAAACATTACTTCTTTGGAAAGTTAGTTGTGTCAAATGATGTCTTGCTGGGGCACACAGGTGAAAGGATGTTTTGCTAAAGCAAACACATGAAAAACTGTTTTCCTGAAGCAGACACAGGTGAAAGGATGATTGGATACAGCAAACATGTGAAAGAACTCTTAATGAAGGAGAGTAAATATGACCCTACAGACAGTAGGAGAGGAGCACTGAGCATTGGTTTGGTTTGGCTTGCTCCACCTTGCTACTCTTCACTAAAGACACACATGTATTGGTTTGTCTTACATAGCTTTGTTGAGCTTAACTATGATAATGCCACCATTGAGAAACTTGCCCTAGAACTGTTCATGAGGTTCCTGTGGCAGTTGCTGCTTCCACAGCCTTGCCTCAGTCCAGTTGACAAGCCTGGCAGTTTTTTCAGGATTGAACTACAGCTGCCTGGTGTCTGCTTGCTAAAAAGATTGGACTGTAGCTGCTGTTTTGTGCCTGGTCTCTGTCTGCCTAGAGGACTGGTCTGAAGTTGCTGAATAGTATTAGATGTTTGCTATGGGACTGAACTTCTGCCAAAGAAGATAAGAGCTAACCCCCAAAAAACTATTACTAAACAAGTCCACTTCCCCCATATGCTAATATCTTTTCCACTACCTCTGCTGGGTGCTGGGCTAGAGGAAAGGTTGAATTCTTATTAAAGTAGGTTGCAAAAGATTTATGCCTACACCAATGTGTTCTTAAATTGCTGACTTCAAAACATTCTGGGGGTACAGCTTAGGAGTCATAATATCACGACAGGAACAGAGATGGTCATAATGACTGACTCACTACCACCTAATGATTATACACATCAAAAACAAAGCTAAACAAAACCAAAATCAGACTCAGCAACCATCAAGACAAATAACCTGTAATATCCTTCTTTTGATCCAAAAAGCGTTTTTCGAAATACAGTAATTTCCCTAAATGATAATAAATACAGGAAAGAAAAACATCCCAGCAAAGAGCCCACTGCTAGGACAGTAATATGACATTCTTCCCCAAAGCCTCTAACTCAGAAGATGTGCTATCTTAAGAAGCTTTTGCTACCCACCCACCCCCATGTTCTCAAATATGGGAAGCTTATATTTATATTATGTTTAAGAGCTAACGTATCTTCTGTGTGGTTGTCTATTATTATCCCCATTTACAAATGGTGAAAGTAAAGGTCAAAAGTCAAGAGACTTTCAAAGAAGTGCTTAATCTTTCCATTTGAATTTGTTCTTGCTCTTCCTCCTCATACATATCATCTGAAGTAAGTCAGAAAGGTTCTTTTCAAAGATTCTCAAGAGCCAACTAGGTCTTCTGAAATCCTTTAGGCTATCCAGACAAATGCCTGAGGCAGTAGTTCTCAAATTAGTCCAAGGACTACCAACAAGTTACACATCACTGGGGGACAAGTTATAAAAGCCCTGATCCCTCCCTTAGACCCGGAGGTCATGAAGGCAAAACACTCAGGACCAAATTGGTGTCATTATAAGAAATCTCATGGAGAACTTTCTGTTTCCCTCTTCTTTCTTTTTCCTTTTTCTTTCTTCCTTTTTTTTTATTTTTGGTCTTTTATTCCATCTCTCTGTCTCTGTCTCTCTCTGTCTCTCTGTCTCTCTATGTCTCTCTCTGTCTCTCTCTCTCTGTCTCTCTCTGTTTCTCTCTCTCTGACACACACACACATACACACACACAAACGTACACACATACTCCAATCATCATAGTTTCTTGTTCCTCAAATCAAATTATTTAATTTGGAGCAATTCTGAGGCAGCCTCAAATCAGAATCAGCAGACAAAAGAGGAAGAAATCTACAATGCCCTTTGCCTAGTGACACGCTGGTAATTATTGCCATCTGCCTTTCGAGAAAAAAAAAAACAATTTGCATCATTTGTTAGTTTTGATGGTTTATAGAATTCCTAGCACAGTGGATTTTAAGATGTGGGTATATAATCTGAACAAGGAGTTAGGAAGAGCTGTAAGTAACTTGAAGGATGCAGCCCCTCCCTACCTACTCACTTCTCCACCTGTACCATCACCTTTTTATCCTATGGCAACCCTACATCCAATAGAAGGCTAATATCAAAAATATATAAAGAACTGAAGAAGATAGACTCCAAAACACAAAATAACTCAATTTTAAAAAATGGGGTACAGAACTAAACAGAGAATTCTCAACAGAGGAATCTTGAATAGCCTAGAAGCACCTAAAGATGTGTTCAACATCCTTGGTCAACAGGGAAATGTAATTCAAAACGACCCTGAGATTCCACCTTACATCTATCAGAATGGCTAAGATCAAAATCTCAGGTGACAACACATATTGGCAAGGATGTGGTGAAAGAGGAACACTCCTTCATTGCTGGTGGGATTGCAAGCTGGTACAAACACTCTGGAAATCAGTCTGGCAGTTTGTCAGAAAATTGAACATAGTACTACCTGAGGACCCAGCTATACCACTCCTGGGCATATACCCAGAAGATGCTCCAACGTGTAATAAGGACACGTGCTCTACTATATTCATAGCAGCCTTACTTATAATATCCAGAAGCTGGAAAGAACCCAGATGTCCCTCAACAGAAGAATGGATACAAAAAATGTGGTACATTTACATAATGGAATACTACTCAGCTATTAAATCAATCACTTCATGAAATTCACAGGCAAATGGATGGAACTAGAAAATATCATCCTGAGTGAGGTAGCCCAGTCACAAGAGAACACACATGGTATGCATTCACTGATATTAGCCAGAGTACAGATATAACCCACAGACCATAAGAAGTTTAACAAGAAGGAAGGCCCAAGTGAGGATGCTTCAGACCCACTTAGAAGGGGAAACAAAATAATCACAGGAGGTAGAGGGAGGGAGCCTGTGTAGGAGGGGGAGGGGAATGGGGGTGCAGAATAAGGTATGGGAGAAGCCAGGAGAGAAGCACAGGGGGCCAGGAGAATGAATGGAAATATATAGCTACAGGGGGGTGGGATGAACCTCTAGAAAGTCCCAGAGACCTGGGATGTTAGAGGCTCCCAGGACTCAATGGGGATGACCTTAACCAAAATGGCCAAGGGTGGAGAGATTAAATATATGGTATATAGACAGGGCTCCTAGTAGAAGGATGGAGTCACAAACTATCTTCGAAATTTTGACCCAGAATTGTTCCTGTCTGAAAGAAGTACTGGGACAAAAATATAGCAGAGATTAAAGAAAGGCCATCCAGTGACCTGCCCAACTTGGGATCCATCTCATGGGTGGGCACTGAACCTTGACACTATTACGAATGCCATGTTGTGCTTGCAGACACTAGCATGGCTGTCCTCTGAGAGGCTCTAGCAACACCTGACTGAGACAGATACAGATACCCACAGCCAAACATTGGACTGAGGCCATGGAACCCCTGTGGAGTGAATGGGGGAACACTTTCTCAGAGGCAAAGGGGGGAGGGGATGAAGAACTCTTGGAGGGGGGACTAGGAAGGAAGCAATATTTGTAATGTAAATAAAACAATTATAAATAAATAAGTAAGTAAGTAAACAAATAGAAAATGTATGTCTGGAGAAAGTCTCACTCTTTCTCCTCCAGATATACAGATAGACATCATTTTCCAGGCTCTCCTACTGTTAGATGTGTCACAAGACTAAATCACATCTTACAGAATGTAGATGGAATTGACTTATCCAACTTGAAGACCTTTCCACAAACATTAGCATTCACCTATTCTCTTTCGTCAGCTACTAGCTGAGTGGAGAGAGTACCACAATCCTAGAGGAGGATCATGCTACAAGATAGAAGGATTCTACCATATTTACAAGAACAGTGCGTAATGAGAGTTAAGAGGCATCTTTTACAGCACCTGGCACAGTAACTATGGGGACCCAAGAAGCCCTTTCCTCAATTAGAATTTTTAGATTATACAAGCGAAGACCAAATATGATCAGCAGAGAATGTAGTTCAGTGGTTTTG
>NC_045030.1:150668319-150669960 GCF_008632895.1 Mastomys coucha
CATCACCATGCAAGGACCTGGAAAACAATGTTATGATAAAAAGAGAAGTAGAGGGAAAGATAGCACAGAAAGAGACAGAGATAAAATGGGGACAAAGGAAAGAAAGAAAGAAGACAGACACATTTTTAAGATTAATCATCAATGGGAAACATGTTTGTGGTATGCATAGTACTATTAATCTTTTGTAGACACACATAGTATTTTAAAATCTCATAAGTGTACATGGAACTACCATTGTTTTTTGATGATTTGGTTGTTGAGAAGAAATTACTTAAAACATCTAGGTTTTAGTGTGATGTCTAAGCAAAATGTTTTACGGACATAGTGACTACAAGTAGCCTTCCTTCTACATGCTTTTGCATAATTGTTTATTAAGTTCACATTTGTCTACATTATCCATTTAGCATGAACTAGATGTCAATCGCCCTCCAGTCACAGCTTTTCCTACTGCCTGTCATTATGTAAAGACCCACCGTTATAAAATATAATCACCACCAGAATTTCATGGCCCTGATTACAAATTAGGCTTTGGGGAAAATCAAATTAATACAATTTCCAAAAGTTCCTACTATTTTAGAATGAAGGGCAAAGTCACCAGAAGAAACTAATTCCATAGATACTAAACAAAAAATACACAGTGTGTGGCAAATAGTCCTTTTTGTGAAAATCAGCATGTGAATCTAAAATGTGTTCAACAACTTAGTGGCATATGGAAGTAGAAGAATACTTGGGTTCCATTTCATAGTACAAGTTGAACAAGTAACCTGAAACCCAAAATGCTTCAAAATCTACAACATTTAATGCAGTAACTTTACACTATCAATATAAAAGTCCATACCTAACCTCCTGTGAAGAGTCTCAGTTAAAAATATGTATATGCTACAAATATTGTATAAAATTATCATAAGGGCATACATTATACATGAAACATAATAATTTTTTACTTAAATGTGGATCTTATTCCCAAGATATATATTAAATACATAATCACTCTGAACCCAAGTACTTTGGATAAGGGATGTTTGACCTCTATTTTAGAGCTAGATAATGCTTACAAAGTAGTTTTATAATTTTGTGATTTCTCCCCCTACTATCCCCACCCCATTAAAAGAGAATCATAAAACTATCCTGGGATGTCTATTTAAAATCCAGATTCCTTGGACTAGTGAGATGGCTCTGTAGTTAAGAACACTGGTTGCTTTTGCAGAGGAGCCAAGTTTGGTTCCTAGCATCCAGGTATCAACTCACAACTGTATATATATATATATATATATATATATATATATATATATATATATGTGTGTGTGTGTGTGTGTGTGTGTGTGTGTGTGTGTGTGTGTGTACACATGTGTGTGTATTTATTATATATGCAGGCAAAACACTCATAATATAAGAATAAATCAGTCTTCTACAAAATAAAATAAAATACAAACTCCTGACCCCCTCCCTGCAGACCTACTTCACCAGATTCTGTGGGGGAGGTAGGATTTGCATTTTCAGCATGGGCCTAAGGAAATGTTTCAGGTGTCACTTGCCCTGTACAGTACATTGGAATAGTAAGGCTTATTGCCATCACATATGCTTACCCATGGCCTAGTGAACATAAAAAGCTCAGGCATTTTGGGAACTTTTTTTTTTCAT
>NC_045030.1:150670243-150683920 GCF_008632895.1 Mastomys coucha
CTTGCTGACTAACAAGAAAGAAGGCAAAAGACCAAGAATGAACTGTGGGGGAAACATTTATATAGAGATCTCAGGAAATAACATCATTACCAACTAGTTTCCAAAACTAATAAGCAATTTTTGTTCTCAGAAAGAACAGTACAAAGAAATAAGAAATTGGGGCAAATATACTGCAAAAACATTGGTTGTTTGTTGTCATCTCAGCAAGCAAATTACCCCAGACAATGATGTGGGCCTATTTATCACAAAGGGCACTGTAATTTTCCCTATGACTGTTTTGCTGTAACTTTCTTTAAAAGCAATTTTCAACGTACATGGAAAAATAAAGGCCTTTCTAATTTAAAGAGAAAACATAAGCCACACAGTAAAATGCACATGAAAGTTCTTACTTTTTCCTCTCAGCACCTAATATCCTAAACAAATCTTTAAAGTATTGTGGAACACGGACCACCACATTCTCCGAGGGGCCAATGTCTTTCAAGTGTGGGTAGAGTCTGGTATCAATGACCTTCTTGATATAGCCCAGCCAGTCAAACTGAGGATAGAGAAAACAAATGAAACCTATGTTAAGGCAGCAAGTAAGAGAGCAGGCATTCAAATAAAGTAGGCCTAACATAATCCATTATGTCCAAGTCATTAAAGATGAAACTGCTCATCATTTGCTTATCCAGAAGCCAGAGTCAGATCATTACCACTCAGACCTAAGGCCATCATCAAAAATGGAGCCTGTATTCTGTACCACAGACTTCCAGAATAATAGATACTCTCATGTGTTAATATATGATGCATTCCCTTGGCTGTTCAAACCCTCTTCTCTCTCCATCTTCTCTCTGCCTTGCTCCCTTAGCCCCACCCCATCCCATGCCCATCTCTTCTTCTAGCTTAGTTCACTCCTCTAATCCCCTGCACTCCCTCTCTCAATACTCTCCCTCTGTCATAGTCCCCCTCTTCTTCCCCTAAACACAGACACAGCTGCCTCAGTACAGCATTGGTCTTCACCTCTGTGCAGCCTCCCTTATTTCAGGAGGGAAAAAGTCACAACACAATAACACACCTACAGTCTATAGAGCATCACCGTATGCCTCTAAAACAAATGCTACTTGTTTTTTGTATTGGTTTTCCTAAAGGCCGTTTTCTAACTCTTTTCCCCTTGTTTGCTTCCACTAGTGAGCCTGAAAACTAGTTACTAACTTGCCTAAGGCCCAGTTCCCTACCCCTTGCCCAACAGCAGGGATGGCCACATGACCCAGTTCTACTCAGAATTTTAAAAAGCCATCTAGAAATATTCTGAAGGGGGCACTTTTCTGTTTACCCTGGGAAAATAAAGAGGTCAGGTAGATCCATGTGTCCTTCCTCCTTTTCCTTGCCCTAATGTGGAGCTACAGCACCCACTTAGTGACCATGTTATCCAGATGAAGTCAAAAAGCCCAAGGAGGGTAAAATGTAAACATAAAGTCTGTGCAGTGTTAAACATCTGGGCCAGTACCAACTAGTCCCCATGGCTGTGTCATAAGAAAATGGCCTTATGGTGTTAAGCCACTATCAGAAAACTTTGTATTCCCTACAACTGAGGAGATTCTATTGCACACACAAGGATATTTTATGTGATAGTTGAACGATGATAAGCAAAATGATGAATAGTAAGATTTACAATGCCAACTTTTATACACAGATGAAATAGAATAGCTTATAATATATCAGGAAACAGAAATTTTTGTGGAGAGCTTTCACCAACCTGGGGAATCATAGCACTGAGCTCTGAGATGTTCATTTTGTTATACATAGCTTCACTGGTTCGGTTCTCATGTGGAATCATTATCTGTCAAAAAGAAATTTGGGTTATTTTTTCAAATGAATCATTTATTATTGCATGACTGCCTTTCACATGTGCCAGAACATCTGTATATTATTATCAACTATTTCAAGACTTTGGTGTGATGTCTAGCTGGTGGGGAAATTTTTTAAAAATCTAAAGCAAAAGCATTTTAGGCAGGATTAAGAAAATAAAAGGAAACTTACATGTCCTCTTAAGAAATATTGTCCCCAGTACAAAGAGTTCCCAGAATGCCCTTTTCCTCTACCATGTGGATAGGCCAAGTCCACTGCTTGTTCAGTTTTGACAATCAAGCTGAAGTTGCACAACTAAGGTCACTATTCCATGTTTATCTATGGTCTCCAGATAATGACCTGAACTCCTTGACCTCTAGAGGAAACTGGCCAGTGACCAAAAGGAAGCTATGTGCATATCATCAGTATCTGTGACCATTTTTTCTGACCTTCAGATTTCCCACTGCCAGAAGTATGAATTTGATCACCACTTGGGCAGGCATTGCACAAGCTTCTAGACTCTACCATATTTATTCTAAGCACTGCAACAATGACTCTTCCTCAAGTCATCTTTATCACTTCCATTGGCTGATGACCATAGCTCCTTTACCATATCATCATCTTGCTCCAGTGCCTTCTATCTTTCTATTCCTTTGTATTCATTCATCTAGCCATCTCTCATCTCACCTACAACTCCCCTATCCTCATAGATCAAGCCCATTATCACCATCTCCATGGCTCAGACTAATTTACGATTGCCTGAGGTTTATATTCTCTAACAAGCCTTTGCAATTGAACTTCATTTGGTACCAATCACCAGTGCCACTCCATGGATGAGTCTTCTCTCTCCTTGTTCAGTGTCTCAGACAGGGCCAGAGTGGATGAATATTTTGTAGCTATTTTTACTTATTTGGATTTGATGAGGCTTTTTTCCATCCTCAGCCTCAAAAACTTCCCTAAAACTACGTATCTCAGTAATCTTGGATGTGCTTAGTCACCTGAAGACTAGGAGAATGAGAGGAACATTTCTAACAGGCCAAAAGTCTGTACACCACAGATATTTCAAGTCAAAATCAGAGGAGTGGAATGGCAGGCAATTGTCCCTCTGTTTGAAATACTTCAGTGCCTTCACATCTCCCTCCCCACCCTCCACTGGAGAGAGGCAACAAGTCTCTTACAGTTTCCTTGCTGTTTGTGAATCCTAAATCCTCAAAGGATGTCTGCATATCTCCTCCACCCTCCTCCTACTTTCTCAGCTCAGAGTCCCAGCTCCGGGTTGAAGGTCTTTGGTCTCAAAGCTGTGTTCATCTCTCCAACAGCTGCTTCCTTCCACAGATAGACTTGTCACTTCAGTTGCCCTCTTGACCATTCTCAGTCTTACCCTAGCCCACCTGTTTTCAGATTTCTTTTTGGTCTAACCTCCTCACTCAAGGCAGAGCTTTCCATGCTATTTATCACACCTTCAGTTCAAATTAGTAGTCTGGACCTCTTATTTGCTTGGGAAAAGAATCCAGAATCCAAACAGCCTTTAGATATGGCTTCTAGGCATATCTATAACAATCTTCACAACCTTCAAATGACATGCAGTAATAAAATTTTTAATGTGATGTTGAGGTTCATTAAGAACATGTTTTAATATAGAGTGAAATAGAAACACAAGGGAAGAGAAACTTTAATAAAAGGATAGTATAATGTGCCCTAGAATAGACACAGACTTGATAAAAAAGACTTTTCAAGAATAAACTGGGAGTACACACATGTATGTACAGTGCATGTATGTAAGTCAGAGGACAACTTTGGACACTGGTCCTCACCTTCTACCTTGTTTGAAGCAGACTCTCTTTTTTGGCTGCTAATGCACTGAGTATACCAGGCTAGCTGGTCTATGAGCTTTCCAGTATTCTTTTGTTTCAACCTCACATCGCAAAGCAGATTATAGACATGTACCATTACTCCTGACCCTACATGGGTTCTGGGAATTCAATCGCATGCCCTCATGATTGTATATCAAGTGTTTTGCCTACTGATTCATCAACCTAGCCCCTAGAAATAAGCTTTGTGTTGTGAATAGGAATTTGGACAAAGATATATGTGATGATCATCGCTGTAAGGGGAGGCCTAATTCCTCAACCCTACCCTTCATCCCAACTCTGTATCTCAACATACCACCACCAGTTTACAGAACACAAAACCAATAAACACTTGGACCTCAGAATTTTTGGCAACTTCCATTTTAAAAGATCACCAAGGTTTTCCACAAGCAGATGTCACCACATTAATTCTCTCTGTTCATGAGAATATTTAGGGATTTAATACCTTGCCTCTTCTAGAAAGCAGTCATTTTATAAACAAAGCTAACTATTCAGAATTTAGCATTCTCCAACAAATTAGGTTTCACTCCCCTCCCCCTTTCTTGTCTGTAAGATGATATACTCAGAATATAGCACATGACATAGTGACAGTCATTAAGGCAATACAAAAAAGGGAATATAAGACCAAGCACCACGGGCTGTGGTGGCACACACCTTTAATCCCCAGAAATCTGGGAGGCAGAGGCAAGTAAATATCTGTGAATTCCAGGCCATCCTTATCTACCTATGGAGTTCTAGAATAGCTGGGGCTACATACTAACACCTGTTTTCAAAAAAAAAAAAAGAAATATAAAGAAAGATAGCTTCAAAGTAGCACCAGCAAGGCAGCTTTCAATTTTAAAGTGTGCCCGCTACAGTTTTCTACATCAAACTTCAGATCCCATATTGATAACTTTCTCTGAGCTCAAATTTTATCAGAGTCACTCTGAGTAGAGATGATACAAGAAAAGTAGGTTGGATTAAAATTACCCTCCAGGACTAGGGCCATAGCTCAGCAGTAGTGTACATATTTAGCACGTGTAAAACCCTGCATTCAACCTCCAGCACCACAAAAGGGGGGCAACTTTCAATGAAATCAATATTTATTGAATATCTGTCTTCTATTTGGGCCATACAAACATTCCTCTCTTACTACAGTGGAATAGCACATAGACACTGGCTTAAACCAGAAAACTGGAAGAAATGAGGAGCCTTAATTCCTGTCATGGTTCTCTTTTAACCTCCCAAAGAGGATGCTATTACTATTACCTTGGATAAAAAGGGCAATGGTATAAAAGGTTATCATTGTTTTCAATTTATATTTTCATTCAGTGTGTATTGTTTACAAAAGTAAAGAAAAGTAAAGGACATGGAGAAAAAAAGAAAAAAGAAAAGAAAAAGGGTTGCAACTAAGACTTACCTCAGCTATCTTAATTTCCAGTCTAAGCACTGATTTCATGTCATGTTCAGCTCGAGAGCTATTAGCTCCTAAAAGCACAGCAGTGTCCACCATGAATTTGTAAAGGGCATCCCGATACTGTAAGAGATAAAGAAGCAAGTGTCCATGACAACAGCCTGGTAGGAAGTATGGTTTAGAGATACAGAAAAGCAGAAGCAGTAGGGGGAAATAAGCTTGCTTCATTTTCACTTTGTACTCAGAGTATGAAACCAGCATTATGCAATGCCAGCCACCTACCTGCCACTTTGAGAGGAAAAATAAGAGTGATGAGCAGATGGGTACTATGTCTATGACAGATAGAGTTGCCTAGGCATCAAACATCAAGCAAACTAGTTTTCTGGTAACTGGTGATATTATGGATAAAAGAAACATCTCCAAATGAGTCCAGAATAGAAAAAGTAAAGGTCAGTTGTCTCCTTTCCAGGCAAGTGATTCTTTAATAAAGTAATGGGAAAAAAAAAACTGTTTCTAAAAGCAGAGGACCTGATCCATGAACACTAATGCGAAGTGTGATTTATTCCCACCCAGCTCCATTTACCCGGCTTCACACTAAAAAATAAAAGATGATTACAGTGGTTGGAGTCCTGTGTCTTTTCACTTTCAGTTTCCAGAGAGTATTCATCCCTGGCTCACGGGAAAAGGGAGAAACGATAGTAAGAAACCTAGCAACTATCAAATACAGAGTTCCATCTCTAAGGTACACCTTGACCCTGCAAGCTATTCTTACTGTGTGACTGACCTTAAGACCTATATGTTTCTTGGTAGATAGCCAGCCTTTTAATAAATGAAATTCAGTCAGCAAGACTTGCTAATAGTCTTAATTGGAGAAAATGGTTTGCCCTTCCCCAAGTCTACTGAAAAAAAGTGTTCAGCTAGCTCAGTACACAAGGAGCTTGCTAGGCAAGCTGGGCATATGATGGGGAAAGGCATATAAATGAAAAACCAAATAATGCTTGAGTCTGTTTTTAAGTGTGTACTCTAAAGTGATGAAGACAAACATGTAATAGCTGTAACATGAGGCAAGCAAAAAAAAGATGTTTCTTAATAAAGCCACTGCAGGCATGAAAGCTGAAGAACTAGAGGATTTCAGCCCAGATAATTTGGAGACATACCATTTGAGGGGTTTGGGAACAGTAAGAAAAGTGTCCGTCTGTTGGAGAAGAACAAAAATAGGTGAGTTTGGAAAAAGAGGCTGAAAGCAATCAATGAAGAGGCCTTGAACTTCTTCAAAGGGATTTAGACTCTATCTTGAGAGCAAGACATACTGGAAGTGGTGGTGTGGGCACAGAACTTACCAAGTGATGCTAAAGGTCTTTTGAAGTGACAGTGGTTACAGCTAAATATGAATGGCTGTAGTTAAGCCAAGAATGGACAGAAATGTGATTTAGGACAGATGGAAAGGGAGGCAGGTGCTTAGAGGGAGAATTCCTTGTAAAGATAATATTACTTGGACTTGGTTAACTATAGGGAGAGGAGATGATTTTAAGGCTGGTTCCTGAGATCACAGCAGAAGCAAAGGTTCCCTAGCCTGGCAAAAAGTTGACTCAAGAAGGAAAACTTGGCAACCTCCTTTAATGAGTGTCCTCTGCCTGAAAGATGCCTAAGATGTGGGCTAGTTTGGGAGCATTCCACATATAGAGATTATCAGCACAGACCCAGGAAACCTGGATGGGACATGTGAGGCTTGTTTGAAGAGTTACCAAAGTTTTCAGTGTGAATTCAAATTGTCAAAATGTACTAGCCCTGTCCAATGTCCAAGAAACTACCCTGTTTCCACAAAAAGTCTAGAATTCTAACCTGATTAATTCTTTCTGTTTCTCGTTACCCAACATTAACCCAGAGCTCATGTTAAAAATATAATGCCAGCCCCCCACCCTGTTTAATAAATCAGAATCACCATGGCTTGAGCCATATTAGTTAGATATTTCCAAGGTGACATTTTAAACCTGTTCAGCTTTGAGTGTTCTTCAGTTTGGCAAATGGTAGGTGAATGATTTGCACTCCTGAGGACTGTTAGCTCATATCCTGGTTGCGTCACTGAATATGCTATCTCCTCATCTAAGTGATGAGGGCCCTAAACAGGCAATTTATACAACCTTCATGTTCCTGTTTCTAAAAGACAGGAAGTAGAACTGTCTGCCTAAATCAGTGGTTCTCAACCTTCCTAACACTAAGACCCTTTAATACAGTTAGGTCCTCACATTGTAATGACCCTCAACCACAAAATTATTTTGTTGCTACTTGATAACTGTAATGTTGCTACTGTTATGAATCATAGTGTAAATATCTGATATGTAGGACATCTGCTATTTGAACCCCCAAAAGGGTCATAACTCATCGGTTGAAAACTACTGGCCTTCAGTAGGAGAGGATGCACCTAATCTGGGAGAGACTATATATGCCAGGGTAGAGGAATACTTAGGGGGAGGGCCACCCTCTCAAAGGAGAAGGGGAGGGGGAGCTGCATTTGGGACGTAAATAAACAAACAAACAAACAAATAAATAAATAAATAATAGCTGAGAGAGAGAGAGAGAACAAGAGAACACTACTGGCCTAAACACAAGGTCTCTGCTTCCTGCAATGGGAATGTGCTCAGTGAAGTTATGATGCTTATTTCCAGGGGGAAAAAAAGGAGGCATTTTAAAGCAATTGATGAACCAAACAGTAGCTTGACAAGACTTGTTCTTGAACATGAGTAAAACTTACAGATTTGGCTTCGGTAGTGTTATCCAGGAAATCTTCCCTCACAGCCAGGGAGAGTGTTGCTTGATCCAGCTGGTAAAACAAAAACAGAAAGCATGGTATTAACATTTTAAATTCTTATGTACCATGTTAACAAGGGTCACAGGCTCATTGGCAGCCCAGCCATATTTTGAGTTTGTGTTGCTATCACAAGAAATAAGTTCACTCCTTTCAGAACTGCATGCAAATAGGCATTTTGAGAGGCCTAACTTATCAGCAACCTGCTCTCTTCTTTTCTGACTTGTGCTTTCTGTTTCTGATATTTCACCAACACTAAGGCTACTGGGTCAGAATAGTTATCAGAGATTATCTGGCAAAAGCCAGACAATTTATGATTTTTCCAAGGTCACATGACTGGACAGAGCTCATAGTAAAACCACTTTCTGTTAACAGATCTGCTAATCATATCATGTAGTGCTTTGGAATGTCCATCTGGGTGAACCTGATACATTAGACTTCCTACCTCCTTATCTCAAAATAAAGTATTTCTTTAACTCAAAAAGAATTAACTGGTATTTTTGAATAGCCTTTGTGACTTTTAGAACCTTCTCTGCAAAGTTAAGGATAGGTGATAGAAACACAAATAATGATCAGATTTTAATCTCAAGTATTTTCATCAATTTTTCACATGTAAAATCTATATAAAATTATAGTTTTCCCTGAAAACTCCCTCCACATGCAGCAAATTCTATAAAAAGCTAAGTTACAGTGATGCTACTATAAAATTTAAGGGAATATTAGTGTTGTTTTTGTGAGGAAAGTGCATTCAAAATGTCTGTGTAGCCTTTATGTATAGCTAACTGGCCTAAAACAACAGTCACAAGCCATCTTGGCTTCATCCTACTGGAATTCCCAAACTGCAATTGTTTCTTCCAAAAACTAAGTAAGCCAGAATCATAAAACAAAACATGTTGATTAAGATGCTTTGGCCTTAGCCTCGCAATGTCTTGAAGTGCCAGGGTAGGGGGCATATCCAGGGGACCCCCACTAGCTCAGAAGAGAAGGGGGAATAAGGGAAGGATTGTGGGAAGAGGTGATGGGGGGAGGGGTTAGTGAGCTAGATGTAAAGTGAATAAATAAAAAAGTTAAATTTAATGTTAAAAAAGATGCTCCGGCTTTCAATTAAATTTGGATCATTCAGTGACTCTTGTGAGCTTCAATCTCAGAGGAAAGGAAAATATACAAATAATATAAAGAAAGTCACAGCTTCCTCTAATGAAATGAGGTTAAACTCACATAAAGTGAAAGTTTGGATAATTCAAGTGAGGTTACCAGATCTTTTACAAACCTTCAGATTGTTATGGTTTCTAGAGAATATTTTAAATATACTACTAATGGATTGAATAAGGTCAGTCAACTAAATTTCATTAGAAACACACAAACTCCTGAGGCAAAGTCTTTCTCAAGAAACCCATACAAATACATCTTATTTTTCTGGTTTTTAAAATCCTTGCATTTACAATTGATATGAATGTTTCCATTTCAAAAGAAAAGAAAAATGTTCATTCCAGCACTTGAGAGGTACATGGACTGGCAGTTCAGACCAGTTTGAGCTACAGAATGGGTTACAGAGTGTTTTCTTAAAACAGTCCGAGCTATGTTGTTTCTTTTTAAGTGATTTTATGAAATCAGATACATTGAACTGAAGATATGATTTTTGTCTAATTACAGTTGATATGCCAATATCAATTAGAATAAACTGTTAGGTGAGAAAGTAATAATACAAAGAGAAACATCTGAAAATTATCCTACAGGAAAGGAAAAAAATTAGAGAAACTCCATTTCTAAGAGAATCGCTGATTAACATCATGAATTTTGCTGGATGCCACTGTTGACTAGTAGCTACCACAGAAACTCACAAAATTCAAGTGATCCAAACCAAATAGCTACAATGGCAAGTAAATGATAATTAATCTTCCTTGTCTGCATATAAAATGAGACTCAAAAGAGATGAACTAACATACACAGGATGATAGGGAACTCTCAAAGCTAAACTGAAAGGTTCAAGGTTCTTGACACCAAATCCAACTGTTATCATCACACAAGTGATTTTCAAACTATGTATTTAACAATTACATTTTTATGTATAATTTATTAATGTGTGTGTGTATGTGTCTACACATGGATGCATGGTATACATGTGGAAGTCAGAAGACAACTTACAGAAAAGAGCTCTCTCCTTCCATCCAGTGGGTTCCAGACATTGAACTTAGCACATCACCAGGCTTGTCAGAAAGCACTTTTACCTGATGAACCTTTTCATGAGTCCTTAAAAACTTAAAACTAACAAAACAACCAATGCATGCACACGAGTTGTAGAATTTTGAAAGCCACTCCATAAATTTTGTTGTCAAGTTCATTAGGTTCCACACAGATCTCAGAACAAAATTGTTCCTACCATATCTAGACACATATCTAGACGCAGTTTCATGACTATGGAAGCTGTAGCTCTCTGTTGTTCTGGAGAGGAGGTTAATTCAGATGTGTGAACATTCACTCATGTAGTTTGATACAAACAAGGATAGAAAAGCCAATGTGAGCTGCACTCAAATGCCAAGCAGTGCTTAAACACTTCAGTTTAGAACAAGCTGCCATCTTGGCAAAAGAAAGCAATAATAAGTACACAAGTGCCTCCTCACATTTGGAAAGGATTCTATTATTGACAGTGTTTCTAGGACCAGTGTAATTGAATTCTAAGTGTGCAAGGCAAGCTGTTGCCAGGGTCTTCTGTTTCCCTTCTCTTTCTCTAAATTGGCATTAAAGGTGGACACGAACGAGTATTAAGGATTTTGTTTGTTTGTTTGTTTCTGTGGTTTTGGCACAATGACTTTGGTGATGGTGTATTACTCCTAACTGGTATCAGGAGGCATACGATATCTGTGTTTCTCATTTCTAGTAATGCTACCACTGATAGTTGAGTTCTAGTGACATCATTGCATGAATTTCCCAAATGTTCACCTGACCATTTTAGTAGCTATTGATAGTTCCTAAATCTATTGGATCTTTAATGATTTAAGTAGTGGTTATCTAACCCTTTATTTCTCTTGATTTTTTTTAATTTTAATTATGTATATATGGGATGGAGGGGTATCTCAGTGGCTAACAGCACATAGTGTTTGCTTTTTCAAAAGTCCTAAATTCAATTCAGTTCCCAGGATCAAAACCATCTACAACTCTAGCTCCAGGGAATCTGAGGCCTCTGGCCTCCATGGGTATCTACACTCTTATATTTTTGGTTGTGAGCCTAGCCTTTAACGGCTGAGCCATCTCTCCAGCCCGCCAGGTATCTACACTCACACACATCATTCTCTCTCTCTCTCTCTCTCTCTCTCTCTCTCTCTCTCTCTCTCTCTCTCTCTCTCTCTCTCTCTCTCTGTCACACACACACACACACACACTTTCACACACAATTAAAACACAAAAGATAATATTTTTACACAATTCTTCAAAGACATGGAAAGAGCAATTCTCAAATTCATCTAGAAGGGCAAAAAAACCAGAATATCGAAAACAATTCTTAGCAATAAAAGAACAGCTGGGGAAATCGCCATCTCTGACCTCAAGCTTTACTACAGGGCAATAGTAATGCATGGTATTGGTACAGAGACAGACACGTTGATCAGTGGAATAGAATTGAAGACCCAGAATATAAAACCACACATTTACAGTTACTTGATCTTTGACAAAGACACCAAAGATACACAATTGAAAAAAGAATATATCTTCAATAAATGGTGCTGGTCTAACTGGCTTTCTGTATGTAGAAGAATGAAAATAGACCCATATTTGTCACTTTGTACAAAGCTCAAGTCCCAATGAATCAAGGACTTCAACATAAAACCAGATACACGGAATCTAATAGAAGAGAAAGTGGGAAAGAGCCTTGAACTCATTGGCACAGGGGGAAATTTCCTAAACAGAACTCCAATAGCTCATGCTCTAAGATCAAGAATTGATAAATGGGACCTCATAAAACTAGAAATCTTCTGTAAGGCAAAGAACATAGTAAGACAAATCGGCAACTACAGATTGGGAAAAAAAAACTTTATTAACCCCACATCTGATAGAGGGTTAATATCCAAAATATATAATGAACTCAAGAAACTAATCATCAAAAAAACAAGAAACCCAATCAAAAAATGGGGTTTAGAACTAAACCAAGAATTCACAACTGAAGAATCTCGAATGGCTGAGAAGCACCTAAAGAAATGTTCAAAGTCCTTAGTGATCAGAGAAATGCAAATCAAAACATCCCTGAGATTCCACCTCACACCAGTCAGAATGGCTAAGATCAAAACCTCAGGTGACAACACATGTTGGAGAGGATGTGGAGAAAGAGGAACACTCCTCCATTGCTGGTGGGATTGCAAACTGGCACAACCACTCTGGAAATCAATCTGGAGGTTCTTCAGAAAATTAGAAATAGATCTACCTGAAGACCCAGCTACACCACTCTTGGGCATATACCCAAAAGATGTTCTACCATGCCACAGGGGCATGTGTTCCACTATGTTCATAGTGGCCTTATTTATAATAGCCAAAAGCTGGAAACAACCCAGATGTCCCACAACAGAAGAATGGATGCAGAAACTGTGGTTCGTTTAAACAATGAAATACTATTAACAATGAGGACATCCTGAGTTTTGCAGGCAAATGGATGGAACTAGAAAATATCACCCTGAGTGAGGTAACTCAGAACCAAAAGAAAGTGCATGGTATTTATAAGTGGATTTTAGAGAAAAAAAAAGTACAGAACTCCCAAGATACAGTCCACATGACTCAAAAAGGTCAACAAGCTGAAGTGCCCAAGTGAGGAGGCCTCAGTCCCACTTGGGAGAGAGAAGAAAGCAATCAAAGTGGGGAGGGAGGGAGTGACCTCGGAGGGAAAGTGGACAGGAGGGGTGAAGTTGGGGTGGGGGGAGGAACCTGTTCTGGAATTGGGTGAAGTAAAAGGATTAAAGCCCTGAGGGCCAGCAGAAAGAATGGAAACAGCAACCTCAGGAGGTAGGAGGTGGGGGACCCTCCAGAATGCACCAGAGACCTGTGAGGTAAGAGACTCTCAGGAATCAAAGGGAGGGAACTTAGATGAAATGCCTGACAGTAGGGAGAGGGAACTTATAGAGCCCACCTCCAGCAGGAAGATAGGGAATCAAGTGAGGGATGGGGTTGCCATTCCACAGTTACATCTCTGACCCATAATTTCTCCTGTCTGTAAGAATTACAGGGATGGAAATCAAGAGGAGCCTGAGGAAAAGAAATTCCAGAGACAGGCCCAAAATGGGATCCAGCTCTAGGGGAGGTCCCAAGGCCTGACACTATTATGGAACCTATGGAGCATTCACAAAAAGGGACCTATCATGACTGCTCTCTGAAACACCCAACAAGCAGCTGAAAGAGTCAGACGCAGATATTTGCACCCAACCAATGGACAGAAGCCGCTGACCCCTGTTGTTGAATTAGGAAAGGCTGAAAGAAGCTGAGTAGAGGGCTGGCGAGATGGCTCAGCGGGTAAGAGCACTGACTGCTCTTCCAAAGTTCCTGAGTTTGGATCCCAGCAACCACATGGTGGCTCACAACCACCCATAATGAGATCTGACGCCCTCTTCTGGTGCATCTGAAGACAGCTACAGTGAATTACAGCTACAATGAATTATGCTGGAGCAAGCGGGGTCAGAGCGAGCAAGGCAGCAGAGGTCCCGAGTTCAATTCCTAGCAGCCACATCATGGCTCACGACCACCTGTATAGATAGCTACAGTGTACTCATACAAATAAAATAAATAAATCTTTAGAAGAAGAA